>NW_028125879.1:0-385109 GCF_965194825.1 Balaenoptera physalus
ACCTTGGACGAGAAACATTCTAACCATAAACCAAATTGAAAAAATTAAAACAACGAACTAGGAGTAATGAGACAAAATCTTATGGGGGGTTTTCCTGGCACATTCCATCCAAATTTACAACCTAGGCAAAAAACTTCCAGAACGGCTCTGCTGCCCTAGTACCCAGATTTGGGAATGGAGAAATGCTGCATCCTTGTGGCCGTTTCCCACAACAGCAGCTTTAATACCACTGCAAAAGGTCACAAAATATTCACCAATTGCAGGTCTGTAAATGACACCGTCCCTCCAAAAAATCCTGAGGTCGAAAATCGACCAAAAAATTCCAGAGTGCACCCTTCCAAAAAGAAAATTTGAAGAGGTATATTATACTCACACTTTTTTTCTTTTTTCTTTTAACAGAAAAGAAAAAGGCATGGAAAAATGATGAATTGTAGGAATTTTTACATACATGTAAACCCAAATTACAAAAACTTACCAGCTCACACCAGTCAGAAGGGCCATCAACAAAAATGGTGCAAGCCTTAAATGCTGACGTGATTGTGGAGAAATGCGTACCCTCGATTCTAAGGGGGACGTGGTAAGAGCCACTAATGAAAGCACTATTGAGGTGCCTTGAAAAGGTAAACGTTGAGCTACCATACCAGTCAATCAATCATACCCACTGCTGGGTCTATCACCTGAGAAAATGAAAATCAAAAATCACAGGCTGGCAATCCTGCACTCCAGCAATATTTAACATAGGCAACACTTGGAAGCAACGAAAATGTCCATCAACAGAGGAATGCACCCAGAAGAAGTGGTCCATGTACACAATGGAATATTAGCTATGGAAAACATTGAAGCACTGCTCTTTGAGGCACCATAGATGAGCCTGGAGATAATCACAAAACATGAAGTAGGTCGGAAAGCAAAAGACCTATATCCTATATTATCACTTATGGCATTATCTAATAACTGACACAGATGAACATATTTCCAAAGAGAAAGACACTCACAGGCTTAGAAAACAAACTATGCTCATCGAAAAGGAAAGGAGGGGGGAAATTGAGAAATGAAGATTAGTGTTACTATACATATACAAATACATAGTATATACATGTATCAAAAAGACCGAACATATAGCAAGGGAGGTCGACAGAACACTGTAATATTTTACATGGGAAGAGGCTCTGTACAGTAATAGACATACATAATGTGTAAATGAACCAGATTGTGTACACCTAGGACAAACAATATTCTAAACTTTACCCAGATTAAAAAAATTTTAAAACCAAGAAGAAGTAATGAGACATAAACTTATGGGGATTTCTCCTGGCAAATTCCATTCTAATTTACAACCTAGGACAATGACTTCCAGAAAGGCTCTGCTGCCCTAGTACCCAGATTGGGGAATGGAGAAATGCTACCTCCTTGTGGCCGTTTCCCACAACAGCAGCTTTGAACCCACTGCAAAAGGTGACTAAATTTTCACCAACTTGCATTTCTGTAAATGGCACCTGCCTTCCAGAAAATTTCTGGGGTCAAAAATCGACCAAAAACTTCAGAAGAGGGCAACCTGCGAAGAAGACAATTTCAAGAGCTATATTGTACTCACGGTTTTTTCTTTTAAGAGAAAAGATAAAGGCATAGGAATATGATGAATTTTAAAAATTTTAATGACATGCATACCCATATTACAAAAACCTATCAGCTCACAGCAGTCAGAATGGCCATTAGGAATAATGCTGCAAAAAATAAACGGTGAAGGGAGTGTGGAGAAATACGTACCCTCGGTTGTAAGGGGGGGCATGTAAAGAGCCACTAATGAAAACACAATGTAGGTGCTTTGAAAAGGGAAACGTTGAGCTACCAGTCAATCAATCACAACCACTGCTTGGCCTACCACCTGAGAAAATGAGAATCAAAAAGTCACAGGCTGGCAAACCTGTACGCCAGCAAGATTTACCATAGCCAGCACTTGGAAGCAATGAAAATGTCCATCAACCGAGGAATGCACCAAGAAGAAGTGGTCCACGTACACAATGGAATATTACTCTAATAATAAATATAAATTAAATTTAAAAACAAACAAAAGCAAGGAGACATCAACATTTGTGGGTTTATCCGGGCACATTGCACTCTCATTTATAACCGAAGAACACCACTGGCCGGTAGGTCTGTTTCCCTAGTACCACCATGGGAAACGTAGAAAGGCTGCCGCTCTCTGGCCGTTACCTGCAAAAGCAGGTTTAAAGCCTGAGCTAATGGTCACTTCATAAGAACAAGTACTGCAGGGCTGTAAATGAAACCTGCCCTCAAAATGTCTTGAGGGAGATAATGGCCAAAATATTTCAAATGGTGACACATACTTTAAGAAAACACTTTGAAGAAATAAGCTCTAATCACAGCTGGAAAAATAAAAAGGACATGTCTTAAAGCTCAGTTTCAACGCATTATGAGACACATGCAAATTCAACCACAAAGAGGTATCAGCTCACACCACTCAGAAAAATCATCAGCAAAAACTACAAAGAATAAATCCTGAAGGTGCTGGGAAGAAATACATGCCCTCCACTTTAAGTGGGACGTAACCTGGAAAGAGCCACTAAGGAGAACAGAACAGAGGTGCCTTTAAAAGGTAAACACTGAGCTACCATATGATACAGCAGACCTATTCCTGGACCTATAAACTAAGAAGACAGAATTGGAAGGACACAGCCTCGCAAATCTGCATTGCATACTATTACAATAGGCAAGATATGGAAGTAACCAAAAAGCCCATCGACAGATGGGTGGACAAAGAAGAACTGCTACCTGTACAGATGGAATATGAGCTAGTGAAAAAATGAAACAATGCCATTTGCAGCACCATAGATGAGTCTAGAAGTAATCACGCAACTTGGAGTAAGTGAGAAAGCGAGACACATATCCTATCGTATCACATATAGGGGTTACCTAAAAAATGATACAAACAAAGATATTTCCACAGACAAACACTATCATAGATTCATTAAAAAACTTATGGTTCACCAAATGGAAAGGTGTGAGGATTGGATACATTACCATATTGAGGTTAACAGAGACATACAAACACATGTGAAATATATAATCCCCAAATACCTACGCAATACCAAGGGAAGATTACTCAACATTGTGTCATAACCTACATGGGAAAAGGATCCGAAGAAGAATAGATATATATATATGTGTGAAAGAACCACATCTTGCACACCTAGAACAAACAAAACATTGTAATCAAGTTTGCTGTGATAAAAATTAAATTAAGTTAAAAATACCAACAAGAAGTAATGAGACATAAACTTAAAGGGCTTTTTCCTCGAACATTCCATTCTAATTTACAACCTAGAACACCACTTCCAGTAAGGCTCTGTTGCCCTAGTAACCAGATTCGGTAAAGGAGAAATGCTGCCGCCATGTGGCCGTTTCCCGCAAGAGCAGCTTTTAACCCACAGCTAATGGTCATTTACCATTCTCAAGGACTCAGGGCTGTAAAGGACGCCTGCCTTCAAAATTGTGCTGAGGTAGGGAATGGATAAAAGAATTCAAAACAGGCAAAATGTTCACGAAGATAGTATGAAAAGGTAAGTTTTACTCACTCTCTTTTTAAAGAAAGAAAAATGGATAAAAGCTCAGCCTCAGGAAGTATTAGACTCATGCAATCTAATCTACAAAAACTTTTCAACTCACACCAGTCGACTGACCATTGGCAAAAAGTCTACAAACAATAAATGCTGAAGAGGTTTTAGAGAATTGTGTACCCTCTAGCTGCTGGTGAGATGTAAGAGGTTTAAACGCTAATAATGAGAACAGAAAGGAGCTGCGTTTAAAAGGAAAAATTGAGGTACCATTCAATCCAGCAGGCGCACCAATGGGCCTCTCACCTGAGAAGACCAGAATGAAGAAGACCCGGGCTGCAAAAGCTGCACTGCAGCCTGATTCACAATAGACAAGGCAGTGAAGCAACCAAAATGTCCATCAACAGATGAAAGGATAAAGAAGAAGTGGTCCATGTACACAATGAATACTAGCCATGGAAAACAATGAAACACTGCTCTTTGAGGCACCATAGATGATCTTGGAGATAATCACAGAACATGAGGTAAGTCGGAAAGCAAAAGTCCTATATCCTACGATATCACTTATAGGCGTTATCTAATAACTCACACAAATGAACATATTTCCACAGAGAAAGTCAATCACAGACTTATTAAAAAAACTATGCTTATCTAAAAGGAAAGGTGGGGGAATGGATAAATGAAGATTAGCGTTACCATATGTATACAAATACATATTATATACATATATCAAAAAGACTGACCAAATAGCAAGGAAGGTTTACGGAACACTCTGTAATAATTTACACGGGAAGAGGATCTCTACATAAATAGGTATATAGAATATGTAGATGAACCAGAGTGTGTACACCTTGGATAAGCAACATTCTAACCATTACGCCAATTGAAAAAATTAAAACAACAAACTAGGAGTAATGAGACATAAACTTATGGGGGGTTTTCCTGCCACATTCCATTTAAATTTACAACCTATACAAACGACTTCCAGAATGGTTCTGCTGCCCTAGTACCCAGATTTGGGAATGGAGAAATGCTGCATCCTTGTGGCCGTTTCCCACAACAGCAGCTTTAAACCCACTGCAAAAGGTCACTAAATATTCACCAATTGCAGTTCTGTAAATGACACCCGCCCTCCAAAAAATCCTGAGGCCGAAAATCGAACAAAAAATTCTAGAGTGCAACCTTCCAAAAAGAAAATTTGAAGAGGTATATTATACTCACACATTTTTGCTTTTTTCTTTTAACAGAAAAGAAAAAGGTGTGGAGAAATGATGAATTGTAGGAATTTTTACAGACATGTAAACCCAAATTACAAAAACCTATCAGCTCACACCAGACAGAATGGCCATCAACAAAATGCTGCAAACAATAAATGCTGATTTGATTGTGGAGAAATGTGTACCCTCGATTCTAAGGGGGACGTGGTAAGAGCCACTAATGAAAGCACAATTGAGGTGCCTTGGAAAGGTAAACGTTGAGCTACCATACCAGTCAATCAATCATACCCACTGCTGGGTCTACCACCTGAGAAAATGAAAATCAAAAATCACAGGCTGGCAAAACTGCACTCCAGCAATATTTACCATAGGCAACACTTGGAAGCAACGAAAATGTCCATCAACAGAGGAATGCACCAAGAAGAAGTGGTCCATGTACACAATGGAATATTAGCTATGGAAAACATTGAAGCACTGCTCTTTGAGGCACCATAGATGAGCCTGGAGATAATCACAAAACATGAAGTAGGTCGGAAAGCAAAAGACCTATATCCTATATTATCACTTATGGCATTATCTAATAACTGACACAGATGAACATATTTCCAAAGAGAAAGACACTCACAGGCTTAGAAAACAAACTATGCTCATCGAAAAGGAAAGGAGGGGGGAAATTGAGAAATGAAGATTAGTGTTACTATACATATACAAATACATAGTATATACATGTATCAAAAAGACCGAACATATAGCAAGGGAGGTCGACAGAACACTGTAATATTTTACATGGGAAGAGGATCTGTACATTAATAGACATACATAATGTATAAATGAACCAGATTGTGTACACCTAGGACAAACAATATTCTAAACTTTACCCAGATTAAAAAAATTTTAAAACCAAGAAGAAGTAATGAGACATAAACTTATGGGGATTTCTCCTGGCAAATTCCATTCTAATTTACAACCTAGGACAATGACTTCCAGAAAGGCTCTGCTGCCCTAGTACCCAGATTGGGGAATGGAGAAATGCTACCTCCTTGTGGCCGTTTCCCACAACAGCAGCTTTGAACCCACTGCAAAAGGTGACTAAATTTTCACCAACTTGCATTTCTGTAAATGGCACCTGCCTTCCAGAAAATTTCTGGGGTCAAAAATCGACCAAAAACTTCAGAAGAGGGCAACCTTCGAAGAAGACAATTTCAAGAGGTATATTGTACTCACGGTTTTTTCTTTTAAGAGAAAAGAAAAAGGCATAGGAATATGGTTAATTTTAAAAATTTTAATGACATGCATACCCATATTACAAAAACCTATCAGCTCACAGCAGTCAGAATGGCCATTAGGAATAATGCTGCAAAAAATAAACGGTGAAGGGAGTGTGGAGAAATGCGTACCCTCGGTTGAAAGGGGGGGCATGTAAAGAGCCACTAATGAAAACACAATGTAGGTGATTTGAAAAGGGAAACATTGAGCTACCAGTCAATCAATCACAACCACTGCTTGGCCTATCACCTGAGAAAATGAGAATCAAAAAGACACAGGCTGGCAAACCTGTACACCAGCAAGATTTACCATAGCCAGCACTTGGAAGCAATGAAAATGTCCATCAACCGAGGAATGCACCAAGAAGAAGTGGTCCATGTACACAATGGAATATTACTCTAATAATAAATATAAATTAAATTTAAAAACAAACAAAAGCAAGGAGACATCAACATTTGTGGGTTTATCTGGGCACATTGCACTCTAATTTATAACCGAAGAACACCACTGGCCGGTAGGTCTGTTTCCCTACTACCAGCATGGGAAACGAAGAAAGGCTGCCACTCTCTGGCCGTTACCTGCAAAAGTAGGTTTAAAGCCTGAGCTAATGGTCACTTCATGTGAACAAGTACTGCAGGGCTGTAAATGAAACCTGCCCTCAAAATGTCTTGAGGGAGATAATGGCCAAAATATTTCAAATGGTGACACATACTTTAAGAAAACACTTTGAAGAAATAAGCTCTAATCACAGCTGGAAAAATAAAAAGGATATATCTTAAAGCTCAATTTCAACGCATTATGAGACACATGCAAATTCAACCACAAAGAGGTATCAGCTCACACCACTCAGAATAATCATCAGCAAAAACTACAAAGAATAAATCCTGAAGGTGCTGGGAAGAAATACATGCCCTCCACTTTAAGTGGGACGTAACCTGGAAAGAGCCACTAAGGAGAACAGAACAGAGGTGCCTTTTAAAGGTAAACACTGAGCTACCATATGATCCAGCAGACGTATTCCCGGACCTATAAACTAAGAAGACAGAATTGGAAGGACACAGCCACGCAAATCTGCATTGCATACTATTACAATAGCCAAGATATGGAAGTAACCAAAAAGCCGATCGACAGATGGGTGGACCAAGAAGAACTGCTACCTGTACAGATGGACTATGAGCTAGTGAAAAAATGAAACAATGCCATTTGCAGCACCATAGATGAGTCTAGAAGTAATCACGCAACTTGGAGTAAGTGAGAAAGCGAAAGACACATATCCTATCATATCACATATAGGGGTTACCTAAAAAATGATATAAACAAAGATATTTCCACAGACAAAGACTATCATAGATTCATTAAAAAAATTATGGTTCACCAAATGGAAAGGTGTGAGGATTGGATACATTACCATATTGAGGTTAACAGAGAGATACAAACACATGTGAAATATATAATCACCAAAGACCTACCCAATACCAAGGGAAGACTACTCAACATTGTGTCATAACCTACATGGGAAAAGGATCCGAAGAAGAATAGATATATATATATGTGTGAAAGAACCACATCTTGCACACCTAGAACAAACAAAACATTGTAATCAAGTTTGCTGTGATAAAAATTAAATTAAGTTAAAAATACCAACAAGAAGTAATGAGACGTAAACTTAAAGGGCTTTTTCCTCGAACATTCCATTCTAATTTACAACCTAGAACACCACTTCCAGTAAGGCTCTGTTGCCCTAGTAACCAGATTTGGTAAAGGAGAAATGCTGCCGCCATGTGGCCGTTTCCCGCAAGAGCAGCTTTTAACCCACAGCTAATGGTCATTTACCATTCACAAGGACTCAGGGCTGTAAAGGACGCCTGCCCTCAAAATTGTGCTGAGGTAGGGAATGGATAAAAGAATTCAAAACAGGCAAAATGTTCACGAAGATAGTATGAAAAGGTAAGTTTTACTCACTCTCTTTTTAAAGAAAGAAAAATGGATAAAAGCTCAGCCTCAGGAAGTATTAGACTCATGCAATCTAATCTACAAAAACTTTTCAACTCACACCAGTCGACTGACCATTGGCAAAAAGTCTACAAACAATAAATGCTGAAGAGGTTTTAGAGAATTGTGTACCCTCTAGCTGCTGGTGAGATGTAAGAGGTTTAAACGCTAATAATGAGAACAGAAAGGAGCTGCGTTTAAAAGGAAAAATTGAGGTACCATTCAATCCAGCAGGCGCACCAATGGGTCTCTCACCTGAGAAGACCAGAATGAAGAAGACCCGGGCTGCAAAAGCTGCACTGCAGCCTGATTCACAATAGACAAGGCAGTGAAGCAACCAAAATGTCCATCAACAGATGAAAGGATAAAGAAGAAGTGGTCCATGTACACAATGAATACTAGCCATGGAAAACAATGAAACACTGCTCTTTGAGTCACCATAGATGATCTTGCAGATAATCACAGAACATGAGGTAAGTCGGAAAGCAAAAGTCCTATATCCTACGATATCACTTATAGGCGTTATCTAATAACTGACTCAAATGAACATATTTCCACAGAGAAAGTCAATCACAGACTTATTAAAAAAACTATGCTTATCTAAAAGGAAAGGTGGGGGAATGGATAAATGAAGATTAGCTTTACCATATGTATACAAATACATATTATATACATATATCAAAAAGACTGACCAAATAGCAAGGAAGGTTTACGGAACACTCTGTAATAATTTACACGGGAAGAGGATCTCTACATAAATAGGTATATAGAATATGTAGATGAACCAGAGTGTGTACACCTTGGATAAGCAACATTCTAACCATTACGCCAATTGAAAAAATTAAAACAACAAACTAGGAGTAATGAGACATAAACTTATGGGGGGTTTTCCTGCCACATTCCATTTAAATTTACAACCTATACAAACGACTTCCAGAATGGTTCTGCTGCCCTAGTACCCAGATTTGGGAATGGAGAAATGCTGCATCCTTGTGGCCGTTTCCCACAACAGCAGCTTTAAACCCACTGCAAAAGGTCACTAAATATTCACCAATTGCAGTTCTGTAAATGACACCCGCCCTCCAAAAAATCCTGAGGCCGAAAATCGAACAAAAAATTCTAGAGTGCAACCTTCCAAAAAGAAAATTTGAAGAGGTATATTATACTCACACATTTTTGCTTTTTTCTTTTAACAGAAAAGAAAAAGGTGTGGAGAAATGATGAATTGTAGGAATTTTTACAGACATGTAAACCCAAATTACAAAAACCTATCAGCTCACACCAGACAGAATGGCCATCAACAAAAATGCTGCAAACAATAAATGCTGATGTGATTGTGGAGAAATGTGTACCCTCGAATCTAAGGGGGACGTGGTAAGAGCCACTAATGAAAGCACAATTGAGGTGCCTTGGAAAGGTAAACGTTGAGCTACCATACCAGTCAATCAATCATACCCACTGCTGGGTCTACCACCTGAGAAAATGAAAATCAAAAATGACAGGCTGGCAAACCTGCACTCCAGCAATATTTACCATAGGCAACACTTGGAAGCAACGAAAATGTCCATCAACAGAGGAATGCACCCAGAAGAAGTGGTCCATGTACACAATGGAATATTAGCTATGGAAAACATTGAAGCACTGCTCTTTGAGGCACCATAGATGAGCCTGGAGATAATCACAAAACATGAAGTAGGTCGGAAAGCAAAAGACCTATATCCTATATTATCACTTATGGCATTATGTAATAACTGACACAGATGAACATATTTCCAAAGAGAAAGACACTCACAGGCTTAGAAAACAAACTATGCTCATAGAAAAGGAAAGGAGGGGGGAAATTGAGAAATGAAGATTAGTGTTACTATACATATACAAATACATAGTATATACATGTATCAAAAAGACCGAACATATAGCAAGGGAGGTCGACAGAACACTGTAATATTTTACATGGGAAGAGGGTCTGTACATTAATAGACATACATAATGTATAAATGAACCAGATTGTGTACACCTAGGACAAACAATATTCTAAACTTTACCCAGATTAAAAAAATTTTAAAACCAAGAAGAAGTAATGAGACATAAACTTATGGGGATTTCTCCTGGCAAATTCCATTCTAATTTACAACCTAGGACAATGACTCCCAGAAAGGCTCTGCTGCCCTAGTACCCAGATTGGGGAATGGAGAAATGCTACCTCCTTGTGGCCGTTTCCCACAACAGCAGCTTTGAACCCACTGCAAAACGTGACTAAATTTTCACCAACTTGCATTTCTGTAAATGGCACCTGCCTTCCAGAAAATTTCTGGGGTCAAAAATCGACCAAAAACTTCAGAAGAGGGCAACCTTCGAAGAAGACAATTTCAAGAGGTATATTGTACTCACGGTTTTTTCTTTTAAGAGAAAAGAAAAAGGCATAGGAATATGGTTAATTTTAAAAATTTTAATGACATGCATACCCATATTACAAAAACCTATCAGCTCACAGCAGTCAGAATGGCCATTAGGAATAATGCTGCAAAAAATAAACGGTGAAGGGAGTGTGGAGAAATGCGTACCCTCGGTTGAAAGGGGGGGCATGTAAAGAGCCACTAATGAAAACACAATGTAGGTGATTTGAAAAGGGAAACATTGAGCTACCAGTCAATCAATCACAACCACTGCTTGGCCTATCACCTGAGAAAATGAGAATCAAAAAGACACAGGCTGGCAAACCTGTACACCAGCAAGATTTACCATAGCCAGCACTTGGAAGCAATGAAAATGTCCATCAACCGAGGAATGCACCAAGAAGAAGTGGTCCATGTACACAATGGAATATTACTCTAATAATAAATATAAATTAAATTTAAAAACAAACAAAAGCAAGGAGACATCAACATTTGTGGGTTTATCTGGGCACATTGCACTCTAATTTATAACCGAAGAACACCACTGGCCGGTAGGTCTGTTTCCCTACTACCAGCATGGGAAACGAAGAAAGGCTGCCACTCTCTGGCCGTTACCTGCAAAAGTAGGTTTAAAGCCTGAGCTAATGGTCACTTCATGTGAACAAGTACTGCAGGGCTGTAAATGAAACCTGCCCTCAAAATGTCTTGAGGGAGATAATGGCCAAAATATTTCAAATGGTGACACATACTTTAAGAAAACACTTTGAAGAAATAAGCTCTAATCACAGCTGGAAAAATAAAAAGGATATATCTTAAAGCTCAATTTCAACGCATTATGAGACACATGCAAATTCAACCACAAAGAGGTATCAGCTCACACCACTCAGAATAATCATCAGCAAAAACTACGAAGAATAAATCCTGAAGGTGCTGGGAAGAAATACATGCCCTCCACTTTAAGTGGGACGTAACCTGGAAAGAGCAACTAAGGAGAACAGAACAGAGGTGCCTTTTAAAGGTAAACACTGAGCTACCATATGATCCAGCAGACGTATTCCCGGACCTATAAACTAAGAAGACAGAATTGGAAGGACACAGCCACGCAAATCTGCATTGCATACTATTACAATAGCCAAGATATGGAAGTAACCAAAAAGCCGATCGACAGATGGGTGGACCAAGAAGAACTGCTACCTGTACAGATGGACTATGAGCTAGTGAAAAAATGAAACAATGCCATTTGCAGCACCATAGATGAGTCTAGAAGTAATCACGCAACTTGGAGTAAGTGAGAAAGCGAAAGACACATATCCTATCATATCACATATAGGGGTTACCTAAAAAATGATATAAACAAAGATATTTCCACAGACAAACACTATCATAGATTCATTAAAAAAATTATGGTTCACCAAATGGAAAGGTGTGAGGATTGGATACATTACCATATTGAGGTTAACAGAGAGATACAAACACATGTGAAATATATAATCACCAAAGACCTACCCAATACCAAGGGAAGACTACTCAACATTGTGTCATAACCTACATGGGAAAAGGATCCGAAGAAGAATAGATATATGTATATGTGTGAAAGAACCACATCTTGCACACCTAGAACAAACAAAACATTGTAATCAAGTTTGCTGTGATAAAAATTAAAATTAAGGTAAAAATACCAACAAGAAGTAATGAGACATAAACTTAAAGGGCTTTTTGCTCGCACATTCCATTCTAATTTACAACCTAGAACACCACTTCCAGTAAGGCTCTGTTGCCCTAGTAACCAGATTTGGTAAAGGAGAAATGCTGCCGCCTTGTGGCCAATTCCCGCAAGAGCAGCTATTAACCCACAGCTAATGGTCACTTACCATTCACAAGGACTCAGGGCTGTAAAGGACACCTGCCCTCAAAATTGTGCTGATGTAGGGAATGGATAAAAGAATTCAAAACAGGCAAAATGTTCACGAAGGTAGTATGAAGAGGTAAGTTTTACTCACTCTCTTTTAAAGAAAGGAAAATGGATAAAAGCTCAGCCTCAGGAAGTATTAGACTCATGTAATCTAATCTACAAAAACTTTTCAACTCACACCAGTCGACTGACCATTGGCAAAAAGTCTACAAACAATAAATGCTGAAGAGATTTTACAGAACTCTGTACCCTCTAGCTGCTGGGGAGATGTAAGAGGGTTAAACGCTAATAATGAGAATAGAAAGGAGCTGCGTTTAAAAGGAAAAATTGAGGTACCATTCAATCCAGCAGGCGCACCAATGGGCCTCTCACCTGAGAAGACCAGAATGAAGAAGACCCGGGCTGCAAAAGCTGCACTGCAGCCTTATTCATAATAGACAAGGCAGTGAAGCAACCAAAATGTCCATCAACAGATGAAAGGATAAAGAAGAAGTGGTCCATGTACACAATGAATACTAGCCATGCAAAACAATGAAACACTGCTCTTTGAGGCACCATAGATGATCTTGGAGATAATCACAGAACATGAGGTAAGTCGGAAAGCAAAAGTCCTATATCCTACGATATCACTTATAGGCGTTATCTAATAACTGACACAAATGAAAATATTTCCACAGAGAAAGTCAATCACAGACTTATTAAAGAAAAACTATGCTTATCTAAAAGGAAAGGTGGGGGGAATGGATAAATGAAGATTACCGTTACCATATGTATACAGATACATATTATATACATATATCAAAAAGACCGACCATATAGCAAGGAAGAATTACGGAACACTCTGTAATAATTTACACGGGAAGAGGACCTCTAAATAAATAGTTATATAGAATAGGTAGATGAACCAGAGTATGTATACCTTTGACGAGCAACATTCTAACCATAACCCCGATTGAAAAAATTAAAACAACGAACTAGGAGTAATGAGACATAAACTTATGGGGGGTTTTCCTGGCACATTCCATCCAAATTTAAAACCTAGGCAAACAACTTCCAGAATGGCTCTGCTGCCCTAGTACCCAGATTTGGGAATGGAGAAATGCTGCATCCTTGTGGCCGTTTCCCACAACAGCAGCTTAAAACCCACTGCAAAAGGTCACTAAATATTCACCCATTGCAGGTCTGTAAATGACACCGGCCCTCCAAAAATACTGAGGTGGAAAATCGTCCAAAAAATTCCAGAGTGCAATCTTCCAAAAAGAAAATTTGAAGAGGTATATTATACTCACACTTTTTTCCTTTTTTCTTTTAACAGAAAAAAAAAAGGCGTGGAAAAATGATGAATTGTAGGAATTTTTACAGACATGTAAACCCAAATTACAAAAACTTACCAGCTCACACCAGTCAGAACGGCCATCAACAAAAATGGTGCAAGCCTTAAATACTGACGTGATTGTGGAGAAATGCGTACCCTCGATTCTAAGGGGGACGTGGTAAGAGCCACTAATGAAAGCACTATTGAGGTGCCTTGAAAAGGTAAACGTTGAGCTACCATACCAGTCAATCAATCATACCCACTGCTGGGTCTATCACCTGAGAAAATGAAAATCAAAAATCACAGGCTGGCAATCCTGCACTCCAGCAATATTTACCATAGGCAACACTTGGAAGCAACGAAAATGTCCATCAACAGAGGAATGCACCCAGAAGAAGTGGTCCATGTACACAATGGAATATTAGCTATGGAAAACATTGAAGCACTGCTCTTTGAGGCACCATAGATGAGCCTGGAGATAATCACAAAACATGAAGTAGGTCGGAAAGCAAAAGACCTATATCCTATATTATCACTTATGGCATTATGTAATAACTGACACAGATGAACATATTTCCAAAGAGAAAGACACTCACAGGCTTAGAAAACAAACTATGCTCATCGAAAAGGAAAGGAGGGGGGAAATTGAGAAATGAAGATTAGTGTTACTATACATATACAAATACATAGTATATACATGTATCAAAAAGACCGAACATATAGCAAGGGAGGTCGACAGAACACTGTAATATTTTACATGGGAAGAGGATCTGTACATTAATAGACATGCATAATGTATAAATGAACCAGATTGTGTACACCTAGGACAAACAATATTCTAAACTTTACCCAGATTAAAAAAATTTTAAAACCAAGAAGAAGTAATGAGACATAAACTTATGGGGATTTCTCCTGGCAAATTCCATTCTAATTTACAACCTAGGACAATGACTCCCAGAAAGGCTCTGCTGCCCTAGTACCCAGATTGGGGAATGCAGAAATGCTACCTCCTTGTGGCCGTTTCCCACAACAGCAGCTTTGAACCCACTGCAAAACGTGACTAAATTTTCACCAACTTGCATTTCTGTAAATGGCACCTGCCTTCCAGAAAATTTCTGGGGTCAAAAATCGACCAAAAACTTCAGAAGAGGGCAACCTTCGAAGAAGACAATTTCAAGAGGTATATTGTACTCACGGTTTTTTCTTTTAAGAGAAAAGAAAAAGGCATAGGAATATGGTTAATTTTAAAAATTTTAATGACATGCATACCCATATTACAAAAACCTATCAGCTCACAGCAGTCAGAATGGCCATTAGGAATAATGCTGCAAAAAATAAACGGTGAAGGGAGTGTGGAGAAATGCGTACCCTCGGTTGAAAGGGGGGGCATGTAAAGAGCCACTAATGAAAACACAATGTAGGTGATTTGAAAAGGGAAACATTGAGCTACCAGTCAATCAATCACAACCACTGCTTGGCCTATCACCTGAGAAAATGAGAATCAAAAAGACACAGGCTGGCAAACCTGTACACCAGCAAGATTTACCATAGCCAGCACTTGGAAGCAATGAAAATGTCCATCAACCGAGGAATGCACCAAGAAGAAGTGGTCCATGTACACAATGGAATATTACTCTAATAATAAATATAAATTAAATTTAAAAACAAACAAAAGCAAGGAGACATCAACATTTGTGGGTTTATCTGGGCACATTGCACTCTAATTTATAACCGAAGAACACCACTGGCCGGTAGGTCTGTTTCCCTACTACCAGCATGGGAAACGAAGAAAGGCTGCCACTCTCTGGCCGTTACCTGCAAAAGTAGGTTTAAAGCCTGAGCTAATGGTCACTTCATGTGAACAAGTACTGCAGGGCTGTAAATGAAACCTGCCCTCAAAATGTCTTGAGGGAGATAATGGCCAAAATATTTCAAATGGTGACACATACTTTAAGAAAACACTTTGAAGAAATAAGCTCTAATCACAGCTGGAAAAATAAAAAGGATATATCTTAAAGCTCAATTTCAACGCATTATGAGACACATGCAAATTCAACCACAAAGAGGTATCAGCTCACACCACTCAGAATAATCATCAGCAAAAACTACGAAGAATAAATCCTGAAGGTGCTGGGAAGAAATACATGCCCTCCACTTTAAGTGGGACGTAACCTGGAAAGAGCAACTAAGGAGAACAGAACAGAGGTGCCTTTTAAAGGTAAACACTGAGCTACCATATGATCCAGCAGACGTATTCCCGGACCTATAAACTAAGAAGACAGAATTGGAAGGACACAGCCACGCAAATCTGCATTGCATACTATTACAATAGCCAAGATATGGAAGTAACCAAAAAGCCGATCGACAGATGGGTGGACCAAGAAGAACTGCTACCTGTACAGATGGACTATGAGCTAGTGAAAAAATGAAACAATGCCATTTGCAGCACCATAGATGAGTCTAGAAGTAATCACGCAACTTGGAGTAAGTGAGAAAGCGAAAGACACATATCCTATCATATCACATATAGGGGTTACCTAAAAAATGATATAAACAAAGATATTTCCACAGACAAACACTATCATAGATTCATTAAAAAAATTATGGTTCACCAAATGGAAAGGTGTGAGGATTGGATACATTACCATATTGAGGTTAACAGAGAGATACAAACACATGTGAAATATATAATCACCAAAGACCTACCCAATACCAAGGGAAGACTACTCAACATTGTGTCATAACCTACATGGGAAAAGGATCCGAAGAAGAATAGATATATGTATATGTGTGAAAGAACCACATCTTGCACACCTAGAACAAACAAAACATTGTAATCAAGTTTGCTGTGATAAAAATTAAAATTAAGGTAAAAATACCAACAAGAAGTAATGAGACATAAACTTAAAGGGCTTTTTGCTCGCACATTCCATTCTAATTTACAACCTAGAACACCACTTCCAGTAAGGCTCTGTTGCCCTAGTAACCAGATTTGGTAAAGGAGAAATGCTGCCGCCTTGTGGCCAATTCCCGCAAGAGCAGCTATTAACCCACAGCTAATGGTCACTTACCATTCACAAGGACTCAGGGCTGTAAAGGACACCTGCCCTCAAAATTGTGCTGATGTAGGGAATGGATAAAAGAATTCAAAACAGGCAAAATGTTCACGAAGGTAGTATGAAGAGGTAAGTTTTACTCACTCTCTTTTAAAGAAAGGAAAATGGATAAAAGCTCAGCCTCAGGAAGTATTAGACTCATGTAATCTAATCTACAAAAACTTTTCAACTCACACCAGTCGACTGACCATTGGCAAAAAGTCTACAAACAATAAATGCTGAAGAGATTTTACAGAACTCTGTACCCTCTAGCTGCTGGGGAGATGTAAGAGGGTTAAACGCTAATAATGAGAATAGAAAGGAGCTGCGTTTAAAAGGAAAAATTGAGGTACCATTCAATCCAGCAGGCGCACCAATGGGCCTCTCACCTGAGAAGACCAGAATGAAGAAGACCCGGGCTGCAAAAGCTGCACTGCAGCCTTATTCATAATAGACAAGGCAGTGAAGCAACCAAAATGTCCATCAACAGATGAAAGGATAAAGAAGAAGTGGTCCATGTACACAATGAATACTAGCCATGCAAAACAATGAAACACTGCTCTTTGAGGCACCATAGATGATCTTGGAGATAATCACAGAACATGAGGTAAGTCGGAAAGCAAAAGTCCTATATCCTACGATATCACTTATAGGCGTTATCTAATAACTGACACAAATGAAAATATTTCCACAGAGAAAGTCAATCACAGACTTATTAAAGAAAAACTATGCTTATCTAAAAGGAAAGGTGGGGGGAATGGATAAATGAAGATTACCGTTACCATATGTATACAGATACATATTATATACATATATCAAAAAGACCGACCATATAGCAAGGAAGAATTACGGAACACTCTGTAATAATTTACACGGGAAGAGGACCTCTAAATAAATAGTTATATAGAATAGGTAGATGAACCAGAGTATGTATACCTTTGACGAGCAACATTCTAACCATAACCCCAATTGAAAAAATTAAAACAACGAACTAGGAGTAATGAGACATAAACTTATGGGGGGTTTTCCTGGCACATTCCATCCAAATTTAAAACCTAGGCAAACAACTTCCAGAATGGCTCTGCTGCCCTAGTACCCAGATTTGGGAATGGAGAAATGCTGCATCCTTGTGGCCGTTTCCCACAACAGCAGCTTAAAACCCACTGCAAAAGGTCACTAAATATTCACCCATTGCAGGTCTGTAAATGACACCGGCCCTCCAAAAATACTGAGGTGGAAAATCGTCCAAAAAATTCCAGAGTGCAATCTTCCAAAAAGAAAATTTGAAGAGGTATATTATACTCACACTTTTTTCCTTTTTTCTTTTAACAGAAAAAAAAAAGGCGTGGAAAAATGATGAATTGTAGGAATTTTTACAGACATGTAAACCCAAATTACAAAAACTTACCAGCTCACACCAGTCAGAACGGCCATCAACAAAAATGGTGCAAGCCTTAAATACTGACGTGATTGTGGAGAAATGCGTACCCTCGATTCTAAGGGGGACGTGGTAAGAGCCACTAATGAAAGCACTATTGAGGTGCCTTGAAAAGGTAAACGTTGAGCTACCATACCAGTCAATCAATCATACCCACTGCTGGGTCTATCACCTGAGAAAATGAAAATCAAAAATCACAGGCTGGCAATCCTGCACTCCAGCAATATTTACCATAGGCAACACTTGGAAGCAACGAAAATGTCCATCAACAGAGGAATGCACCCAGAAGAAGTGGTCCATGTACACAATGGAATATTAGCTATGGAAAACATTGAAGCACTGCTCTTTGAGGCACCATAGATGAGCCTGGAGATAATCACAAAACATGAAGTAGGTCGGAAAGCAAAAGACCTATATCCTATATTATCACTTATGGCATTATGTAATAACTGACACAGATGAACATATTTCCAAAGAGAAAGACACTCACAGGCTTAGAAAACAAACTATGCTCATCGAAAAGGAAAGGAGGGGGGAAATTGAGAAATGAAGATTAGTGTTACTATACATATACAAATACATAGTATATACATGTATCAAAAAGACCGAACATATAGCAAGGGAGGTCGACAGAACACTGTAATATTTTACATGGGAAGAGGATCTGTACATTAATAGACATGCATAATGTATAAATGAACCAGATTGTGTACACCTAGGACAAACAATATTCTAAACTTTACCCAGATTAAAAAAATTTTAAAACCAAGAAGAAGTAATGAGACATAAACTTATGGGGATTTCTCCTGGCAAATTCCATTCTAATTTACAACCTAGGACAATGACTTCCAGAAAGGCTCTGCTGCCCTAGTACCCAGATTGGGGAATGGAGAAATGCTACCTCCTTGTGGCCGTTTCCCACAACAGCAGCTTTGAACCCACTGCAAAAGGTAACTAAATTTTCACCAACTTGCATTTCTGTAAATGGCACCTGCCTTCCAGAAAATTTCTGGGGTCAAAAATCGACCAAAAACTTCAGAAGAGGGCAACCTTCGAAGAAGACATTTTCAAGAGGTATATTGTACTCACGGTTTTTTCTTTTAAGAGAAAAGAAAAAGGCATAGGAATATGGTTAATTTTAAAAATTTTAATGACATGCATACCCATATTACAAAAACCTATCAGCTCACAGCAGTCAGAATGGCCATTAGGAATAATGCTGCAAAAAATAAACGGTGAAGGGAGTGTGGAGAAATGCGTACCCTCGGTTGAAAGGGGGGGCATGTAAAGAGCCACTAATGAAAACACAATGTAGGTGATTTGAAAAGGGAAACATTGAGCTACCAGTCAATCAATCACAACCACTGCTTGGCCTATCACCTGAGAAAATGAGAATCAAAAAGACACAGGCTGGCAAACCTGTACACCAGCAAGATTTACCATAGCCAGCACTTGGAAGCAACGAAAATGTCCATCAACCGAGGAATGCACCAAGAAGAAGTGGTCCATGTACACAATGGAATATTACTATAATAATAAATATAAATTAAATTTAAAAACAAACAAAAGCAAGGAGACATCAACATTTGTGGGTTTATCTGGGCACATTGCACTCTAATTTATAACCGAAGAACACCACTGGCCGGTAGGTCTGTTTCCCTACTACCAGCATGGGAAACGAAGAAAGGCTGCCACTCTCTGGCCGTTACCTGCAAAAGTAGGTTTAAAGCCTGAGCTAATGGTCACTTCATGTGAACAAGTACTGCAGGGCTGTAAATGAAACCTGCCCTCTAAATGTCTTGAGGGAGATAATGGCCAAAATATTTCAAATGGTGACACATACTTTAAGAAAACACTTTGAAGAAATAAGCTCTAATCACAGCTGGAAAAATAAAAAGGATATATCTTAAAGCTCAATTTCAACGCATTATGCGACACATGCAAATTCAACCACAAAGAGGTATCAGCTCACACCACTCAGAATAATCATCAGCAAAAACTACAAAGAATAAATCCTGAAGGTGCTGGGAAGAAATACATGCCCTCCACTTTAAGTGGGACGTAACCTGGAAAGAGCCACTAAGGAGAACAGAACAGAGGTGCCTTTTAAAGGTAAACACTGAGCTACCATATGATACAGCAGACGTATTCCCGGACCTATAAACTAAGAAGACAGAATTGGAAGGACACAGCCACGCAAATCTGCATTGCATACTATTACAATAGCCAAGATATGGAAGTAACCAAAAAGCCGATCGACAGATGGGTGGACCAAGAAGAACTGCTACCTGTACAGATGGACTATGAGCTAGTGAAAAAATGAAACAATGCCATTTGCAGCACCATAGATGAGTCTAGAAGTAATCACGCAACTTGGAGTAAGTGAGAAAGCGAAAGACACATATCCTATCATATCACATATAGGGGTTACCTAAAAAATGATATAAACAAAGATATTTCCACAGACAAACACTATCATAGATTCATTAAAAAAATTATGGTTCACCAAATGGAAAGGTGTGAGGATTGGATACATTACCATATTGAGGTTAACAGAGAGATACAAACACATGTGAAATATATAATCACCAAAGACCTACCCAATACCAAGGGAAGACTACTCAACATTGTGTCATAACCTACATGGGAAAAGGATCCGAAGAAGAATAGATATATGTATATGTGTGAAAGAACCACATCTTGCACACCTAGAACAAACAAAACATTGTAATCAAGTTTGCTGTGATAAAAATTAAAATTAAGGTAAAAATACCAACAAGAAGTAATGAGACATAAACTTAAAGGGCTTTTTGCTCGCACATTCCATTCTAATTTACAACCTAGAACACCACTTCCAGTAAGGCTCTGTTGCCCTAGTAACCAGATTTGGTAAAGGAGAAATGCTGCCGCCTTGTGGCCGATTCCCGCAAGAGCAGCTATTAACCCACAGCTAATGGTCACTTACCATTCACAAGGACTCAGGGCTGTAAAGGACACCTGCCCTCAAAATTGTGCTGATGTAGGGAATGGATAAAAGAATTCAAAACAGGCAAAATGTTCACGAAGGTAGTATGAAGAGGTAAGTTTTACTCACTCTCTTTTTAAAGAAAGGAAAATGGATAAAAGCTCAGCCTCAGGAAGTATTAGACTCATGTAATCTAATCTACAAAAACTTTTCAACTCACACCAGTCGACTGACCATTGGCAAAAAGTCTACAAACAATAAATGCTGAAGAGATTTTACAGAACTCTGTACCCTCTAGCTGCTGGGGAGATGTAAGAGGGTTAAACGCTAATAATGAGAACAGAAAGGAGCTGCGTTTAAAAGGAAAAATTGAGGTACCATTCAATCCAGCAGGCGCACCAATGGGCCTCTCACCTGAGAATACCAGAATGAAGAAGACCCGGGCTGCAAAAGCTGCACTGCAGCCTTATTCATAATAGACAAGGCAGTGAAGCAACCAAAATGTCCATCAACAGATGAAAGGATAAAGAAGAAGTGGTCCATGTACACAATGAATACTAGCCATGCAAAACAATGAAACACTGCTCTTTGAGGCACCATAGATGATCTTGGAGATAATCACAGAACATGAGGTAAGTCGGAAAGCAAAAGTCCTATATCCTACGATATCACTTATAGGCGTTATCTAATAACTGACACAAATGAAAATATTTCCACAGAGAAAGTCAATCACAGACTTATTAAAGAAAAACTATGCTTATCTAAAAGGAAAGGTGGGGGGAATGGATAAATGAAGATTACCGTTACCATATGTATACAAATACATATTATATACATATATCAAAAAGACCGACCATATAGCAAGGAAGAATTACGGAACACTCTGTAATAATTTACACGGGAAGAGGACCTCTAAATAAATAGTTATATAGAATAGGTAGATGAACCAGAGTATGTATACCTTTGACGAGCAACATTCTAACCATAACCCCAATTGAAAAAATTAAAACAACGAACTAGGAGTAATGAGACATAAACTTATGGGGGGTTTTCCTGGCACATTCCATCCAAATTTAAAACCTAGGCAAACAACTTCCAGAATGGCTCTGCTGCCCTAGTACCCAGATTTGGGAATGGAGAAATGCTGCATCCTTGGGGCCGTTTCCCACAACAGCAGCTTAAAACCCACTGCAAAAGGTCACTAAATATTCACCCATTGCAGGTCTGTAAATGACACCGGCCCTCCAAAAAATACTGAGGTGGAAAATCGTCCAAAAAATTCCAGAGTGCAACCTTCCCAAAAGAAAAGTTGAAGAGGTATATTATACTCACACTTTTTTCCTTTTTTCTTTTAACAGAAAAGAAAAAGGCGTGGAAAAATGATGAATTGTAGGAATTTTTACAGACATGTAAACCCAAATTACAAAAAACTATCAGCTCACACCAGTCAGAACGGCCCTCAACAAAAATGCTGCAAACAATAAATGCTGATGTGATTGTGGAGAAATGCGTACCCTCGATTCTAAGGGGGATGTGGTAAGAGCCACTAATGAAAGCACAATTGAGGTGCCTTGGAAAGGTAAACGTTGAGCTACCATACCAGTAAATCAATCATACCCACTGCTGGGTCTACCACCTGAGAAAATGAAAATCAAAAATCACAGGCTGGCAAACCTGTACTCCAGCAATATTTACCAAAGGCAACACTTGGAAGCAACGAAAATGTCCATCAACAGAGGAATGCACCAAGAAGAAGTGGTCCATGTACACAATGGAATATTAGCTATGGAAAACATTGAAGCACTGCTCTTTGAGGCACCATAGATGAGCCTGGAGATAATCACAAAACATGAAGTAGGTCGGAAAGCAAAAGACCTATATCCTATATTATCACTTATGGCATTATCTAATAACTGACACAGATGAACATATTTTCAAAGAGAAAGACACTCACAGGCTTAGAAAACAAACTATGCTCATCGAAAAGGAAAGGAGGGGGGAAATTGAGAAATGAAGATTAGTGTTACTATACATATACAAATACATAGTATATACATGTATCAAAAAGACCGAACATATAGCAAGGGAGGTCGACAGAACACTGTAATATTTTACATGGGAAGAGGATCTGTACAGTAATAGACATACATAATGTGTAAATGAACCAGATTGTGTACACCTAGGACAAACAATATTCTAAACTTTACCCAGATTAAAAAAATTTTAAAACCAAGAAGAAGTAATGAGACATAAACTTATGGGGATTTCTCCTGGCAAATTCCATTCTAATTTACAACCTAGGACAATGACTTCCAGAAAGGCTCTGCTGCCCTAGTACCCAGATTGGGGAATGGAGAAATGCTACCTCCTTATGGCCGTTTCCCACAACAGCAGCTTTGAACCCACTGCAAAAGGTGACTAAATTTTCACCAACTTGCATTTCTGTAAATGGCACCTGCCTTCCAGAAAATTTCTGGGGTCAAAAATCGACCAAAAACTTCAGAAGAGGGCAACCTGCGAAGAAGACAATTTCAAGAGCTATATTGTACTCACGGTTTTTTCTTTTAAGAGAAAAGATAAAGGCATAGGAATATGATGAATTTTAAAAATTTTACTGACATGCATACCCATATTACAAAAACCTATCAGCTCACAGCAGTCAGAATGGCCATTAGGAATAATGCTGCCAAAAATAAACGGTGAAGGGAGTGTGGAGAAATACGTACCCTCGGTTGTAAGGGGGGGCATGTAAAGAGCCACTAATGAAAACACAATGTAGGTGCTTTGAAAATGGAAACGTTGAGCTACCAGTCAATCAATCACAACCACTGCTTGGCCTACCACCTGAGAAAATGAGAATCAAAAAGTCACAGGCTGGCAAACCTGTACGCCAGCAAGATTTACCATAGCCAGCACTTGGAAGCAATGAAAATGTCCATCAACCGAGGAATGCACCAAGAAGAAGTGGTCCACGTACACAATGGAATATTACTCTAATAATAAATATAAATTAAATTTAAAAACAAACAAAAGCAAGGAGACATCAACATTTGTGGGTTTATCCGGGCACATTGCACTCTCATTTATAACCGAAGAACACCACTGGCCGGTAGGTCTGTTTCCCTAGTACCACCATGGGAAACGTAGAAAGGCTGCCGCTCTCTGGCCGTTACCTGCAAAAGCAGGTTTAAAGCCTGAGCTAATGGTCACTTCATAAGAACAAGTACTGCAGGGCTGTAAATGAAACCTGCCCTCAAAATGTCTTGAGGGAGATAATGGCCAAAATATTTCAAATGGTGACACATACTTTAAAAAAACACTTTGAAGAAATAACCTCTAATCACAGCTGGAAAAATAAAAAGGACATGTCTTAAAGCTCAGTTTCAACGCATTATGAGACACATGCAAATTCAACCACAAAGAGGTATCAGCTCACACCACTCAGAAAAATCATCAGCAAAAACTACAAAGAATAAATCCTGAAGGTGCTGGGAAGAAATACATGCCCTCCACTTTAAGTGGGACGTAACCTGGAAAGAGCCACTAAGGAGAACAGAACAGAGGTGCCTTTAAAAGGTAAACACTGAGCTACCATATGATACAGCAGACCTATTCCTGGACCTATAAACTAAGAAGACAGAATTGGAAGGACACAGCCTCGCAAATCTGCATTGCATACTATTACAATAGGCAAGATATGGAAGTAACCAAAAAGCCCATCGACAGATGGGTGGACAAAGAAGAACTGCTACCTGTACAGATGGAATATGAGCTAGTGAAAAAATGAAACAATGCCATTTGCAGCACCATAGATGAGTCTAGAAGTAATCACGCAACTTGGAGTAAGTGAGAAAGCGAAAGACACATATCCTATCGTATCACATATAGGGGTTACCTAAAAAATGATACAAACAAAGATATTTCCACAGACAAACACTATCATAGATTCATTAAAAAACTTATGGTTCACCAAATGGAAAGGTGTGAGGATTGGATACATTACCATATTGAGGTTAACAGAGACATACAAACACATGTGAAATATATAATCCCCAAATACCTACGCAATACCAAGGGAAGATTACTCAACATTGTGTCATAACCTACATGGGAAAAGGATCCGAAGAAGAATAGATATATATATATGTGTGAAAGAACCACATTTGCACACCTAGAACAAACAAAACATTGTAATCAAGTTTGCTGTGATAAAAATTAAATTAAGTTAAAAATACCAACAAGAAGTAATGAGACATAAACTTAAAGGGCTTTTTCCTCGAACATTCCATTCTAATTTACAACCTAGAACACCACTTCCAGTAAGGCTCTGTTGCCCTAGTAACCAGATTTGGTAAAGGAGAAATGCTGCCGCCATGTGGCCGTTTCCCGCAAGAGCAGCTTTTAACCCACAGCTAATGGTCATTTACCATTCACAAGGACTCAGGGCTGTAAAGGACGCCTGCCCTCAAAATTGTGCTGAGGTAGGGAATGGATAAAAGAATTCAAAACAGGCAAAAAAATTCACGAAGATAGTATGAAAAGGTAAGTTTTACTCACTCTCTTTTTAAAGAAAGAAAAATGGATAAAAGCTCAGCCTCAGGAAGTATTAGACTCATGCAATCTAATCTACAAAAACTTTTCAACTCACACCAGTCGACTGACCATTGGCAAAAAGTCTACAAACAATAAATGCTGAAGAGGTTTTAGAGAATTGTGTACCCTCTAGCTGCTGGTGAGATGTAAGAAGTTTAAACGCTAATAATGAGAACAGAAAGGAGCTGCGTTTAAAAGGAAAAATTGAGGTACCATTCAATCCAGCAGGCGCACCAATGGGCCTCTCACCTGAGAAGACCAGAATGAAGAAGACCCGGGCTGCAAAAGCTGCACTGCAGCCTGATTCACAATAGACAAGGCAGTGAAGCAACCAAAATGTCCATCAACAGATGAAAGGATAAAGAAGAAGTGGTCCATGTACACAATGAATACTAGCCATGGAAAACAATGAAACACTGCTATTTGAGGCACCATAGATGATCTTGGAGATAATCACAGAACATGAGGTAAGTCGGAAAGCAAAAGTCCTATATCCTACGATATCACTTATAGGCGTTATCTAATAACTGACACAAATGAACATATTTCCACAGAGAAAGTCAATCACAGACTTATTAAAAAAACTATGCTTATCTAAACGGAAAGGTGGGGGAATGGATAAATGAAGATTAGCGTTACCATATGTATACAAATACATATTATATACATATATCAAAAAGACTGACCAAATAGCAAGGAAGGTTTACGGAACACTCTGTAATAATTTACACGGGAAGAGGATCTCTACATAAATAGGTATATAGAATATGTAGATGAACCAGAGTGTGTACACCTTGGATAAGCAACATTCTAACCATTACGCCAATTGAAAAAATTAAAACAACAAACAAGGAGTAATGAGACATAAACTTATGGGGGGTTTTCCTGCCACATTCCATTTAAATTTACAACCTATACAAACGACTTCCAGAATGGTTCTGCTGCCCTAGTACCCAGATTTGGGAATGGAGAAATGCTGCATCCTTGTGGCCGTTTCCCACAACAGCAGCTTTAAACCCACTGCAAAAGGTAACTAAATATTCACCAATTGCAGTTCTGTAAATGACACCCGCCCTCCAAAAAATCCTAAGGCCGAAAATCGACCAAAAAATGCTAGAGTGCAACCTTCCAAAAAGAAAATTTGAAGAGGTATATTATACTCACACATTTTTGCTTTTTTCTTTTAACAGAAAAGAAAAAGGTGTGGAGAAATGATGAATTGTAGGAATTTTTACAGACATGTAAACCCAAATTACAAAAACCTATCAGCTCACACCAGACAGAATGGCCATCAACAAAAATGCTGCAAACAATAAATGCTGATGTGATTGTGGAGAAATGTGTACCCTCGATTCTAAGGGGGACGTGGTAAGAGCCACTAATGAAAGCACTATTGAGGTGCCTTGGAAAGGTAAACGTTGAGCTACCATACCAGTCAATCAATCATACCCACTGCTGGGTCTACCACCTGAGAAAATGAAAATCAAAAATCACAGGCTGGCAAAACTGCACTCCAGCAATATTTACCATAGGCAACACTTGGAAGCAACGAAAATGTCCATCAACAGAGGAATGCACCAAGAAGAAGTGGTCCATGTACACAATGGAATATTAGCTATGGAAAACATTGAAGCACTGCTCTTTGAGGCACCATAGATGAGCCTGGAGATAATCACAAAACATGAAGTAGGTCGGAAAGCAAAAGACCTATATCCTATATTATCACTTATGGCATTATGTAATAACTGACACAGATGAACATATTTCCAAAGAGAAAGACACTCACAGGCTTAGAAAACAAACTATGCTCATCGAAAAGGAAAGGAGGGGGGAAATTGAGAAATGAAGATTAGTGTTACTATACATATACAAATACATAGTATATACATGTATCAAAAAGACCGAACATATAGCAAGGGAGGTCGACAGAACACTGTAATATTTTACATGGGAAGAGGATCTGTACATTAATAGACATACATAATGTATAAATGAACCAGATTGTGTACACCTAGGACAAACAATATTCTAAACTTTACCCAGATTAAAAAAATTTTAAAACCAAGAAGAAGTAATGAGACATAAACTTATGGGGATTTCTCCTGGCAAATTCCATTCTAATTTACAACCTAGGACAATGACTTCCAGAAAGGCTCTGCTGCCCTAGTACCCAGATTGGGGAATGGAGAAATGCTACCTCCTTGTGGCCGTTTCCCACAACAGCAGCTTTGAACCCACTGCAAAAGGTGACTAAATTTTCACCAACTTGCATTTCTGTAAATGGCACCTGCCTTCCAGAAAATTTCTGGGGTCAAAAATCGACCAAAAACTTCAGAAGAGGGCAACCTTCGAAGAAGACAATTTCAAGAGGTATATTGTACTCACGGTTTTTTCTTTTAAGAGAAAAGAAAAAGGCATAGGAATATGGTTAATTTTAAAAATTTTAATGACATGCATACCCATATTACAAAAACCTATCAGATCACAGCAGTCAGAATGGCCATTAGGAATAATGCTGCAAAAAATAAACGGTGAAGGGAGTGTGGAGAAATGCGTACCCTCGGTTGAAAGGGGGGGCATGTAAAGAGCCACTAATGAAAACACAATGTAGGTGATTTGAAAAGGGAAACATTGAGCTACCAGTCAATCAATCACAACCACTGCTTGGCCTATCACCTGAGAAAATGAGAATCAAAAAGACACAGGCTGGCAAACCTGTACACCAGCAAGATTTACCATAGCCAGCACTTGGAAGCAACGAAAATGTCCATCAACCGAGGAATGCACCAAGAAGAAGTGGTCCATGTACACAATGGAATATTACTCTAATAATAAATATAAATTAAATTTAAAAACAAACAAAAGCAAGGAGACATCAACATTTGTGGGTTTATCTGGGCACATTGCACTCTAATTTATAACCGAAGAACACCACTGGCCGGTAGGTCTGTTTCCCTACTACCAGCATGGGAAACGAAGAAAGGCTGCCACTCTCTGGCCGTTACCTGCAAAAGTAGGTTTAAAGCCTGAGCTAATGGTCACTTCATGTGAACAAGTACTGCAGGGCTGTAAATGAAACCTGCCCTCAAAATGTCTTGAGGGAGATAATGGCCAAAATATTTCAAATGGTGACACATACTTTAAGAAAACACTTTGAAGAAATAAGCTCTAATCACAGCTGGAAAAATAAAAAGGATATATCTTAAAGCTCAATTTCAACGCATTATGAGACACATGCAAATTCAACCACAAAGAGGTATCAGCTCACACCACTCAGAATAATCATCAGCAAAAACTACAAAGAATAAATCCTGAAGGTGCTGGGAAGAAATACATGCCCTCCACTTTAAGTGGGACGTAACCTGGAAAGAGCCACTAAGAGAACAGAACAGAGGTGCCTTTTAAAGGTAAACACTGAGCTACCATATGATCCAGCAGACGTATTCCCGGACCTATAAACTAAGAAGACAGAATTGGAAGGACACAGCCACGCAAATCTGCATTGCATACTATTACAATAGCCAAGATATGGAAGTAACCAAAAAGCCGATCGACAGATGGGTGGACCAAGAAGAACTGCTACCTGTACAGATGGACTATGAGCTAGTGAAAAAATGAAACAATGCCATTTGCAGCACCATAGATGAGTCTAGAAGTAATCACGCAACTTGGAGTAAGTGAGAAAGCGAAAGACACATATCCTATCATATCACATATAGGGGTTACCTAAAAAATGATATAAACAAAGATATTTCCACAGACAAACACTATCATAGATTCATTAAAAAAATTGTGGTTCACCAAATGGAAAGGTGTGAGGATTGGATACATTACCATATTGAGGTTAACAGAGAGATACAAACACATGTGAAATATATAATCACCAAAGACCTACCCAATACCAAGGGAAGACTACTCAACATTGTGTCATAACCTACATGGGAAAAGGATCCGAAGAAGAATAGATATATGTATATGTGTGAAAGAACCACATCTTGCACACCTAGAACAAACAAAACATTGTAATCAAGTTTGCTGTGATAAAAATTAAAATTAAGGTAAAAATACCAACAAGAAGTAATGAGACATAAACATAAAGGGCTTTTTGCTCGCACATTCCATTCTAATTTACAACCTAGAACACCACTTCCAGTAAGGCTCTGTTGCCCTAGTAACCAGATTTGGTAAAGGAGAAATGCTGCCGCCTTGTGGCCGATTCCCGCAAGAGCAGCTATTAACCCACAGCTAATGGTCACTTACCATTCACAAGGACTCAGGGCTGTAAAGGACACCTGCCCTCAAAATTGTGCTGATGTAGGGAATGGATAAAAGAATTCAAAACAGGCAAAATGTTCACGAAGGTAGTATGAAGAGGTAAGTTTTACTCACTCTCTTTTTAAAGAAAGGAAAATGGATAAAAGCTCAGCCTCAGTAAGTATTAGACTCATGTAATCTAATCTACAAAAACTTTTCAACTCACACCAGTCGACTGACCATTGGCAAAAAGTCTACAAACAATAAATGCTGAAGAGATTTTACAGAACTCTGTACCCTCTAGCTGCTGGGGAGATGTAAGAGTGTTAAACGCTAATAATGAGAACAGAAAGGAGCTGTGTTTAAAAGGAAAAATTGAGGTACCATTCAATCCAGCAGGCGCACCAATGGGCCTCTCACCTGAGAAGACCAGAATGAAGAAGACCCGGGCTGCAAAAGCTGCACTGCAGCCTTATTCATAATAGACAAGGCAGTGAAGCAACCAAAATGTCCATCAACAGATGAAAGGATAAAGAAGAAGTGGTCCATGTACACAATGAATACTAGCCATGCAAAACAATGAAACACTGCTCTTTGAGGCACCATAGATGATCTTGGAGATAATCACAGAACATGAGGTAAGTCGGAAAGCAAAAGTCCTATATCCTACGATATCACTTATAGGCGTTATCTAATAACTGACACAAATGAAAATATTTCCACAGAGAAAGTCAATCACAGACTTATTAAAGAAAAACTATGCTTATCTAAAAGGAAAGGTGGGGGGAATGGATAAATGAAGATTACCGTTACCATATGTATACAAATACATATTATATACATATATCAAAAAGACCGACCATATAGCAAGGAAGAATTACGGAACACTCTGTAATAATTTACACGGGAAGAGGACCTCTAAATAAATAGTTATATAGAATAGGTAGATGAACCAGAGTATGTATACCTTTGACGAGCAACATTCTAACCATAACCCCAATTGAAAAAATTAAAACAACGAACTAGGAGTAATGAGACATAAACTTATGGGGGGTTTTCCTGGCACATTCCATCCAAATTTAAAACCTAGGCAAACAACTTCCAGAATGGCTCTGCTGCCCTAGTACCCAGATTTGGGAATGGAGAAATGCTGCATCCTTGTGGCCGTTTCCCACAACAGCAGCTTAAAACCCACTGCAAAAGGTCACTAAATATTCACCCATTGCAGGTCTGTAAATGACACCGGCCCTCCAAAAATACTGAGGTGGAAAATCGTCCAAAAAATTCCAGAGTGCAACCTTCCAAAAAGAAAATTTGAAGAGGTATATTATACTCACACTTTTTTCCTTTTTTCTTTTAACAGAAAAGAAAAAGGCGTGGAAAAATGATGAATTGTAGGAATTTTTACAGACATGTAAACCCAAATTACAAAAACTTACCAGCTCACACCAGTCAGAACGGCCATCAACAAAAATGGTGCAAGCCTTAAATGCTGACGTGATTGTGGAGAAATGCGTACCCTCGATTCTAAGGGGGACGTGGTAAGAGCCACTAATGAAAGCACTATTGAGGTGCCTTGAAAAGGTAAACGTTGAGCTACCATACCAGTCAATCAATCATACCCACTGCTGGGTCTATCACCTGAGAAAATGAAAATCAAAAATCACAGGCTGGCAATCCTGCACTCCAGCAATATTTACCATAGGCAACACTTGGAAGCAACGAAAATGTCCATCAACAGAGGAATGCACCCAGAAGAAGTGGTCCATGTACACAATGGAATATTAGCTATGGAAAACATTGAAGCACTGCTCTTTGAGGCACCATAGATGAGACTGGAGATAATCACAAAACATGAAGTAGGTCGGAAAGCAAAAGACCTATATCCTATATTATCACTTATGGCATTATCTAATAACTGACACAGATGAACATATTTCCAAAGAGAAAGACACTCACAGGCTTAGAAAACAAACTATGCTCATCGAAAAGGAAAGGAGGGGGGAAATTGAGAAATGAAGATTAGTGTTACTATACATATACAAATACATAGTATATACATGTATCAAAAAGACCGAACATATAGCAAGGGAGGTCGACAGAACACTGTAATATTTTACATGGGAAGAGGATCTGTACATTAATAGACATACATAATGTATAAATGAACCAGATTGTGTACACCTAGGACAAACAATATTCTAAACTTTACCCAGATTAAAAAAATTTTTAAACCAAGAAGAAGTAATGAGACATAAACTTATGGGGATTTCTCCTGGCAAATTCCATTCTAATTTACAACCTAGGACAATGACTTCCAGAAAGGCTCTGCTGCCCTAGTACCCAGATTGGGGAATGGAGAAATGCTACCTCCTTGTGGCCGTTTCCCACAACAGCAGCTTTGAACCCACTGCAAAAGGTGACTAAATTTTCACCAACTTGCATTTCTGTAAATGGCACCTGCTTTCCAGAAAATTTTTGGGGTCAAAAATCGACCAAAAACTTCAGAAGAGGGCAACCTGCGAAGAAGACAATTTCAAGAGCTATATTGTACTCACGGTTTTTTCTTTTAAGAGAAAAGATAAAGGCATAGGAATATGATGAAGTTTAAAAATTTTAATGACATGCATACCCATATTACAAAAACCTATCAGCTCACAGCAGTCAGAATGGCCATTAGGAATAATGCTGCAAAAAATAAACGGTGAAGGGAGTGTGGAGAAATACGTACCCTCGGTTGTAAGGGGGGGCATGTAAAGAGCCACTAATGAAAACACAATGTAGGTGCTTTGAAAAGGGAAACGTTGAGCTACCAGTCAATCAATCACAACCACTGCTTGGCCTACCACCTGAGAAAATGAGAATCAAAAAGTCACAGGCTGGCAAACCTGTACGCCAGCAAGATTTACCATAGCCAGCACTTGGAAGCAATGAAAATGTCCATCAACCGAGGAATGCACCAAGAAGAAGTGGTCCACGTACACAATGGAATATTACTCTAATAATAAATATAAATTAAATTTAAAAACAAACAAAAGCAAGGAGACATCAACATTTGTGGGTTTATCCGGGCACATTGCACTCTCATTTATAACCGAAGAACACCACTGGCCGGTAGGTCTGTTTCCCTAGTACCACCATGGGAAACGTAGAAAGGCTGCCGCTCTCTGGCCGTTACCTGCAAAAGCAGGTTTAAAGCCTGAGCTAATGGTCACTTCATAAGAACAAGTACTGCAGGGCTGTAAATGAAACCTGCCCTCAAAATGTCTTGAGGGAGATAATGGCCAAAATATTTCAAATGGTGACACATACTTTAAGAAAACACTTTGAAGAAATAAGCTCTAATCACAGCTGGAGAAATAAAAAGGACATGTCTTAAAGCTCAGTTTCAACGCATTATGAGACACATGCAAATTCAACCACAAAGAGGTATCAGCTCACACCACTCAGAAAAATCATCAGCAAAAACTACAAAGAATAAATCCTGAAGGTGCTGGGAAGAAATACATGCCCTCCACTTTAAGTGGGACGTAACCTGGAAAGAGCCACTAAGGAGAACAGAACAGAGGTGCCTTTAAAAGGTAAACACTGAGCTACCATATGATACAGCAGACCTATTCCTGGACCTATAAACTAAGAAGACAGAATTGGAAGGACACAGCCTCGCAAATCTGCATTGCATACTATTACAATAGGCAAGATATGGAAGTAACCAAAAAGCCCATCGACAGATGGGTGGACAAAGAAGAACTGCTACCTGTACAGATGGAATATGAGCTAGTGAAAAAATGAAACAATGCCATTTGCAGCACCATAGATGAGTCTAGAAGTAATCACGCAACTTGGAGTAAGTGAGAAAGCGAAAGACACATATCCTATCGTATCACATATAGGGGTTACCTAAAAAATGATACAAACAAAGATATTTCCACAGACAAACACTATCATAGATTCATTAAAAAACTTATGGTTCACCAAATGGAAAGGTGTGAGGATTGGATACATTACCATATTGAGGTTAACAGAGACATACAAACACATGTGAAATATATAATCCCCAAATACCTACGCAATACCAAGGGAAGATTACTCAACATTGTGTCATAACCTACATGGGAAAAGGATCCGAAGAAGAATAGATATATATATATGTGTGAAAGAACCACATCTTGCACACCTAGAACAAACAAAACATTGTAATCAAGTTTGCTGTGATAAAAATTAAATTAAGTTAAAAATACCAACAAGAAGTAATGAGACATAAACTTAAAGGGCTTTTTCCTCGAACATTCCATTCTAATTTACAACCTAGAACACCACTTCCAGTAAGGCTCTGTTGCCCTAGTAACCAGATTTGGTAAAGGAGAAATGCTGCCGCCATGTGGCCGTTTCCCGCAAGAGCAGCTTTTAACCCACAGCTAATGGTCATTTACCATTCACAAGGACTCAGGGCTGTAAAGGACGCCTGCCCTCAAAATTGTGCTGAGGTAGGGAATGGATAAAAGAATTCAAAACAGGCAAAATGTTCACGAAGATAGTATGAAAAGGTAAGTTTTACTCACTCTCTTTTTAAAGAAAGAAAAATGGATAAAAGCTCAGCCTCAGGAAGTATTAGACTCATGCAATCTAATCTACAAAAACTTTTCAACTCACACCAGTCGACTGACCATTGGCAAAAAGTCTACAAACAATAAATGCTGAAGAGGTTTTAGAGAATTGTGTACCCTCTAGCTGCTGGTGAGATGTAAGAGGTTTAAACGCTAATAATGAGAACAGAAAGGAGCTGCGTTTAAAAGGAAAAATTGAGGTACCATTCAATCCAGCAGGCGCACCAATGGGCCTCTCACCTGAGAAGACCAGAATGAAGAAGACCCGGGCTGCAAAACTGCACTGCAGCCTGATTCACAATAGACAAGGCAGTGAAGCAACCAAAATGTCCATCAACAGATGAAAGGATAAAGAAGAAGTGGTCCATGTACACAATGAATACTAGCCATGGAAAACAATGAAACACTGCTCTTTGAGGCACCATAGATGATCTTGGAGATAATCACAGAACATGAGGTAAGTCGGAAAGCAAAAGTCCTATATCCTACGATATCACTTATAGGCGTTATCTAATAACTCACACAAATGAACATATTTCCACAGAGAAAGTCAATCACAGACTTATTAAAAAAACTATGCTTATCTAAACGGAAAGGTGGGGGAATGGATAAATGAAGATTAGCGTTACCATATGTATACAAATACATATTATATACATATATCAAAAAGACTGACCAAATAGCAAGGAAGGTTTACGGAACACTCTGTAATAATTTACACGGGAAGAGGATCTCTACATAAATAGGTATATAGAATATGTAGATGAACCAGAGTGTGTACACCTTGGATAAGCAACATTCTAACCATTACGCCAATTGAAAAAATTAAAACAACAAACTAGGAGTAATGAGACATAAACTTATGGGGGGTTTTCCTGCCACATTCCATTTAAATTTACAACCTATACAAACGACTTCCAGAATGGTTCTGCTGCCCTAGTACCCAGATTTGGGAATGGAGAAATGCTGCATCCTTGTGGCCGTTTCCCACAACAGCAGCTTTAAACCCACTGCAAAAGGTCACTAAATATTCACCAATTGCAGTTCTGTAAATGACACCCGCCCTCCAAAAAATCCTAAGGCCGAAAATCGACCAAAAATTCTAGAGTTCAACCTTCCAAAAAGAAAATTTGAAGAGGTATATTATACTCACACATTTTTGCTTTTTTCTTTTAACAGAAAAGAAAAAGGTGTGGAGAAATGATGAATTGTAGGAATTTTTACAGACATGTAAACCCAAATTACAAAAACCTATCAGCTCACACCAGACAGAATGGCCATCAACAAAAATGCTGCAAACAATAAATGCTGATGTGATTGTGGAGAAATGTGTACCCTCGATTCTAAGGGGGACGTGGTAAGAGCCACTAATGAAAGCACAATTGAGGTGCCTTGGAAAGGTAAACGTTGAGCTACCATACCAGTCAATCAATCATACCCACTGCTGGGTCTACCACCTGAGAAAATGAAAATCAAAAATCACAGGCTGGCAAAACTGCACTCCAGCAATATTTACCATAGGCAACACTTGGAAGCAACGAAAATGTCCATCAACAGAGGAATGCACCAAGAAGAAGTGGTCCATGTACACAATGGAATATTAGCTATGGAAAACATTGAAGCACTGCTCTTTGAGGCACCATAGATGAGCCTGGAGATAATCACAAAACATGAAGTAGGTCGGAAAGCAAAAGACCTATATCCTATATTATCACTTATGGCATTATGTAATAACTGACACAGATGAACATATTTCCAAAGAGAAAGACACTCACAGGCTTAGAAAACAAACTATGCTCATCGAAAAGGAAAGGAGGGGGGAAATTGAGAAATGAAGATTAGTGTTACTATACATATACAAATACATAGTATATACATGTATCAAAAAGACCGAACATATAGCAAGGGAGGTCGACAGAACACTGTAATATTTTACATGGGAAGAGGATCTGTACATTAATAGACATACATAATGTATAAATGAACCAGATTGTGTACACCTAGGACAAACAATATTCTAAACTTTACCCAGATTAAAAAAATTTTAAAACCAAGAAGAAGTAATGAGACATAAACTTATGGGGATTTCTCCTGGCAAATTCCATTCTAATTTACAACCTAGGACAATGACTTCCAGAAAGGCTCTGCTGCCCTAGTACCCAGATTGGGGAATGGAGAAATGCTACCTCCTTGTGGCCGTTTCCCACAACAGCAGCTTTGAACCCACTGCAAAAGGTGACTAAATTTTCACCAACTTGCATTTCTGTAAATGGCACCTGCCTTCCAGAAAATTTCTGGGGTCAAAAATCGACCAAAAACTTCAGAAGAGGGCAACCTTCGAAGAAGACAATTTCAAGAGGTATATTGTACTCACGGTTTTTTCTTTTAAGAGAAAAGAAAAAGGCATAGGAATATGGTTAATTTTAAAAATTTTAATGACATGCATACCCATATTACAAAAACCTATCAGATCACAGCAGTCAGAATGGCCATTAGGAATAATGCTGCAAAAAATAAACGGTGAAGGGAGTGTGGAGAAATGCGTACCCTCGGTTGAAAGGGGGGGCATGTAAAGAGCCACTAATGAAAACACAATGTAGGTGATTTGAAAAGGGAAACATTGAGCTACCAGTCAATCAATCACAACCACTGCTTGGCCTATCACCTGAGAAAATGAGAATCAAAAAGACACAGGCTGGCAAACCTGTACACCAGCAAGATTTACCATAGCCAGCACTTGGAAGCAACGAAAATGTCCATCAACCGAGGAATGCACCAAGAAGAAGTGGTCCATGTACACAATGGAATATTACTCTAATAATAAATATAAATTAAATTTAAAAACAAACAAAAGCAAGGAGACATCAACATTTGTGGGTTTATCTGGGCACATTGCACTCTAATTTATAACCGAAGAACACCACTGGCCGGTAGGTCTGTTTCCCTACTACCAGCATGGGAAACGAAGAAAGGCTGCCACTCTCTGGCCGTTACCTGCAAAAGTAGGTTTAAAGCCTGAGCTAATGGTCACTTCATGTGAACAAGTACTGCAGGGCTGTAAATGAAACCTGCCCTCAAAATGTCTTGAGGGAGATAATGGCCAAAATATTTCAAATGGTGACACATACTTTAAGAAAACACTTTGAAGAAATAAGCTCTAATCACAGCTGGAAAAATAAAAAGGATATATCTTAAAGCTCAATTTCAACGCATTATGAGACACATGCAAATTCAACCACAAAGAGGTATCAGCTCACACCACTCAGAATAATCATCAGCAAAAACTACAAAGAATAAATCCTGAAGGTGCTGGGAAGAAATACATGCCCTCCACTTTAAGTGGGACGTAACCTGGAAAGAGCCACTAAGAGAACAGAACAGAGGTGCCTTTTAAAGGTAAACACTGAGCTACCATATGATCCAGCAGACGTATTCCCGGACCTATAAACTAAGAAGACAGAATTGGAAGGACACAGCCACGCAAATCTGCATTGCATACTATTACAATAGCCAAGATATGGAAGTAACCAAAAAGCCGATCGACAGATGGGTGGACCAAGAAGAACTGCTACCTGTACAGATGGACTATGAGCTAGTGAAAAAATGAAACAATGCCATTTGCAGCACCATAGATGAGTCTAGAAGTAATCACGCAACTTGGAGTAAGTGAGAAAGCGAAAGACACATATCCTATCATATCACATATAGGGGTTACCTAAAAAATGATATAAACAAAGATATTTCCACAGACAAACACTATCATAGATTCATTAAAAAAATTGTGGTTCACCAAATGGAAAGGTGTGAGGATTGGATACATTACCATATTGAGGTTAACAGAGAGATACAAACACATGTGAAATATATAATCACCAAAGACCTACCCAATACCAAGGGAAGACTACTCAACATTGTGTCATAACCTACATGGGAAAAGGATCCGAAGAAGAATAGATATATGTATATGTGTGAAAGAACCACATCTTGCACACCTAGAACAAACAAAACATTGTAATCAAGTTTGCTGTGATAAAAATTAAAATTAAGGTAAAAATACCAACAAGAAGTAATGAGACATAAACATAAAGGGCTTTTTGCTCGCACATTCCATTCTAATTTACAACCTAGAACACCACTTCCAGTAAGGCTCTGTTGCCCTAGTAACCAGATTTGGTAAAGGAGAAATGCTGCCGCCTTGTGGCCGATTCCCGCAAGAGCAGCTATTAACCCACAGCTAATGGTCACTTACCATTCACAAGGACTCAGGGCTGTAAAGGACACCTGCCCTCAAAATTGTGCTGATGTAGGGAATGGATAAAAGAATTCAAAACAGGCAAAATGTTCACGAAGGTAGTATGAAGAGGTAAGTTTTACTCACTCTCTTTTTAAAGAAAGGAAAATGGATAAAAGCTCAGCCTCAGTAAGTATTAGACTCATGTAATCTAATCTACAAAAACTTTTCAACTCACACCAGTCGACTGACCATTGGCAAAAAGTCTACAAACAATAAATGCTGAAGAGATTTTACAGAACTCTGTACCCTCTAGCTGCTGGGGAGATGTAAGAGTGTTAAACGCTAATAATGAGAACAGAAAGGAGCTGTGTTTAAAAGGAAAAATTGAGGTACCATTCAATCCAGCAGGCGCACCAATGGGCCTCTCACCTGAGAAGACCAGAATGAAGAAGACCCGGGCTGCAAAAGCTGCACTGCAGCCTTATTCATAATAGACAAGGCAGTGAAGCAACCAAAATGTCCATCAACACATGAAAGGATAAAGAAGAAGTGGTCCATGTACACAATGAATACTAGCCATGCAAAACAATGAAACACTGCTCTTTGAGGCACCATAGATGATCTTGGAGATAATCACAGAACATGAGGTAAGTCGGAAAGCAAAAGTCCTATATCCTACGATATCACTTATAGGCGTTATCTAATAACTGACACAAATGAAAATATTTCCACAGAGAAAGTCAATCACAGACTTATTAAAGAAAAACTATGCTTATCTAAAAGGAAAGGTGGGGGGAATGGATAAATGAAGATTACCGTTACCATATGTATACAAATACATATTATATACATATATCAAAAAGACCGACCATATAGCAAGGAAGAATTACGGAACACTCTGTAATAATTTACACGGGAAGAGGACCTCTAAATAAATAGTTATATAGAATAGGTAGATGAACCAGAGTATGTATACCTTTGACGAGCAACATTCTAACCATAACCCCAATTGAAAAAATTAAAACAACGAACTAGGAGTAATGAGACATAAACTTATGGGGGGTTTTCCTGGCACATTCCATCCAAATTTAAAACCTAGGCAAACAACTTCCAGAATGGCTCTGCTGCCCTAGTACCCAGATTTGGGAATGGAGAAATGCTGCATCCTTGTGGCCGTTTCCCACAACAGCAGCTTAAAACCCACTGCAAAAGGTCACTAAATATTCACCCATTGCAGGTCTGTAAATGACACCGGCCCTCCAAAAATACTGAGGTGGAAAATCGTCCAAAAAATTCCAGAGTGCAACCTTCCAAAAAGAAAATTTGAAGAGGTATATTATACTCACACTTTTTTCCTTTTTTCTTTTAACAGAAAAGAAAAAGGCGTGGAAAAATGATGAATTGTAGGAATTTTTACAGACATGTAAACCCAAATTACAAAAACTTACCAGCTCACACCAGTCAGAACGGCCATCAACAAAAATGGTGCAAGCCTTAAATGCTGACGTGATTGTGGAGAAATGCGTACCCTCGATTCTAAGGGGGACGTGGTAAGAGCCACTAATGAAAGCACTATTGAGGTGCCTTGAAAAGGTAAACGTTGAGCTACCATACCAGTCAATCAATCATACCCACTGCTGGGTCTATCACCTGAGAAAATGAAAATCAAAAATCACAGGCTGGCAATCCTGCACTCCAGCAATATTTACCATAGGCAACACTTGGAAGCAACGAAAATGTCCATCAACAGAGGAATGCACCCAGAAGAAGTGGTCCATGTACACAATGGAATATTAGCTATGGAAAACATTGAAGCACTGCTCTTTGAGGCACCATAGATGAGACTGGAGATAATCACAAAACATGAAGTAGGTCGGAAAGCAAAAGACCTATATCCTATATTATCACTTATGGCATTATCTAATAACTGACACAGATGAACATATTTCCAAAGAGAAAGACACTCACAGGCTTAGAAAACAAACTATGCTCATCGAAAAGGAAAGGAGGGGGGAAATTGAGAAATGAAGATTAGTGTTACTATACATATACAAATACATAGTATATACATGTATCAAAAAGACCGAACATATAGCAAGGGAGGTCGACAGAACACTGTAATATTTTACATGGGAAGAGGATCTGTACATTAATAGACATACATAATGTATAAATGAACCAGATTGTGTACACCTAGGACAAACAATATTCTAAACTTTACCCAGATTAAAAAAATTTTTAAACCAAGAAGAAGTAATGAGACATAAACTTATGGGGATTTCTCCTGGCAAATTCCATTCTAATTTACAACCTAGGACAATGACTTCCAGAAAGGCTCTGCTGCCCTAGTACCCAGATTGGGGAATGGAGAAATGCTACCTCCTTGTGGCCGTTTCCCACAACAGCAGCTTTGAACCCACTGCAAAAGGTGACTAAATTTTCACCAACTTGCATTTCTGTAAATGGCACCTGCTTTCCAGAAAATTTTTGGGGTCAAAAATCGACCAAAAACTTCAGAAGAGGGCAACCTGCGAAGAAGACAATTTCAAGAGCTATATTGTACTCACGGTTTTTTCTTTTAAGAGAAAAGATAAAGGCATAGGAATATGATGAAGTTTAAAAATTTTAATGACATGCATACCCATATTACAAAAACCTATCAGCTCACAGCAGTCAGAATGGCCATTAGGAATAATGCTGCAAAAAATAAACGGTGAAGGGAGTGTGGAGAAATACGTACCCTCGGTTGTAAGGGGGGGCATGTAAAGAGCCACTAATGAAAACACAATGTAGGTGCTTTGAAAAGGGAAACGTTGAGCTACCAGTCAATCAATCACAACCACTGCTTGGCCTACCACCTGAGAAAATGAGAATCAAAAAGTCACAGGCTGGCAAACCTGTACGCCAGCAAGATTTACCATAGCCAGCACTTGGAAGCAATGAAAATGTCCATCAACCGAGGAATGCACCAAGAAGAAGTGGTCCACGTACACAATGGAATATTACTCTAATAATAAATATAAATTAAATTTAAAAACAAACAAAAGCAAGGAGACATCAACATTTGTGGGTTTATCCGGGCACATTGCACTCTCATTTATAACCGAAGAACACCACTGGCCGGTAGGTCTGTTTCCCTAGTACCACCATGGGAAACGTAGAAAGGCTGCCGCTCTCTGGCCGTTACCTGCAAAAGCAGGTTTAAAGCCTGAGCTAATGGTCACTTCATAAGAACAAGTACTGCAGGGCTGTAAATGAAACCTGCCCTCAAAATGTCTTGAGGGAGATAATGGCCAAAATATTTCAAATGGTGACACATACTTTAAGAAAACACTTTGAAGAAATAAGCTCTAATCACAGCTGGAGAAATAAAAAGGACATGTCTTAAAGCTCAGTTTCAACGCATTATGAGACACATGCAAATTCAACCACAAAGAGGTATCAGCTCACACCACTCAGAAAAATCATCAGCAAAAACTACAAAGAATAAATCCTGAAGGTGCTGGGAAGAAATACATGCCCTCCACTTTAAGTGGGACGTAACCTGGAAAGAGCCACTAAGGAGAACAGAACAGAGGTGCCTTTAAAAGGTAAACACTGAGCTACCATATGATACAGCAGACCTATTCCTGGACCTATAAACTAAGAAGACAGAATTGGAAGGACACAGCCTCGCAAATCTGCATTGCATACTATTACAATAGGCAAGATATGGAAGTAACCAAAAAGCCCATCGACAGATGGGTGGACAAAGAAGAACTGCTACCTGTACAGATGGAATATGAGCTAGTGAAAAAATGAAACAATGCCATTTGCAGCACCATAGATGAGTCTAGAAGTAATCACGCAACTTGGAGTAAGTGAGAAAGCGAAAGACACATATCCTATCGTATCACATATAGGGGTTACCTAAAAAATGATACAAACAAAGATATTTCCACAGACAAACACTATCATAGATTCATTAAAAAACTTATGGTTCACCAAATGGAAAGGTGTGAGGATTGGATACATTACCATATTGAGGTTAACAGAGACATACAAACACATGTGAAATATATAATCCCCAAATACCTACGCAATACCAAGGGAAGATTACTCAACATTGTGTCATAACCTACATGGGAAAAGGATCCGAAGAAGAATAGATATATATATATGTGTGAAAGAACCACATCTTGCACACCTAGAACAAACAAAACATTGTAATCAAGTTTGCTGTGATAAAAATTAAATTAAGTTAAAAATACCAACAAGAAGTAATGAGACATAAACTTAAAGGGCTTTTTCCTCGAACATTCCATTCTAATTTACAACCTAGAACACCACTTCCAGTAAGGCTCTGTTGCCCTAGTAACCAGATTTGGTAAAGGAGAAATGCTGCCGCCATGTGGCCGTTTCCCGCAAGAGCAGCTTTTAACCCACAGCTAATGGTCATTTACCATTCACAAGGACTCAGGGCTGTAAAGGACGCCTGCCCTCAAAATTGTGCTGAGGTAGGGAATGGATAAAAGAATTCAAAACAGGCAAAATGTTCACGAAGATAGTATGAAAAGGTAAGTTTTACTCACTCTCTTTTTAAAGAAAGAAAAATGGATAAAAGCTCAGCCTCAGGAAGTATTAGACTCATGCAATCTAATCTACAAAAACTTTTCAACTCACACCAGTCGACTGACCATTGGCAAAAAGTCTACAAACAATAAATGCTGAAGAGGTTTTAGAGAATTGTGTACCCTCTAGCTGCTGGTGAGATGTAAGAGGTTTAAACGCTAATAATGAGAACAGAAAGGAGCTGCGTTTAAAAGGAAAAATTGAGGTACCATTCAATCCAGCAGGCGCACCAATGGGCCTCTCACCTGAGAAGACCAGAATGAAGAAGACCCGGGCTGCAAAACTGCACTGCAGCCTGATTCACAATAGACAAGGCAGTGAAGCAACCAAAATGTCCATCAACAGATGAAAGGATAAAGAAGAAGTGGTCCATGTACACAATGAATACTAGCCATGGAAAACAATGAAACACTGCTCTTTGAGGCACCATAGATGATCTTGGAGATAATCACAGAACATGAGGTAAGTCGGAAAGCAAAAGTCCTATATCCTACGATATCACTTATAGGCGTTATCTAATAACTCACACAAATGAACATATTTCCACAGAGAAAGTCAATCACAGACTTATTAAAAAAACTATGCTTATCTAAACGGAAAGGTGGGGGAATGGATAAATGAAGATTAGCGTTACCATATGTATACAAATACATATTATATACATATATCAAAAAGACTGACCAAATAGCAAGGAAGGTTTACGGAACACTCTGTAATAATTTACACGGGAAGAGGATCTCTACATAAATAGGTATATAGAATATGTAGATGAACCAGAGTGTGTACACCTTGGATAAGCAACATTCTAACCATTACGCCAATTGAAAAAATTAAAACAACAAACTAGGAGTAATGAGACATAAACTTATGGGGGGTTTTCCTGCCACATTCCATTTAAATTTACAACCTATACAAACGACTTCCAGAATGGTTCTGCTGCCCTAGTACCCAGATTTGGGAATGGAGAAATGCTGCATCCTTGTGGCCGTTTCCCACAACAGCAGCTTTAAACCCACTGCAAAAGGTCACTAAATATTCACCAATTGCAGTTCTGTAAATGACACCCGCCCTCCAAAAAATCCTAAGGCCGAAAATCGACCAAAAAATTCTAGAGTTCAACCTTCCAAAAAGAAAATTTGAAGAGGTATATTATACTCACACATTTTTGCTTTTTTCTTTTAACAGAAAAGAAAAAGGTGTGGAGAAATGATGAATTGTAGGAATTTTTACAGACATGTAAACCCAAATTACAAAAACCTATCAGCTCACACCAGACAGAATGGCCATCAACAAAAATGCTGCAAACAATAAATGCTGATGTGATTGTGGAGAAATGTGTACCCTCGATTCTAAGGGGGACGTGGTAAGAGCCACTAATGAAAGCACAATTGAGGTGCCTTGGAAAGGTAAACGTTGAGCTACCATACCAGTCAATCAATCATACCCACTGCTGGGTCTACCACCTGAGAAAATGAAAATCAAAAATCACAGGCTGGCAAAACTGCACTCCAGCAATATTTACCATAGGCAACACTTGGAAGCAACGAAAATGTCCATCAACAGAGGAATGCACCAAGAAGAAGTGGTCCATGTACACAATGGAATATTAGCTATGGAAAACATTGAAGCACTGCTCTTTGAGGCACCATAGATGAGCCTGGAGATAATCACAAAACATGAAGTAGGTCGGAAAGCAAAAGACCTATATCCTATATTATCACTTATGGCATTATGTAATAACTGACACAGATGAACATATTTCCAAAGAGAAAGACACTCACAGGCTTAGAAAACAAACTATGCTCATCGAAAAGGAAAGGAGGGGGGAAATTGAGAAATGAAGATTAGTGTTACTATACATATACAAATACATAGTATATACATGTATCAAAAAGACCGAACATATAGCAAGGGAGGTCGACAGAACACTGTAATATTTTACATGGGAAGAGGATCTGTACATTAATAGACATACATAATGTATAAATGAACCAGATTGTGTACACCTAGGACAAACAATATTCTAAACTTTACCCAGATTAAAAAAATTTTAAAACCAAGAAGAAGTAATGAGACATAAACTTATGGGGATTTCTCCTGGCAAATTCCATTCTAATTTACAACCTAGGACAATGACTTCCAGAAAGGCTCTGCTGCCCTAGTACCCAGATTGGGGAATGGAGAAATGCTACCTCCTTGTGGCCGTTTCCCACAACAGCAGCTTTGAACCCACTGCAAAAGGTGACTAAATTTTCACCAACTTGCATTTCTGTAAATGGCACCTGCCTTCCAGAAAATTTCTGGGGTCAAAAATCGACCAAAAACTTCAGAAGAGGGCAACCTTCGAAGAAGACAATTTCAAGAGGTATATTGTACTCACGGTTTTTTCTTTTAAGAGAAAAGAAAAAGGCATAGGAATATGGTTAATTTTAAAAATTTTAATGACATGCATACCCATATTACAAAAACCTATCAGATCACAGCAGTCAGAATGGCCATTAGGAATAATGCTGCAAAAAATAAACGGTGAAGGGAGTGTGGAGAAATGCGTACCCTCGGTTGAAAGGGGGGGCATGTAAAGAGCCACTAATGAAAACACAATGTAGGTGATTTGAAAAGGGAAACATTGAGCTACCAGTCAATCAATCACAACCACTGCTTGGCCTATCACCTGAGAAAATGAGAATCAAAAAGACACAGGCTGGCAAACCTGTACACCAGCAAGATTTACCATAGCCAGCACTTGGAAGCAACGAAAATGTCCATCAACCGAGGAATGCACCAAGAAGAAGTGGTCCATGTACACAATGGAATATTACTCTAATAATAAATATAAATTAAATTTAAAAACAAACAAAAGCAAGGAGACATCAACATTTGTGGGTTTATCTGGGCACATTGCACTCTAATTTATAACCGAAGAACACCACTGGCCGGTAGGTCTGTTTCCCTACTACCAGCATGGGAAACGAAGAAAGGCTGCCACTCTCTGGCCGTTACCTGCAAAAGTAGGTTTAAAGCCTGAGCTAATGGTCACTTCATGTGAACAAGTACTGCAGGGCTGTAAATGAAACCTGCCCTCAAAATGTCTTGAGGGAGATAATGGCCAAAATATTTCAAATGGTGACACATACTTTAAGAAAACACTTTGAAGAAATAAGCTCTAATCACAGCTGGAAAAATAAAAAGGATATATCTTAAAGCTCAATTTCAACGCATTATGAGACACATGCAAATTCAACCACAAAGAGGTATCAGCTCACACCACTCAGAATAATCATCAGCAAAAACTACAAAGAATAAATCCTGAAGGTGCTGGGAAGAAATACATGCCCTCCACTTTAAGTGGGACGTAACCTGGAAAGAGCCACTAAGGAGAACAGAACAGAGGTGCCTTTTAAAGGTAAACACTGAGCTACCATATGATCCAGCAGACGTATTCCCGGACCTATAAACTAAGAAGACAGAATTGGAAGGACACAGCCACGCAAATCTGCATTGCATACTATTACAATAGCCAAGATATGGAAGTAACCAAAAAGCCGATCGACAGATGGGTGGACCAAGAAGAACTGCTACCTGTACAGATGGACTATGAGCTAGTGAAAAAATGAAACAATGCCATTTGCAGCACCATAGATGAGTCTAGAAGTAATCACGCAACTTGGAGTAAGTGAGAAAGCGAAAGACACATATCCTATCATATCACATATAGGGGTTACCTAAAAAATGATATAAACAAAGATATTTCCACAGACAAACACTATCATAGATTCATTAAAAAAATTATGGTTCACCAAATGGAAAGGTGTGAGGATTGGATACATTACCATATTGAGGTTAACAGAGAGATACAAACACATGTGAAATATATAATCACCAAAGACCTACCCAATACCAAGGGAAGACTACTCAACATTGTGTCATAACCTACATGGGAAAAGGATCCGAAGAAGAATAGATATATGTATATGTGTGAAAGAACCACATCTTGCACACCTAGAACAAACAAAACATTGTAATCAAGTTTGCTGTGATAAAAATTAAAATTAAGGTAAAAATACCAACAAGAAGTAATGAGACATAAACTTAAAGGGCTTTTTGCTCGCACATTCCATTCTAATTTACAACCTAGAACACCACTTCCAGTAAGGCTCTGTTGCCCTAGTAACCAGATTTGGTAAAGGAGAAATGCTGCCGCCTTGTGGCCGATTCCCGCAAGAGCAGCTATTAACCCACAGCTAATGGTCACTTACCATTCACAAGGACTCAGGGCTGTAAAGGACACCTGCCCTCAAAATTGTGCTGATGTAGGGAATGGATAAAAGAATTCAAAACAGGCAAAATGTTCACGAAGGTAGTATGAAGAGGTAAGTTTTACTCACTCTCTTTTTAAAGAAAGGAAAATGGATAAAAGCTCAGCCTCAGGAAGTATTAGACTCATGTAATCTAATCTACAAAAACTTTTCAACTCACACCAGTCGACTGACCATTGGCAAAAAGTCTACAAACAATAAATGCTGAAGAGATTTTACAGAACTCTGTACCCTCTAGCTGCTGGGGAGATGTAAGAGTGTTAAACGCTAATAATGAGAACAGAAAGGAGCTGCGTTTAAAAGGAAAAATTGAGGTACCATTCAATCCAGCAGGCGCACCAATGGGCCTCTCACCTGAGAAGACCAGAATGAAGAAGACCCGGGCTGCAAAAGCTGCACTGCAGCCTTATTCATAATAGACAAGGCAGTGAAGCAACCAAAATGTCCATCAACACATGAAAGGATAAAGAAGAAGTGGTCCATGTACACAATGAATACTAGCCATGCAAAACAATGAAACACTGCTCTTTGAGGCACCATAGATGATCTTGGAGATAATCACAGAACATGAGGTAAGTCGGAAAGCAAAAGTCCTATATCCTACGATATCACTTATAGGCGTTATCTAATAACTGACACAAATGAAAATATTTCCACAGAGAAAGTCAATCACAGACTTATTAAAGAAAAACTATGCTTATCTAAAAGGAAAGGTGGGGGGAATGGATAAATGAAGATTACCGTTACCATATGTATACAAATACATATTATATACATATATCAAAAAGACCGACCATATAGCAAGGAAGAATTACGGAACACTCTGTAATAATTTACACGGGAAGAGGACCTCTAAATAAATAGTTATATAGAATAGGTAGATGAACCAGAGTATGTATACCTTTGACGAGCAACATTCTAACCATAACCCCAATTGAAAAAATTAAAACAATGAACTAGGAGTAATGAGACATAAACTTATGGGGGGTTTTCCTGGCACATTCCATCCAAATTTAAAACCTAGGCAAACAACTTCCAGAATGGCTCTGCTGCCCTAGTACCCATATTTGGGAATGGAGAAATGCTGCATCCTTGTGGCCGTTTCCCACAACAGCAGCTTAAAACCCACTGCAAAAGGTCACTAAATATTCACCCATTGCAGGTCTGTAAATGACACCGGCCCTCCAAAAATACTGAGGTGGAAAATCGTCCAAAAAATTCCAGAGTGCAACCTTCCAAAAAGAAAATTTGAAGAGGTATATTATACTCACACTTTTTTCCTTTTTTCTTTTAACAGAAAAGAAAAAGGCGTGGAAAAATGATGAATTGTAGGAATTTTTACAGACATGTAAACCCAAATTACAAAAACTTACCAGCTCACACCAGTCAGAACGGCCATCAACAAAAATGGTGCAAGCCTTAAATGCTGACGTGATTGTGGAGAAATGCGTACCCTCGATTCTAAGGGGGACGTGGTAAGAGCCACTAATGAAAGCACTATTGAGGTGCCTTGAAAAGGTAAACGTTGAGCTACCATACCAGTCAATCAATCATACCCACTGCTGGGTCTATCACCTGAGAAAATGAAAATCAAAAATCACAGGCTGGCAATCCTGCACTCCAGCAATATTTACCAAAGGCAACACTTGGAAGCAACGAAAATGTCCATCAACAGAGGAATGCACCCAGAAGAAGTGGTCCATGTACACAATGGAATATTAGCTATGGAAAACATTGAAGCACTGCTCTTTGAGGCACCATAGATGAGACTGGAGATAATCACAAAACATGAAGTAGGTCGGAAAGCAAAAGACCTATATCCTATATTATCACTTATGGCATTATCTAATAACTGACACAGATGAACATATTTCCAAAGAGAAAGACACTCACAGGCTTAGAAAACAAACTATGCTCATCGAAAAGGAAAGGAGGGGGGAAATTGAGAAATGAAGATTAGTGTTACTATACATATACAAATACATAGTATATACATGTATCAAAAAGACCGAACATATAGCAAGGGAGGTCGACAGAACACTGTAATATTTTACATGGGAAGAGGATCTGTACATTAATAGACATACATAATGTATAAATGAACCAGATTGTGTACACCTAGGACAAACAATATTCTAAACTTTACCCAGATTAAAAAAATTTTAAAACCAAGAAGAAGTAATGAGACATAAACTTATGGGGATTTCTCCTGGCAAATTCCATTCTAATTTACAACCTAGGACAATGACTTCCAGAAAGGCTCTGCTGCCCTAGTACCCAGATTGGGGAATGGAGAAATGCTACCTCCTTGTGGCCGTTTCCCACAACAGCAGCTTTGAACCCACTGCAAAAGGTGACTAAATTTTCACCAACTTGCATTTCTGTAAATGGCACCTGCTTTCCAGAAAATTTTTGGGGTCAAAAATCGACCAAAAACTTCAGAAGAGGGCAACCTGCGAAGAAGACAATTTCAAGAGCTATATTGTACTCACGGTTTTTTCTTTTAAGAGAAAAGATAAAGGCATAGGAATATGATGAAGTTTAAAAATTTTAATGACATGCATACCCATATTACAAAAACCTATCAGCTCACAGCAGTCAGAATGGCCATTAGGAATAATGCTGCAAAAAATAAACGGTGAAGGGAGTGTGGAGAAATACGTACCCTCGGTTGTAAGGGGGGGCATGTAAAGAGCCACTAATGAAAACACAATGTAGGTGCTTTGAAAAGGGAAACGTTGAGCTACCAGTCAATCAATCACAACCACTGCTTGGCCTACCACCTGAGAAAATGAGAATCAAAAAGTCACAGGCTGGCAAACCTGTACGCCAGCAAGATTTACCATAGCCAGCACTTGGAAGCAATGAAAATGTCCATCAACCGAGGAATGCACCAAGAAGAAGTGGTCCACGTACACAATGGAATATTACTCTAATAATAAATATAAATTAAATTTAAAAACAAACAAAAGCAAGGAGACATCAACATTTGTGGGTTTATCCGGGCACATTGCACTCTCATTTATAACCGAAGAACACCACTGGCCGGTAGGTCTGTTTCCCTAGTACCACCATGGGAAACGTAGAAAGGCTGCCGCTCTCTGGCCGTTACCTGCAAAAGCAGGTTTAAAGCCTGAGCTAATGGTCACTTCATAAGAACAAGTACTGCAGGGCTGTAAATGAAACCTGCCCTCAAAATGTCTTGAGGGAGATAATGGCCAAAATATTTCAAATGGTGACACATACTTTAAGAAAACACTTTGAAGAAATAAGCTCTAATCACAGCTGGAGAAATAAAAAGGACATGTCTTAAAGCTCAGTTTCAACGCATTATGAGACACATGCAAATTCAACCACAAAGAGGTATCAGCTCACACCACTCAGAAAAATCATCAGCAAAAACTACAAAGAATAAATCCTGAAGGTGCTGGGAAGAAATACATGCCCTCCACTTTAAGTGGGACGTAACCTGGAAAGAGCCACTAAGGAGAACAGAACAGAGGTGCCTTTAAAAGGTAAACACTGAGCTACCATATGATACAGCAGACCTATTCCTGGACCTATAAACTAAGAAGACAGAATTGGAAGGACACAGCCTCGCAAATCTGCATTGCATACTATTACAATAGGCAAGATACGGAAGTAACCAAAAAGCCCATCGACAGATGGGTGGACAAAGAAGAACTGCTACCTGTACAGATGGAATATGAGCTAGTGAAAAAATGAAACAATGCCATTTGCAGCACCATAGATGAGTCTAGAAGTAATCACGCAACTTGGAGTAAGTGAGAAAGCGAAAGACACATATCCTATCGTATCACATATAGGGGTTACCTAAAAAATGATACAAACAAAGATATTTCCACAGACAAACACTATCATAGATTCATTAAAAAACTTATGGTTCACCAAATGGAAAGGTGTGAGGATTGGATACATTACCATATTGAGGTTAACAGAGACATACAAACACATGTGAAATATATAATCCCCAAATACCTACGCAATACCAAGGGAAGATTACTCAACATTGTGTCATAACCTACATGGGAAAAGGATCCGAAGAAGAATAGATATATATATATGTGTGAAAGAACCACATCTTGCACACCTAGAACAAACAAAACATTGTAATCAAGTTTGCTGTGATAAAAATTAAATTAAGTTAAAAATACCAACAAGAAGTAATGAGACATAAACTTAAAGGGCTTTTTCCTCGAACATTCCATTCTAATTTACAACCTAGAACACCACTTCCAGTAAGGCTCTGTTGCCCTAGTAACCAGATTTGGTAAAGGAGAAATGCTGCCGCCATGTGGCCGTTTCCCGCAAGAGCAGCTTTTAACCCACAGCTAATGGTCATTTACCATTCACAAGGACTCAGGGTTGTAAAGGACGCCTGCCCTCAAAATTGTGCTGAGGTAGGGAATGGATAAAAGAATTCAAAACAGGCAAAATGTTCACGAAGATAGTATGAAAAGGTAAGTTTTACTCACTCTCTTTTTAAAGAAAGAAAAATGGATAAAAGCTCAGCCTCAGGAAGTATTAGACTCATGCAATCTAATCTACAAAAACTTTTCAACTCACACCAGTCGACTGACCATTGGCAAAAAGTCTACAAACAATAAATGCTGAAGAGGTTTTAGAGAATTGTGTACCCTCTAGCTGCTGGTGAGATGTAAGAGGTTTAAACGCTAATAATGAGAACAGAAAGGAGCTGCGTTTAAAAGGAAAAATTGAGGTACCATTCAATCCAGCAGGCGCACCAATGGGCCTCTCACCTGAGAAGACCAGAATGAAGAAGACCCGGGCTGCAAAACTGCACTGCAGCCTGATTCACAATAGACAAGGCAGTGAAGCAACCAAAATGTCCATCAACAGATGAAAGGATAAAGAAGAAGTGGTCCATGTACACAATGAATACTAGCCATGGAAAACAATGAAACACTGCTCTTTGAGGCACCATAGATGATCTTGGAGATAATCACAGAACATGAGGTAAGTCGGAAAGCAAAAGTCCTATATCCTACGATATCACTTATAGGCGTTATCTAATAACTCACACAAATGAACATATTTCCACAGAGAAAGTCAATCACAGACTTATTAAAAAAACTATGCTTATCTAAAAGGAAAGGTGGGGGAATGGATAAATGAAGATTAGCGTTACCATATGTATACAAATACATATTATATACATATATCAAAAAGACCGACCAAATAGCAAGGAAGGTTTACGGAACACTCTGTAATAATTTACACGGGAAGAGGATCTCTACATAAATAGGTATATAGAATATGTAGATGAACCAGAGTGTGTACACCTTGGATAAGCAACATTCTAACCATTACGCCAATTGAAAAAATTAAAACAACAAACTAGGAGTAATGAGACATAAACTTATGGGGGGTTTTCCTGCCACATTCCATTCAAATTTACAACCTATACAAACGTCTTCCAGAATGGTTCTGCTGCCCTAGTACCCAGATTTGGGAATGGAGAAATGCTGCATCCTTGTGGCCGTTTCCCACAACAGCAGCTTTAAACCCACTGCAAAAGGTCACTAAATATTCACCAATTGCAGTTCTGTAAATGACACCCGCCCTCCAAAAAATCCTGAGGCCGAAAATCGACCAAAAAATTCTAGAGTGCAACCTTCCAAAAAGAAAATTTGAAGAGGTATATTATACTCACACATTTTTGCTTTTTTCTTTTAACAGAAAAGAAAAAGGTGTGGAGAAATGATGAATTGTAGGAATTTTTACAGACATGTAAACCCAAATTACAAAAACCTATCAGCTCACACCAGACAGAATGGCCATCAACAAAAATGCTGCAAACAATAAATGCTGATGTGATTGTGGAGAAATGTGTACCCTCGATTCTAAGGGGGACGTGGTAAGAGCCACTAATGAAAGCACAATTGAGGTGCCTTGGAAAGGTAAACGTTGAGCTACCATACCAGTCAATCAATCATACCCACTGCTGGGTCTACCACCTGAGAAAATGAAAATCAAAAATCACAGGCTGGCAAACCTGCACTCCAGCAATATTTACCATAGGCAACACTTGGAAGCAACGAAAATGTCCATCAACAGAGGAATGCACCAAGAAGAAGTGGTCCATGTACACAATGGAATATTAGCTATGGAAAACATTGAAGCACTGCTCTTTGAGGCACCATAGATGAGCCTGGAGATAATCACAAAACATGAAGTAGGTCGGAAAGCAAAAGACCTATATCCTATATTATCACTTATGGCATTATCTAATAACTGACACAGATGAACATATTTCCAAAGAGAAAGACACTCACAGGCTTAGAAAACAAACTATGCTCATCGAAAAGGAAAGGAGGGGGGAAATTGAGAAATGAAGATTAGTGTTACTATACATATACAAATACATAGTATATACATGTATCAAAAAGACCGAACATATAGCAAGGGAGGTCGACAGAACACTGTAATATTTTACATGGGAAGAGGATCTGTACATTAATAGACATACATAATGTATAAATGAACCAGATTGTGTACACCTAGGACAAACAATATTCTAAACTTTACCCAGATTAAAAAAATTTTAACACCAAGAAGAAGTAATGAGACATAAACTTATGGGGATTTCTCCTGGCAAATTCCATTCTAATTTACAACCTAGGACAATGACTTCCAGAAAGGCTCTGCTGCCCTAGTACCCAGATTGGGGAATGGAGAAATGCTACCTCCTTGTGGCCGTTTCCCACAACAGCAGCTTTGAACCCACTGCAAAAGGTGACTAAATTTTCACCAACTTGCATTTCTGTAAATGGCACCTGCCTTCCAGAAAATTTCTGGGGTCAAAAATCGACCAAAAACTTCAGAAGAGGGCAACCTTCGAAGAAGACAATTTCAAGAGGTATATTGTACTCACGGTTTTTTCTTTTAGGAGAAAAGAAAAAGGCATAGGAATATGGTTAATTTTAAAAATTTTAATGACATGCATACCCATATTACAAAAACCTATCAGATCACAGCAGTCAGAATGGCCATTAGGAATAATGCTGCAAAAAATAAACGGTGAAGGGAGTGTGGAGAAATGCGTACCCTCGGTTGAAAGGGGGGGCATGTAAAGAGCCACTAATGAAAACACAATGTAGGTGATTTGAAAAGGGAAACATTGAGCTACCAGTCAATCAATCACAACCACTGCTTGGCCTATCACCTGAGAAAATGAGAATCAAAAAGACACAGGCTGGCAAACCTGTACACCAGCAAGATTTACCATAGCCAGCACTTGGAAGCAACGAAAATGTCCATCAACCGAGGAATGCACCAAGAAGAAGTGGTCCATGTACACAATGGAATATTACTATAATAATAAATATAAATTAAATTTAAAAACAAACAAAAGCAAGGAGACATCAACATTTGTGGGTTTATCTGGGCACATTGCACTCTAATTTATAACCGAAGAACACCACTGGCCGGTAGGTCTGTTTCCCTACTACCAGCATGGGAAACGAAGAAAGGCTGCCACTCTCTGGCCGTTACCTGCAAAAGTAGGTTTAAAGCCTGAGCTAATGGTCACTTCATGTGAACAAGTACTGCAGGGCTGTAAATGAAACCTGCCCTCTAAATGTCTTGAGGGAGATAATGGCCAAAATATTTCAAATGGTGACACATACTTTAAGAAAACACTTTGAAGAAATAAGCTCTAATCACAGCTGGAAAAATAAAAAGGATATATCTTAAAGCTCAATTTCAACGCATTATGCGACACATGCAAATTCAACCACAAAGAGGTATCAGCTCACACCACTCAGAATAATCATCAGCAAAAACTACAAAGAATAAATCCTGAAGGTGCTGGGAAGAAATACATGCCCTCCACTTTAAGTGGGACGTAACCTGGAAAGAGCCACTAAGGAGAACAGAACAGAGGTGCCTTTTAAAGGTAAACACTGAGCTACCATATGATACAGCAGACGTATTCCCGGACCTATAAACTAAGAAGACAGAATTGGAAGGACACAGCCACGCAAATCTGCATTGCATACTATTACAATAGCCAAGATATGGAAGTAACCAAAAAGCCGATCGACAGATGGGTGGACCAAGAAGAACTGCTACCTGTACAGATGGACTATGAGCTAGTGAAAAAATGAAACAATGCCATTTGCAGCACCATAGATGAGTCTAGAAGTAATCACGCAACTTGGAGTAAGTGAGAAAGCGAAAGACACATATCCTATCATATCACATATAGGGGTTACCTAAAAAATGATATAAACAAAGATATTTCCACAGACAAACACTATCATAGATTCATTAAAAAAATTATGGTTCACCAAATGGAAAGGTGTGAGGATTGGATACATTACCATATTGAGGTTAACAGAGAGATACAAACACATGTGAAATATATAATCACCAAAGACCTACCCAATACCAAGGGAAGACTACTCAACATTGTGTCATAACCTACATGGGAAAAGGATCCGAAGAAGAATAGATATATGTATATGTGTGAAAGAACCACATCTTGCACACCTAGAACAAACAAAACATTGTAATCAAGTTTGCTGTGATAAAAATTAAAATTAAGGTAAAAATACCAACAAGAAGTAATGAGACATAAACTTAAAGGGCTTTTTGCTCGCACATTCCATTCTAATTTACAACCTAGAACACCACTTCCAGTAAGGCTCTGTTGCCCTAGTAACCAGATTTGGTAAAGGAGAAATGCTGCCGCCTTGTGGCCGATTCCCGCAAGAGCAGCTATTAACCCACAGCTAATGGTCACTTACCATTCACAAGGACTCAGGGCTGTAAAGGACACCTGCCCTCAAAATTGTGCTGATGTAGGGAATGGATAAAAGAATTCAAAACAGGCAAAATGTTCACGAAGGTAGTATGAAGAGGTAAGTTTTACTCACTCTCTTTTTAAAGAAAGGAAAATGGATAAAAGCTCAGCCTCAGGAAGTATTAGACTCATGTAATCTAATCTACAAAAACTTTTCAACTCACACCAGTCGACTGACCATTGGCAAAAAGTCTACAAACAATAAATGCTGAAGAGATTTTACAGAACTCTGTACCCTCTAGCTGCTGGGGAGATGTAAGAGGGTTAAACGCTAATAATGAGAACAGAAAGGAGCTGCGTTTAAAAGGAAAAATTGAGGTACGATTCAATCCAGCAGGCGCACCAATGGGCCTCTCACCTGAGAAGACCAGAATGAAGAAGACCCGGGCTGCAAAAGCTGCACTGCAGCCTTATTCATAATAGACAAGGCAGTGAAGCAACCAAAATGTCCATCAACAGATGAAAGGATAAAGAAGAAGTGGTCCATGTACACAATGAATACTAGCCATGCAAAACAATGAAACACTGCTCTTTGAGGCACCATAGATGATCTTGGAGATAATCACAGAACATGAGGTAAGTCGGAAAGCAAAAGTCCTATATCCTACGATATCACTTATAGGCGTTATCTAATAACTGACACAAATGAAAATATTTCCACAGAGAAAGTCAATCACAGACTTATTAAAGAAAAACTATGCTTATCTAAAAGGAAAGGTGGGGGGAATGGATAAATGAAGATTACCGTTACCATATGTATACAAATACATATTATATACATATATCAAAAAGACCGACCATATAGCAAGGAAGAATTACGGAACACTCTGTAATAATTTACACGGGAAGAGGACCTCTAAATAAATAGTTATATAGAATAGGTAGATGAACCAGAGTATGTATACCTTTGACGAGCAACATTCTAACCATAACCCCAATTGAAAAAATTAAAACAACGAACTAGGAGTAATGAGACATAAACTTATGGGGGGTTTTCCTGGCACATTCCATCCAAATTTAAAACCTAGGCAAACAACTTCCAGAATGGCTCTGCTGCCCTAGTACCCAGATTTGGGAATGGAGAAATGCTGCATCCTTGTGGCCGTTTCCCACAACAGCAGCTTTAAACCCACTGCAAAAGGTCACTAAATATTCACCCATTGCAGGTCTGTAAATGACACCGGCCCTCCAAAAAATACTGAGGTGGAAAATCGTCCAAAAAATTCCAGAGTGCAACCTTCCCAAAAGAAAAGTTGAAGAGGTATATTATACTCACACTTTTTTCCTTTTTCCTTTTAACAGAAAAGAAAAAGGCGTGGAAAAATGATGAATTGTAGGAATTTTTACAGACATGTAAACCCAAATTACAAAAAACTATCAGCTCACAGCAGTCAGAACGGCCCTCAACAAAAATGCTGCAAACAATAAATGCTGATGTGATTGTGGAGAAATGCGTACCCTCGATTCTAAGGGGGATGTGGTAAGAGCCACTAATGAAAGCACAATTGAGGTGCCTTGGAAAGGTAAACGTTGAGCTACCATACCAGTAAATCAATCATACCCACTGCTGGGTCTACCACCTGAGAAAATGAAAATCAAAAATCACAGGCTGGCAAACCTGCACTCCAGCAATATTTACCAAAGGCAACACTTGGAAGCAACGAAAATGTCCATCAACAGAGGAATGCACCAAGAAGAAGTGGTCCATGTACACAATGGAATATTAGCTATGGAAAACATTGAAGCACTGCTCTTTGAGGCACCATAGATGAGCCTGGAGATAATCACAAAACATGAAGTAGGTCGGAAAGCAAAAGACCTATATCCTATATTATCACTTATGGCATTATCTAATAACTGACACAGATGAACATATTTTCAAAGAGAAAGACACTCACAGGCTTAGAAAACAAACTATGCTCATCGAAAAGGAAAGGAGGGGGGAAATTGAGAAATGAAGATTAGTGTTACTATACATATACAAATACATAGTATATACATGTATCAAAAAGACCGACCATATAGCAAGGGAGGTCGACAGAACACTGTAATATTTTACATGGGAAGAGGATCTGTACAGTAATAGACATACATAATGTGTAAATGAACCAGATTGTGTACACCTAGGACAAACAATATTCTAAACTTTACCCAGATTAAAAAAATTTTAAAACCAAGAAGAAGTAATGAGACATAAACTTATGGGGATTTCTCCTGGCAAATTCCATTCTAATTTACAACCTAGGACAATGACTTCCAGAAAGGCTCTGCTGCCCTAGTACCCAGATTGGGGAATGGAGAAATGCTACCTCCTTATGGCCGTTTCCCACAACAGCAGCTTTGAACCCACTGCAAAAGGTGACTAAATTTTCACCAACTTGCATTTCTGTAAATGGCACCTGCCTTCCAGAAAATTTCTGGGGTCAAAAATCGACCAAAAACTTCAGAAGAGGGCAACCTGCGAAGAAGACAATTTCAAGAGCTATATTGTACTCACGGTTTTTTCTTTTAAGAGAAAAGATAAAGGCATAGGAATATGATGAATTTTAAAAATTTTAATGACATGCATACCCATATTACAAAAACCTATCAGCTCACAGCAGTCAGAATGGCCATTAGGAATAATGCTGCCAAAAATAAACGGTGAAGGGAGTGTGGAGAAATACGTACCCTCGGTTGTAAGGGGGGGCATGTAAAGAGCCACTAATGAAAACACAATGTAGGTGCTTTGAAAAGGGAAACGTTGAGCTACCAGTCAATCAATCACAACCACTGCTTGGCCTACCACCTGAGAAAATGAGAATCAAAAAGTCACAGGCTGGCAAACCTGTACGCCAGCAAGATTTACCATAGCCAGCACTTGGAAGCAATGAAAATGTCCATCAACCGAGGAATGCACCAAGAAGAAGTGGTCCACGTACACAATGGAATATTACTCTAATAATAAATATAAATTAAATTTAAAAACAAACAAAAGCAAGGAGACATCAACATTTGTGGGTTTATCCGGGCACATTGCACTCTCATTTATAACCGAAGAACACCACTGGCCGGTACGTCTGTTTCCCTAGTACCACCATGGGAAACGTAGAAAGGCTGCCGCTCTCTGGCCGTTACCTGCAAAAGCAGGTTTAAAGCCTGAGCTAATGGTCACTTCATAAGAACAAGTACTGCAGGGCTGTAAATGAAACCTGCCCTCAAAATGTCTTGAGGGAGATAATGGCCAAAATATTTCAAATGGTGACACATACTTTAAAAAAACACTTTGAAGAAATAACCTCTAATCACAGCTGGAAAAATAAAAAGGACATGTCTTAAAGCTCAGTTTCAACGCATTATGAGACACATGCAAATTCAACCACAAAGAGGTATCAGCTCACACCACTCAGAAAAATCATCAGCAAAAACTACAAAGAATAAATCCTGAAGGTGCTGGGAAGAAATACATGCCCTCCACTTTAAGTGGGACGTAACCTGGAAAGAGCCACTAAGGAGAACAGAACAGAGGTGCCTTTAAAAGGTAAACACTGAGCTACCATATGATACAGCAGACCTATTCCTGGACCTATAAACTAAGAAGACTGAATTGGAAGGACACAGCCTCGCAAATCTGCATTGCATACTATTACAATAGGCAAGATATGGAAGTAACCAAAAAGCCCATCGACAGATGGGTGGACAAAGAACAACTGCTACCTGTACAGATGGAATATGAGCTAGTGAAAAAATGAAACAATGCCATTTGCAGCACCATAGATGAGTCTAGAAGTAATCACGCAACTTGGAGTAAGTGAGAAAGCGAAAGACACATATCCTATCGTATCACATATAGGGGTTACCTAAAAAATGATACAAACAAAGATATTTCCACAGACAAACACTATCATAGATTCATTAAAAAACTTATGGTTCACCAAATGGAAAGGTGTGAGGATTGGATACATTACCATATTGAGGTTAACAGAGACATACAAACACATGTGAAATATATAATCCCCAAATACCTACGCAATACCAAGGGAAGATTACTCAACATTGTGTCATAACCTACATGGGAAAAGGATCCGAAGAAGAATAGATATATATATATGTGTGAAAGAACCACATTTGCACACCTAGAACAAACAAAACATTGTAATCAAGTTTGCTGTGATAAAAATTAAATTAAGTTAAAAATACCAACAAGAAGTAATGAGACATAAACTTAAAGGGCTTTTTCCTCGAACATTCCATTCTAATTTACAACCTAGAACACCACTTCCAGTAAGACTCTGTTGCCCTAGTAACCAGATTTGGTAAAGGAGAAATGCTGCCGCCATGTGGCCGTTTCCCGCAAGAGCAGCTTTTAACCCACAGCTAATGGTCATTTACCATTCACAAGGACTCAGGGCTGTAAAGGACGCCTGCCCTCAAAATTGTGCTGAGGTAGGGAATGGATAAAAGAATTCAAAACAGGCAAAATATTCACGAAGATAGTATGAAAAGGTAAGTTTTACTCACTCTCTTTTTAAAGAAAGAAAAATGGATAAAAGCTCAGCCTCAGGAAGTATTAGACTCATGCAATCTAATCTACAAAAACTTTTCAACTCACACCAGTCGACTGACCATTGGCAAAAAGTCTACAAACAATAAATGCTGAAGAGGTTTTAGAGAATTGTGTACCCTCTAGCTGCTGGTGAGATGTAAGAGGTTTAAACGCTAATAATGAGAACAGAAAGGAGCTGCGTTTAAAAGGAAAAATTGAGGTACCATTCAATCCAGCAGGCGCACCAATGGGCCTCTCACCTGAGAAGACCAGAATGAAGAAGACCCGGGCTGCAAAAGCTGCACTGCAGCCTGATTCACAATAGACAAGGCAGTGAAGCAACCAAAATGTCCATCAACAGATGAAAGGATAAAGAAGAAGTGGTCCATGTACACAATGAATACTAGCCATGGAAAACAATGAAACACTGTTATTTGAGGCACCATAGATGATCTTGGAGATAATCACAGAACATGAGGTAAGTCGGAAAGCAAAAGTCCTATATCCTACGATATCACTTATAGGCGTTATCTAATAACTGACACAAATGAACATATTTCCACAGAGAAAGTCAATCACAGACTTATTAAAAAAACTATGCTTATCTAAACGGAAAGGTGGGGGAATGGATAAATGAAGATTAGCGTTACCATATGTATACAAATACATATTATATACATATATCAAAAAGACTGACCAAATAGCAAGGAAGGTTTACGGAACACTCTGTAATAATTTACACGGGAAGAGGATCTCTACATAAATAGGTATATAGAATATGTAGATGAACCAGAGTGTGTACACCTTGGATAAGCAACATTCTAACCATTACGCCAATTGAAAAAATTAAAACAACAAACTAGGAGTAATGAGACATAAACTTATGGGGGGTTTTCCTGCCACATTCCATTTAAATTTACAACCTATACAAACGACTTCCAGAATGGTTCTGCTGCCCTAGTACCCAAATTTGGGAATGGAGAAATGCTGCATCCTTGTGGCCGTTTCCCACAACAGCAGCTTTAAACCCACTGCAAAAGGTCACTAAATATTCACCAACTGCAGTTCTGTAAATGACACCCGCCCTCCAAAAAATCCTGAGGCCGAAAATCGACCAAAAAATTCTAGAGTGCAACCTTCCAAAAAGAAAATTTGAAGAGGTATATTATACTCACACATTTTTGCTTTTTTCTTTTCACAGAAAAGAAAAAGGTGTGGAGAAATGATGAATTGTAGGAATTTTTACAGACATGTAAACCCAAATTACAAAAACCTATCAGCTCACACCAGACAGAATGGCCATCAACAAAAATGCTGCAAACAATAAATGCTGATGTGATTGTGGAGAAATGTGTACCCTCGATTCTAAGGGGGACGTGGTAAGAGCCACTAATGAAAGCACAATTGAGGTGCCTTGGAAAGGTAAACGTTGAGCTACCATACCAGTCAATCAATCATACTCACTGCTGGGTCTACCACCTGAGAAAATGAAAATCAAAAATCACAGGCTGGCAAAACTGCACTCCAGCAATATTTACCATAGGCAACACTTGGAAGCAACGAAAATGTCCATCAACAGAGGAATGCACCAAGAAGAAGTGGTCCATGTACACAATGGAATATTAGCTATGGAAAACATTGAAGCACTGCTCTTTGAGGCACCATAGATGAGCCTGGAGATAATCACAAAACATGAAGTAGGTCGGAAAGCAAAAGACCTATATCCTATATTATCACTTATGGCATTATGTAATAACTGACACAGATGAACATATTTCCAAAGAGAAAGACACTCACAGGCTTAGAAAACAAACTATGCTCATCGAAAAGGAAAGGAGGGGGGAAATTGAGAAATGAAGATTAGTGTTACTATACATATACAAATACATAGTATATACATGTATCAAAAAGACCGAACATATAGCAAGGGAGGTCGACAGAACACTGTAATATTTTACATGGGAAGAGGATCTGTACATTAATAGACATACATAATGTATAAATGAACCAGATTGTGTACACCTAGGACAAACAATATTCTAAACTTTACCCAGATTAAAAAAATTTTAAAACCAAGAAGAAGTAATGAGACATAAACTTATGGGGATTTCTCCTGGCAAATTCCATTCTAATTTACAACCTAGGACAATGACTTCCAGAAAGGCTCTGCTGCCCTAGTACCCAGATTGGGGAATGGAGAAATGCTACCTCCTTGTGGCCGTTTCCCACAACAGCAGCTTTGAACCCACTGCAAAAGGTGACTAAATTTTCACCAACTTGCATTTCTGTAAATGGCACCTGCCTTCCAGAAAATTTCTGGGGTCAAAAATCGACCAAAAACTTCAGAAGAGGGCAACCTTCGAAGAAGGCAATTTCAAGAGCTATATTGTACTCAAAGTTTTTTCTTTTAAGAGAAAAGAAAAAGGAATAGGAATATGGTGAATTTTAAAAATTGTAATGACATGCATACCCATATTACAAAAACCTATCAGCTCACAGCAGTCAGAATGGCCATTAGGAATAATGCTGCAAAAAATAAACGGTGAAGGGAGTGTGGAGAAATGCGTACCCTCGGTTGTAAGGGGGGGCATATAAAGAGCCACTAATGAAAACACAATGTAGGTGCTTTGAAAAGGGAAACATTGAGCTACCAGTCAATCAATCACAACCACTGCTTGGCCTATCACCTGAGAAAATGAGAATCAAAAAGTCACAGGCTGGCAAACCTGTACGCCAGCAAGATTTACCATAGCCAGCACTTGGAAGCAATGAAAATGTCCATCAACCGAGGAATGCACCAAGAAGTAGTGGTCCACGTACACAATGGAATATTACTCTAATAATAAATATAAATTAAATTTAAAAACAAACAAAAGCAAAGAGACATCAACATTTGTGGGTTTATCCGGGAACATTGCACTCTAATTTATAACCAAAGAACACCACTGGCCGGTAGGTCTGTTTCCCTAGTACCAGCATGGGAAACGTAGAAAGGCTGCCGCTCTCTGGCCGTTACCTGCAAAAGCAGGATTAAAGCCTGAGCTAATGGTCACTTCATAAGAACAAGTACTGCAGGGCTGTAAATGAAACCTGCCCTCAAAATGTCTTGAGGGAGATAATGGCCAAAATATTTCAAATGGTGACACATACTTTAAGAAAACACTTTGAAGAAATAAGCTCTAATCACAGCTGGAAAAATAAAAAGGACATGTCTTAAAGCTCAATTTCAACGCATTATGAAAACACAATGTAGGTGCTTTGAAAAGGGAAACATTGAGCTACCAGTCAGTCATTCACAACAAATGATGGGCCTATCACCTGAGAAAATGAGAATCAAAAAGTCACAGGGTGGCAAACCTGTACGCCAGCAAGATTTACCATAGCCAGCACTTGGAAGCAATGAAAATGTCCATCAACCAAGGAATGCACCTAGAAGAAGTGGTCCACGTACACAATGGAATATAAGCCATGGAAAACAATGTAGCACTGCTCTTTGAGGCACCATAGTTGAGCCTGGAGATAATCACAAAACATGAGGTATGTCGGAAAGCAAGATACCTATACCCTATGATATTACTTATGGTGTTATCTAATAACTGACAGAAATGAACATATTTCCAAAGAGAAAGACACTCACGTGCTTAGAAATCAAACTCTGCTCATGTATAAGGAAAGGTGGGGGCAATGGATAAATGAATGTTCGTGTTACTATACATATATAAATACATAGTATATACATATATCAAAAAGCCAGTCCATATATTAAGGGGGTTCTACGGAACACTCTGTAATATTTTACATGGGAAGAGGATCTGTACATGAATAGACGTATATAATGTATAAATGAACCAGACTCTGTACACTTAGGACAAATAATATTCTAATCTTAACCCCGATTCAAAAAATTTAAAAAAACAAGAAGAAGTAATGAGACTTAAACATATGGGGCTATCTCCTGGCACATTCAATTCTAATATACAACCTAGGAACACGACTTCCAGAAAGGCTCTTGCCCTAGTACCCAGATTTGGGAATGGAGAAATGCTACCTCATTGTAGCCGTTTCCCACAACAGAAGCTTTAAACCCATTGCATAAGTTCACTAAGTATTCAGATAACCGCAGGCCTGTAAATGACACCTACCCTCCAAAACAATCCTTGGGTTGAAAATTGACCAAAAAATTCAAACGAGGGCAACGTTCCAAGAAGACACTTTCAAGAGGTATATTGTACTCACACTTTTTTCTTTTTTTTTTAAACAGAAAATAAAAGGTGTGGAAAACTGATGAATTTAAAAATTTTAATGACATGAATACCCATATTACAAAAACCTATCAGCTCACAGCAGTCAGAATGGCCATTAGGAAAAATGCTGCAAAAAATAAATGCTGAAGGGAATGTGGAGAAATGCGTACCCTCGGTTGTAAGGGGGGGCATGTAAAGAGCCACTAATGAAAACACAATGTAGGTGCTTTGAAAAGGGAAACATTGAGATACCAGTCAATCAGTCACAACCACTGCTGGGCCTATCACCTGAGAAAATGAAAATCATAAAGTCACAGGCTGGCAATCCCGCACTCCAGCACTATTTACCATAGCCAACACTTGGAAGCAACAAAAATGTCCATCAACCGAGGAATGCACCAAGACGAAGTGGTCCACGTACACAATGGAATATTACTCCAATAATAAATATAAATTAAATCTAAGAAACAAAACAAAAGTAAAGAGACATCAGCATTTGTGGCTTCATTCCGGCACATTGCACTCTAATTTATAACCGAGGGTCACCAGTGGCCCTAAGGTGTGTTTCCCTAGTTACCAGAGTGTGGAACATAGAAAGGCTGCCGCCTTCTGGCCGTTACCTTCAATAGCAGCTTTAAAGCCTGTGCTAATGGTCACTTCATATGAACAAGTACTGCAGGGCTGTAAATGAAACCTGCCCTCAAAATGTCTTGAGGGAGGTAATGGCCAAAAAATTTCAAAATATGACACATACTTTAAGTAAACACTTTGAAGAACTAAGCTGTAATCACAGTTTGATAAATAAAAAGGACATGCTTTAAAGCTCAATTTCAACAGATTATGGGACACATGCAAGTTCAACCACAAAGAGGTCTCAGCTCGTACCTGTCAGAATAACCATCAGCAATAAAACTACAAACAATAAATACTGAAGGTGTTTTGGAGAAATGCATACCCTCCACTTTAAGTTGGACGTAACCTGGAAACAGAGACTAATGAGAACTGAATGGTGGTGCCTTTAAAACGTTCACACTGAGCTACCATATGATACAGCAAGCCCACTCCTTGGCCTATAACATAGGAAGATAGATCTGGAAAGACACAGGCAAGCAAATGTGCATTGCAGCAGTATTACAGTAGCCAAGACATGGATGCAACCAAAAAGTCCATCAAGAGTTGCGTGGCCAAAGAAGAACTGGTTCATGTACAGATGGAATAATAGCCAGGGAAAAAAATGAAACAATGCCATTTGCAGCACCATGTAGGATTCTTGAGGTAATCAGGCAAATTGTACTAAGTCAGAAAACAAAAGACACATATCCTATAATATCACTTATAGGTCTTAGCTAAAAATTGATACCAATGAAGATATTTCCACAGAGAAATGCAATCACAGATTCATTAAAGAAACTTATGTTTCACCAAATGGAAAGGTGTGAGGATTGGATACATTAGGATATTGGGGTTAACATAGATATAGAAACATATGTGAAACATGTAATCACCAAAGACCTACGTAATACCAAGAGAAGATTACTCAACATTGTGTCATAACCTACATGGGAAAATGATCCAAAGAAGAATAGATATATGTATATGTTTAAAAGAACCACATCTTGCACACCTAGAAGAAACAAAATATTTTAATCAAATTTGTTCTGATAAAAAATAAAAATTAAATTAAAAAAAGAACAAGAAGTAATGAGACATAAACTTAAGGAGCTTTTTGCTGGCACATTGCATTCTACTTTACAACCAGAACATGACTTCCATTAAGGCTCTGTCATCACTAATAAAGCAGCTTTATAAGCAATGTTGAAGATAGCTTAAAAGAAGTCTCACTAATTATTGATAGTAGCAAGAAAACAAAGTAAAGTAAAAATCTCACTGCAAAAAGTATACATAGAGTGAGGATAGTAGATCAAACACTTATTACATTTCTGTAAAGAATAAAAGACAACAATAGTATGTCTTTTTTAAAAAGAAAGGGCCCAAATAAATCTGAAATGAAAGAGATGATGTTACAACAGACACCACAGAAATACAAAGTATCCTAAGATACACACAGGGTAACTCAGGGCTCAGATTGGACACAGCCCACTCTCCAGTCCCCTTTACATGACTTACAGGAGCCTCAGGAACTGAGGAGGGGGTCCCTGAGGAGAGGCTCAAGATAGAATATGGTAGGCATTAACATGGCTCCATTCATCTTAAACATGCCTGAACTACATTCACACGAGATGATTTTGTCCTGTATGTACATCGGCACCTCTAGTTGGAACTGCAGATCTTTGGCTTCATCACCTCTACTGAGAGCATTAGCTTCACCTGCTGTGGACCGTCTCCTATAGGATTTCTAGAACCACACAACATCGAAGCTTCACAGGACCCAGAGTCTGTGCGACTCCACGCAGAGTCTCAGAGTCTCAACTCCACTCAGATACTCCACTCTTGGAGGGCACACACAAAGTAGTGTGCACATCAGGGTCCAGGGGAAGGAGCAGTGTCCCCGTAGGAGAATGACCAGAACTAACTGACAGTTTTAGAGGGTCTCCTGCAGAGGCAGGTGGTGGCTGTGGCTGTGGCTCACTGTGAGGACAACGACACTGGTAGCAGAAGTTCTCGGAAATACTCCTTGGTGTGAGCCCTCCCAGAGTCCGCCATTAGCCCCACCAAGAGCAAGGTAGGCTCCAGTGCTGGGTTGCCTCAGGCCAAACAACCAACAGGGAGGGAACCCAGCCCCATGGATCAGCAGACAAGCGGATTAAACTTTTTATTAAAGTTTTATTTAATCCGCAGACAAGCGGATTAAAGCTCTGCCCACCAAAGCAACACCCAGCTCTACCCACCACCAGTCCCTCCCATCAGGAAGCTTGCACAAGCCTCTAAGACAGACTCATCCACTGGAGAGCAGACAGCAGAAGGAAGAAGAACTACAATTCAGAAGCCTGTGGAAGGAAAACCACATTCACAGAAAGATAGAAAAAATGAAAAGGCAGAGGAGTTTATACCAGATCAAGGAACAAGATAAAACCCCAGAAAAAAAACGAAATGAGGTGGAGATAGGGAACCTTCCAGAAAAAGAATCAGAATAAAGGTAGTGAAGATGATCCTAGACCTTGGCAAAAGAATGGAGGCAAAAACAAAAAGAATAAAATATCTAGGAATAAACCTACCTAAGGAGACCAAAGACCTGTATGCAGAAAATTATAGGACACTGATGAAAGAAATTAAAGATGATACAAATAGATGGAGAGAGATACCATGTTCTTGGATTGAAAGAATCAACATTGTGAAAATGACTCTACTACCCAAAGCAATCTACAGATTCAATGCAATCCCTATCAAATTACCACTGGCATTTTTCACAGAACTAGAACAAAAAATTTCACAATTTGTATGGAGACACAAAAGACCCCGAATAGCCAAAGAAATCTTGAGAATGAAAAATGGAGCTGGAGGAATCAGGCTCCCTGACTTCAGACTATATTACAAAGCTACAGTAATCAAGACAGTTTGGTACTGGCACAAAAACAGAAATATAGATCAATGGAACAGGATAGAAAGCCCAGAGATAAACCCACGCACATATGGTCACCTTATCTTTGATAAAGGAGACAAGCATATACAGTGGAGAAAAGACAGCCTCTTCAATAAGTGGTGCTGGGAAAATTGGACAGGTACATGTAAAAGTATGAAATGAGAGCACTCCCTGACACCATACACAAAAATAAACTCAAAATGGATTAAAGACCTAAGTGTAAAGCCAGACACTATCAAACTCTTAGAGGAAAACATAGGCAGGACACTCTATGACATACATCACAGCAAGATCCTTTTTGACCCAGCTCCTAGAGAAATGGAAATAAAAACACAAATAAACAAATGGGACCTAATGAAACTTAAAAGCTATTGCACAGCAAAGGAAACCATAAACAAGACCAAAAGACAACCCTCATAATGGGAGAAAATATTTGCAAATGAAGCAAATGACAAAGGATTAATCTCCAAGATTTACAAGCAACTCATGCAGCTCAATAACAAAAAAACAAACAACCCAATCCAAAAATGGGCAGAAGACCTAAATAGACATTTCTCCAAAGAAGATATACAGATGGCCAACAGACACATGAAAGAATGCTCAACATCATTAATCATTAGAGAAATGCAAATCAAAACTACAATGAGGTATCATCTCACACCGGTCAGAATGGCCATCATCAAAAAATCTAGAAACAATAAATGCTGGAGAGGGTGTGGAGAAAAGGGAACACTCTTGCACTGTTGGTGGGAATGTAAATTGATACAGCCACTATGGAGAACAGTATGGAGGTTCCTTAAAAAACTAAAAATAGAACTACCATACCACCCAGCAATCCCACTACTGGGCATATACCCTGAGAAAACCATAATTCAAAAAGAGTCATGTACCAAAATGTTCATTGCAGCTCTATTTACAATAGCCAGGACATGGAAGCAACCTAAGTGTCCATCATCGGATGAATGGATAAAGAAGATGTGGCACATATATAGAATGGAATATTACTCAGCCATAAAAAGAAATGAAATGGAGGTATTTGTAATGAAGTGGATGGAGTTAGAGTCTGTCATACAGAGTGAAGTAAGTCAGAAAGAGAAAAACAAATACAGTATACTAACACATATATATGTAATATAAGGAAAAAAAAAGGTCATGAAGAACCTAGTGGCAAGATGGGAATAAAGACATAGACCTACTAAAGAATGGACTTGAGGATATGCGGAGGGGGAGGGGTGAGATGTGACAGGGTGACAGAGTGTCATGGACATATATACACTACCAAATGTTAAATAGATGGCTAGTGGGAAGCAGCCGCATAGCACAGGGAGATCACCTCGGTGCTTTGTGACCGCCTGGGGGGGGTGGGATGGGGAGGGTGGGAGGGAGGGAGATGCAGGAGGGAGGAGATATGGGAATGTGTTTATATGTGTAGCTGATTCACTTTGTTATAAAGCAGAAACTAACACACCATTGTGAAGCAATTATACTTCAATAAAGATGTTTTAAAAGAAACGTAAAAAAAATTAAAAAAAAAAGAATGGAGGCAAAGATCGAGAAGATGCAAGAAATGCTTAACAAAGACCTAGAAGAATTAAGGAACAAACACCTAGAAGAATTAAAGAACAAACAAACAGAGGTGAATAATATAATAACTGAAATGAAAAATACACTAGAAGGAATCAGTAGCAGAATAACTGTGGCAGAAGAACGGATAAGTGACCTGGAAGACAGAAAGGTGGAAATCACTGCCATGGAACAGAATAAAGAAAAAGAATGAAAATAAATGAAGACACCCTAAGAGTCCTCTGGGACAACATTAAATGCAACAACATTCACAATATAGGGGTCCCAGAAGGAGAAGAGAGAGAGAAAGGTCGCAAGAATATATTTGAAGAGATTATAGTCAAAAACTTCCCTAGCATGGGAAAAGAAATAGCCACCCAAGTCCAGGAAGCGCAGAGTCCCAGGCAGGATAAATCAAAGGAGAAAAATGCCAAGACACATAGTAACCAAATTGACAAAAATTAAAGACAAAGAAAAATTATTGAAAGCAACAAGGGAAAAATGATAAATAACATAAAAGGGAACTCCCATAACAGCTGATTTCTCAGCAGAAAATCTACAAGCCAGAAGGGAGTGGCATGATAAATTTAAAGTGATGAAAGGGAAGAACCGACAACCAAGAGTACTCCACCCAGCAAGGATCTCTTTCAGATTTCACAGAGAAATCAAAAGTCCTACAGACAAGCAAAAGCTAAGAGAATTCAGCACCATGAAACCAGCTCTACACCAAATGCTAAAGGAAATTCTCTAAGTGGGAAACACAAGAGAAGAAAAGGACCCAACAAGCCAAACCCGTAACAATTAAGAAAATAGTAATATACATATCAATAATTACCTTAAACATGAATGGACTAAATGTTCCAACCAAAAGACACAGCATCTGTGAATGGATACAAAAACAAGACCTATATATATGCTGTCTACAAGAGACCCATTTCAGACCTAGGGACACATACAGACTGAAAGTGAGGCGATGGAAAAATATATTCTATGCAAATGAAAATCAAAAGAAAGCTGGAGTAGCAATACTCATATCAGATAAAATAGACTTTAAAATAAAGAATGTTACAAGAGACAAGGAAAGATACTACATAACGGTCAAGGGATCAATCCAAGAAGAAGATATAACAATTATAAATATATATGTACCCCACATAGGAGCACCTCAATATATAAGGCAACTGCTAACAGCTATAAAAGAGGAAATCGACAGTAACACAATAATAGTGGGGGACTTTAACAGCTCACTTACACCAGTGGAGATCATCCAGAAAGAAAATTAATAAGGAAACACAAGCTTTAAATGACACAATAGACCAGATAGAGTTAACTGATATTTATAGGACATTCCATCCAAAAAGAGCAGATTACACGTTCTTCTCAACTGCACACGGAATATTCTCCAGGATAGATCACATCTTGGGTCACAAAAAAGCCTCAGTAAATTAAAGAAAACTGAAATCATATCAAACAGCTGTTCCTACCACAATGCTATGAGATTAGAAATCAATTACAGGGAAAAATCCGTAAAAAACAAAAAACATGGAGGCTAAACAATACATTACTAAATAACCAAGAGATCACTGAAGAAATAAAACAGGAAATCAAAAACTACCTAGAGACAAATGACAACAAAAACACGATGATCCAAAACCTATGGGATGTGGCAAAAGCAGTTCAAGAGGGAAGTTTATAGCAATACAAGCCTACCTCAAGAAACAAGAAAAATCTCAAATAAACAATCTAACCTTACAGCTAGAGGAACTAGAGAAAGAAGAACAAAACCCAAAGTTAGTAGAAGGAAAGGAATCATAAAGATCAGAGCAGAAATAAATGGAATAGAAACAAAGAAAATGAAAGCAAAGATCAATAAAACTAAAAGCTGGTTCTTTGAGAAGATAAACAAAAATGATAAGCCTTTAGCCAGACCCAAGAAAAAGAGGGAGAGGACTCAAATCAACAAAATTAGAAGTGAAAAAGGAGAAGTTACAACAGACACCACAGGAATACAAAGCATCCTAAGAGATTACTACAAGCAACTCTATGCCAATAAAATGGACAACCTGGAAGAAATGGACAAATTCTTAGAAAGGGATAACTTTCCAAGACTGAATCAGGAAGAAATAGAGAATATGAACAAACCTATCACAAGCAATGAAATTGAAACTGTGATTAAAAATCTTCCAACAAACAAAAGTCCAGAACCAGATGGCATCACAGGTGAATTCTATCAAATATTTAGAGAAGAGCTAGCACCCAACCTTCTCAAATTCTTCAAAACAATTGCAGGGGAAGGAACACTCCCAAACTCATTCTATGAGACCACCATCACCCTGATACCAAAACCAGACAAAGATACTACAAGGAAAGTAAATTATAGACCAATATCACTGATGAATATAGATGTAAAAATCCTCAACAAAATACTAGCAAACAGAATCGAACAACACGTTAGAAGGATCATACACCATGATCAAGTGGGGTTTATCCCAGGGATGCAAGGATTCTTCAATATACACAAATCAATGTGATACGCCATATTAACAAATTGTAGAATAAAACCATATGATCATCTCAATAGATGCAGGAAAAGATTTTGAGAAAATTCAACATCCATTTATGATAAAAACTCTGCAGAGTGTGGGCATAGAGGGAAACTACCTCAACCTTATAAAGGCCATATATGACAAACCCACAGCAAACAGCATTCTCAATGGTAAAAACCTGAAAGCGTTTCCTCTAAGATCAGGAACAAGACGAGGATGTCCACTCTCACCACTACTATTCAACATAGTTTTGGAAGTCCTAGCCATGGCAATCAGAGAAGAAAAAGAAATAAAAGGAATACAAAAAGGAAAAGAAGAAGTAAAATTGTCACTGTTTGCAGATGACATCATATCATAGGTAGAGAATCCTAAAGATGCCACCAGAAAACCACTGGAGCTAATCAAAGAATTTGGTAAAGTTGCAGGATACAAAATTAATGCACAGAAATTGCTTGCATTCCTATACACTAACAATGAAAGAACAGAAAGAGAAATTAAGGAAACAATCCCATTACCACTGCAACAAAAGAATAAGCTACCTAGGAATAAACCTACCTAAGGAAGTAAAAGACCTGTACTCAGAAAACTATAAGACACTGATGAAAGAAATCAAAGATGATATAAACAGATGGAGACATATACCATGTTCTTGGATTAGAAGAAGCAGTATTGTGAAAATGACTATACTACCCAAAGCAATCTACAGATTCAATGCAATCCCTATCAAAATACCTTTGGCATTTTCTACAGAACTAGAAAAAAAACCCTTAAAATTTGTAGGGAGACACAAAAGTCCCCGGATAGCCAAAGCAGCCTTGAGGGGAAAAAAAAAGAGCTGGAGTAATCAGACTTCCAGACTTCAGACTATATTACAAAGCTACAGTAATCAAGATGATATGGTACTGACACAAAAACAGAAATATAGATCAATAGAACAGGATAGAAAGCACAGAGATAAACCCACGTACCTATGGTTAACTAATCTATGACAAAGGAGGCAAGGGTATACAATGGAGAAAAGACAGTGTCTTTAGTAAGTGGTGCTGGGAAAACTGGACAGCTACATGTAAAAGAATGAAATTAGAACTCTCCCTAACACCATACACAAAAATAAACTCAAAATGGATTAGAGACCTAAATGTAAGACCAGCCACTATAAAACTCTTAGAGGAAAACATAAGCAGAACAGTCTATGACATAAATCACAGCAAGATCCTTTTTGACCCACCTCCTAGGGAAATGGAAATAAAAACAAAAATTAAAAAAATGGTACCTAATGAAACTTAAAATCTTTTGTACAGCAAAGGAAAACATAAGCAAGATGAAAAGACAACCATCAGAATGGGAGAAAATATTTGCAAATGAAGCAAATGGCAAAGGATTAATCTCCAAAAAGCAGCTCATGTAGCTCAATATCACAAAACCAAACAACCCAATCCAAAAATGGGCAGAAGACCTAAATAGAAATTTCTACAAAGAAGATATACAGTTTGCCAACAAACACATGAAAGGATGCTGAACATCACTAATCATTAGAGAAATGCAAATCAAAACTACAGTGAGATATCACCTCACACCAGTCAGAATGGCCATCATCAAAAAATCTACAAACAATAAATGCTGGAGAGGCATTTATTGGAAAAAAGGGAACCCTCTTGCACTGTTGGTGGGAATGTAAATTGATATAGCTACTAGGGAGAACGGTATGGGGGTTCCTTAAAAACTAAAAATAGAACAACCGTACAACCCAGCAATCCCACTACTGGACATTTACCCTGAGAAAACCATAATTCAAAAAGAGTCATGTATCACAATGTTCATTGTAGCTCTATTTACAATAGCCAGGACATGGAAGCAACCTAAGTGTCCATCAACACATAACTGGATAAAGAAGATGTGGCACATATATACAATGGAACATTATTCAGCCATAAAAAGAAACGAAATTGAGTTATTTGTAGTGAGGTGGATGGATCTAGAGTCTGTCCTACAGAGTGAAGTAAGTCAGAAAGAGAAAAACAAATACCGTATGCTAACACATATATATGGAATCTAAAAGAAAAAAGTTTATGAAGACCCTAGGGGCAGGAAAGGATTAAGGACACAGACGTAGAGAAAGGACTTGAGGACACGGGGAGGGGGAAGGGTAAGCTGGGACAAAGTGAGAGAGTGGCATGGACATATATACACTACCAAATGTAAAATTGATAGCTACTGGGAAGCAGCCACATAGCACAGGGAGATCAGCTCGGTGCTTTGTGCCCACCTAAAGGGGTGGGATAAGGGAGTGAGAGGGAAGTGCAAGAGGGAGGGGATATGGTGTTATATGTATACGTATAGCTGATTCACTTTTTCATACAGCAGAAACTAACACACAATTGTAAAGCAATTATACTCTAATAAAGATGTAAAAGAAAAAAAAAAAGAAAGCCCAGAGACAAACCTACACACCTATGGTCCACTAATCTATGACAAAGGAGGCAAGGGTATACAGTGGAGAAAAGACAGTCTCTTCAATAAGTGGTGCTGGGAAAAATGGACAACTACACGTAAAAGTATGAAATTAGAACACTCCCTAAAACCATACACAAAAAATAAACTCAAAATGGATTAGAGACCGAAATGTTAGACCGGACACTATAAAACTCTTAGAGGAAAACATAGGAAGAATACTCTTTGACCTAAATCACAGCAAGATCTTTTTTGATCCACCTCCTAGAGTAATGGAATAAAAAACAAAAATAAACAAATGGGAGCAAATGAAACCTAAAAGCTTTTGGAAAGCAAAGGAAACTACAAAGACGACGAAAAGACAACCCTCAGAATGGGAGAAAATATTTGCAAACAAATCAATGGACAAAGGATTAATCTCCAATATATATAAACAGCTCATGCAGCTCAACAGTAAAAAACAAACAACCCAATCCAAAAATGGGCAGATTACGTAAATAGACATTTGTCCCAAGAAGACATACAGATGGCCAAGAAGCACATGAAAAGCTGCTCAACATCACTAATTATTAGAGAAATATAAACCAAAACTACAATGAGGTATCACCTCACAGAAGTTAGAATGGGCATCATCAGAAAATCTACAAACAACAAATGCTGGAGAGGGTGTGGAGAAAAGGGAACCCTCTTACCCTATTTGTGGGAATGTAAATTGATACAGTCACTATGGAGAACAGTATGGAGGGTCCTTAAAAAACTAAAAATAGAATTACCATATGACCCAGCAATCCCACTACTGGGCATATACCCAGAGAAAACCGTAATTCAAAAAGACACATTCACCACAATGTTCATTGCAGCACTATTTACAATAGCCAGGTCATAGAAGCAACCTAAATGCCCATAGATAGACAAATGGAAAATATGTGGTACATATATAAAATGGAATATTACTCATCCATAAAAAGGAATGAAATTGGGTCATTTGTAGAGATGTGGATAGATCTAGAGACTGTCATACAGAGTGAAGTAAGTCAGAAAAAGAAAAACAAATATCGTATATTAACGCATACATGTGGAACCTAGAAAAATGGTACAGATGAACCGGTTTGCAAGGCAGAAATAGAGACACAGATGTAGAGAACAAATGTATGGTCACCAAGGGGGGAAAGTGGCAGGGTGGTGGTGGTGGGATGAATTGCGAGCCTGGGATTGACATATATACATTTATATGTATAAAATAGATAACCAATAAGAACCTGCTGTATAAAAAAAATGAATAGAAGTTTCCAAAGGTTAAGGAAACAAGAAGGAAATCTATATTTTTACACTTTTTTTCTTTTTGGCTAGCATTTCATCCTAATGAAATATTTAGTTTTCTCAAAGAAGAAAATGCTGGGGGCCTCGGGAAGATGGCGGAAGTGTAAGACGCGGAGATCACCTTCCTTCCCACAGATACAGTAGAAATACATCTACACGTGGAACTGCTCCTACAGAACACCCACTGAACGCTGGCAGAAAACGTCCGACCTCCAAAAAGGCAAGAAACTCCCCCCGTACTTGGGTAGGGCAAAAGAAAAAAGAAATAACAGAGACAAAAGAATAGGGACGGCACCTGCACCAGTGGGAGGGAGCCGTGAAGGAGGAAAGATTTCCACGCACTAGGAAGCCCCTTCGCGGGCATAGACTGCGGGTGGCAGAGGGGGGAAGCTTCGGAGCCACGGAGGAGAGCGCATCCACAGGGGTGCGGAGGGCAAAGCGGAGAGGTTCCCGCACGGAGGAGCGGTGCCGACCAGCACTCTCCAGCCCGAGTGGCTTGTCTGCTCAACCGCCGGGGCGGGCGGGGCTGGGAGCTGAGGCTCGGGCTTCAGTTGGATTTCAGGGAGAGGACTGAGGCTGGCGGCGTGAACACAGCCTGAAGAGGTTAGTGCACCACAGCTAGCCAAGATGGAGTCCGGGAAAAAGTCTGCAGCTGCCGAAGAGGCAAGAGACTTTTTCTTCCCTCTTTTTTTCCTGCTGCGCGAGGAGAGGGGATTCAGAGCGCCGCCTAAACGAACTTCAGAGACGGGCGCGAGCCGCAGCTACCAGCGCGGATCCCACAGCAACAGGGGCGCAGAGGGAAAAACGGAGAGATTCCCACACAGAGGATCGGCGCCGAGCAGCACTCAGCAACCCGAGAGGCTTGTCTGCTCCCCCGCCGGGGCAGGCGGGGCTGGGAGCTGAGGCTCGGCTTCGGTCGGATCGCAGGGAGAGGACTGGGGCTGGTGGCGTGAACACAGCCTGAAGGGGTTAGCGCACCACAGCTGGCTGGGAGGGAGTCCGGGAAAAAGTCTGCAGCTGCCGAAGAGGCAAGAGACTTTTTCTTGCCTCTTTGTTTCACAGCGCGCAAGGAGAGGGGATTCAGAGCGCCGCCTAAATGAACTCCAGAGAAGGGCACGAGCCGCGGCGATCAGCGCAGACCCCACAGCAACAGGGGCGCAGAGGAAAAAATGGAGTGACTCCCGCACAGAGGCTCGTCGCCGAGCAGCACTCACCAGCCCGAGAGGCTTGTCTGCTCGGCGGGCGGGGCTGGGAGCTGAGGCTCGGGCTTCGGTCGGATCGCAGGGAGAGGACTGGGGCTGGTGGCGTGAACACAGCCTGAAGGGGTTAGCGCACCACAGCTGGCTGGGAGGGAGACTGGGAAAAGGTCTGCAGCTGCCGAAGAGGCAAGAGACTTTTTCTTGCCTCTTTGTTTCGCTGAGCGCAAGGAGAGGGGATTCAGAGTGCCGCCTAAACGAACTCCAGAGAAAGGCGCGAGCCGCGGCGATCAGCACGGACCCCAGAGACGGGCGTGAGACGCTGGGGCTGCTGCTGCCGCCTCCAAAAAGCCTGTGTGTGAGCACAGGTCACTCTCCACATCGCCCCTCCCGGGAGCCTGTGCAGCCCGCCACTGCCAGGGTCCCGTCATCCGGGGACAAGTTCCCTGGGAGAACGGACTGCCCGCCTCAGGCTGGTGCAACGTCACGCCGGCCTCGGCCGCCGCAGGCTCACCCCGCCTCCTCTGTACACCTCCCTCCCCGCGGCCTGAGTGAGCCAGAGCACCCGAAGCAGCTGCTCCTTTAACCCCGTCCTGTCTGTGCGGGGAATAGACGCCCTCAGGCGACCTACATGCAGAGGCGGGTCCAAATCCAAAGCTGAACCCCAGGAGCTGTGCGAACAGAGAAGATAAGGGGAAATCTCTCCCAGCAGCCTTAGAAGCAGCGGATTAAAACTCCACAAACAACTTGATGTGCCTGCATCTGTTGAATACCTGAATAGACAACGAATCATCCCAAATTCAGGAGGTGGACTTTGGGAGCAGGATATATTAATTCTTCCAGTTTTCCTTTTATTTGTGAGTGTATATGTATATGCTTCTGGGTGCGATTTTGTCTATATAGCTTTGCTTTACAATAGCTTTATTTTACTTCACTATATTATAGCCTCTTTCTTTCTTTCTTTCTTTCTTTCTTTCTTTCTTTCTTTCTTTCTTTCTTTCTTTCTATTTTTTCTCCCTTTTACTCTGAGCCGTGTGGACGAAAGTCTCTTGGTGCTCCAGCCAGGCATCAGGGCCGTGCCTCTGAGGTGGGAGAGCCAACTTCAGGACACTGGTCCACAAGAGACCTCCCAGCTCCATGTAATACCAAACGGCAAAAATCTCTCAGAGATCTCCATCTCAACATCAAGACCCAGCTTCACTCAACGACCAGCAAGCTACAGTGCTGGACACCCTATGCCAAACAACTAGCAAGACAGGAACACAGCCCCATCCATTAGCAGAGAGGCTGCCTAAAATCATAATAAGGCCACAGACACCCCAAAATACACCACCAGACGTGGAAGTGCCCACCAGAAAGACAAGATCCAAACTCATCCACCAGAGCTCAGGCACTAGTTCCCTCCACCAGGAAGCCTACACAACCCACTGAACCAACCTTAGCCACTGGGGACAGATACCAAAAACAACAGGAACTACGAACCTGCAGCCTGTGAAAAGGAGACCCCAAACACAGTAAGATAAGCAAAATGAGACGACAGAAAAACACACAGCAGATGAAGGAGCAGAGTCAGAACATACCAGACTTAACAAATGAAGAGGAAATAGGTAGTCTACCTGAAAAAGAATTCAGAATAATGATAGTAAGGATGATCCAAAATCTTGGAAATAGAATAGACAAAATGCAAGAAACATTTAACAAGGACGTAGAAGAACTAAAGAGGAACCAAGCAATGATGAAAACCAAAATAAATGAAATTAAAAATACTCTAGATGGGATCAATAGCAGAATAACTGAGGCAGAAGAAAGGATAAGTGACCTGGAAGATAAAATGGTGGAAATAACTACTGCAGAGCAGGATAAAGAAAAAAGAATGAAAAGAACTGAGGACAGTCTCAGAGACCTCTGGGACAACATTAAATGCACCAACATTCGAATTATAGGGGTCCCAGAAGAAGAAGAGAAAAAGAAAGGGACTGAGAAGATATTTGAAGAGACTATAGTTGAAAACTTCCCTAATATGGGAAAGGAAATAGTTAATCAAGTCCTGGAAGCACAGAGAGTCCCATACAGGATAAACCCAAGGAGAAACACACCAAGACACATATTAATCAAACTGTCAAAAATTAAATATAAGGAAAACATATTAAAGGCAGCAAGGGAAAAAAACAAATAACACACAAGGGAATCCCCATAAGGTTAACATCTGATCTTTCAGCAGAAACTCTGCAAGCCAGAAAGGAGTGGCAGGATATACTTAAAGTGATGAAGGAGAAAAACCTACAACCAAGATTACACTACCCAGCAAGGATCTCATTCAGATTCGATGGAGAAATTAAAACCTTTACAGACAAGCAAAAGCTGAGAGAGTTCAGCACCACCAAAACAGCTTTACAACAAATGCTAAAGGAACTTCTCTAGGCAAGAAACACAAGAGAAGGAAAACACCTACAATAACAAACCCAAAACATTTAAGAAAATGGGAATAGGAACATACATATCGATAATTACCTTGAATGTAAATGGATTAAATGCTCCCACCAAAAGACACAGGCTGGCTGAATGGATACAAAAACAAGACCCATATATATGCTGTCTACAAGAGACCCACTTCAGACCTAGAGACACATATAGACTGAAAGTGAGGGGATGGAAAAAGATATTCCATGCAAATGGAAATCAAAAGAAAGCTGGAGTAGCAATTCTCATATCAGACAAAATAGACTTTAAAATAAAGACTATTACAAGAGACAAAGAAGGACATTATATAATGATCAAGGGATCGATCCAAGAGGAAGGTATAACAATTGTAAATATTTATGCACCCAACATAGGAGCACCTCAATACATAAGGCAAATACTAACAGCCATAAAAGGGGAAATTGACAGCAACACAATCATAGTAGGGGACTTTAACACCCCACTCTCACCAATGGACAGATCATCCTAAATGAAAATAAATAAGGAAACACAAGCTTTAAATGATACATTAAACAAGATGGACTTAATTGATATTTATAGGACATTCCACCCAAAAACAACAGAATACACATTTTTCTCAAGTGCTCATGGAACATTCTCCAGGATAGATCATATCTTGGGTCACAAATCAAGCCTTGGTAAATTTCAGAAAATTGAAATCGTATCAAGTATCTTTTCTGACCACAACGCTATGAGACTAGATATCAATTACAGGAAAAGATCTGTAAAAAATACAGACACATGGAGGCGACACAATACCTTACTTAATAACGAAGTGATCACTGAAGAAATCAAAGGGGAAATCAAAAAATACCTAGAAACAAATGACAATGGAGATACGACGACCCAAAACCTATGGGACACAGCAAAAGCAGTGCTAAGAGGGAAGTTTATAGCAATACAAGCCTACCTCAAGAAACAGGAAACATCTCAAATAAACAACCTAACCTTGCACCTAAAGCAATTAGAGAAAGAAGAACAAAAAAAACGCAAAGCCAGCAGAAGGAAAGAAATTATAAAGATCAGGTCAGAAATAAATGAAAAAGAAATGAAGGAAACAATAGCAAAAATCAATGAAACTAAAAGCTGGTTCTTTGAGAAGATAAACAAAATTGATAAACCATTAGCCAGACTCATCAAGAGAAAAAGGGAGAAGACTCAGATCAATAGAATTAGAAATGAAAAAGGAGAAGTAACCACTGACACTGCAGAAATACAAAAGATCATGAGAGGTTACTACAAGCAACTCTATGCCAATAAAATGGACAACATGGAAGAAATGGACAGATTCTTAGAAATGCACAAACTGCCGAGACTGAACCAGGAAGAAATAGAAAATATGAACACACCAATCACAAGCACTGAAATTGAAACTGTGATTAAAAACCTTCCAACAAACAAAAGCCCAGGACCAGATGGCTTCACAGGTAAATTCTATCAAACATTTAGAGAAGAGCTAACACCTATCCTTCTCAAACTCTTCCAAAATATTGCAGAGGGAGGAACACTCCCAAACTCATTCTACGAGGCCACCATCACCCTGATACCAAAACCAGACAAAGATGTCACAAAGAAAGAAAACTACAGGCCAATATCACTGATGAACATAGATGCAAAAATCCTCAACAAAATACTAGCAAACAGAATCCAACAGCACATTAAAAGGATCATACACCATGATCAAGTGGGGTTTATCCCAGGAATGCAAGGATTCTTCAATATACGCAAATCAATCAATGTGATACATCATATTAACAAATTGAAGGAGAAAAACCATATGATCATCTCAATAGATGCAGAGAAAGCTTTCGACAAAATTCAACACCCATTTATGATAAAAGCCCTGCAGAAAGTAGGCATAGAGGGAACTTTCCTCAACATAATAAAGGCCATATATGACAAACCTACAGCCAACATTGTCCTCAATGGTGAAAACCTGAAACCATTTCCACTAAGATCAGGAACAAGACAAGGTTGCCCACTCTCATCACTATTATTCAACATAGTTTTGGAAGTGTTAGCCACAGCAATCAGAGAAGACAAAGAAATAAAAGGAATCCAAATCGGAAAAGAAGAAGTAAAGCTGTCACTATTTGCAGATGACATGATACTATACATAGAGAATCCTAAAGATGCTACCAGAAAACTCCTAGAGCTAATCAATGAATTTGGTAAAGTAGCAGGATACAAAATTAATGCACAGAAATCTCTTGCATTTCTATACACTAATGACGAAAAATCTGAAAGTGAAATTAAGAAAACACTCCCATTTACCATTGCAACAAAAAGAATAAAATATCTAGGAATAAACCTACCTAAGGAGACAAAAGACCTGTATGCAGAAAATTATAAGACACTGATGAAAGAAATTAAAGATGATACAAATAGATGGAGAGATATACCATGTTCCTGGATTGGAAGAATCAACATTGTGAAAATGACTCTACTACCCAAAGCAATCTACAGATTCAATGCAATCCCTATCAAACTACCACTGGCATTTTTCACAGAACTAGAACAAAAAATTTCACAATTTGTATGGAAACACAAAAGACCCCGAATAGCCAAAGCAATCTTGAGAACGAAAAATGGAGCTGGGGGAATCAGGCTCCCTGACTTCAGACTATATTACAAAGCTTCAGTAATCAAGACAGTTTGGTACTGGCACAAAAACAGAAATATAGATCAATGGAACAGGATAGAAAGCCCAGAGATAAACCCACACACATATGGGCACCTTATTTTTGATAAAGGAGGCAAGCATATACAGTGGAGAAAAGACAGCCTCTTCAATAAGTGGTGCTGGGAAAATTGGACAGGTACATGTAAATGTATGAAATTAGAACACTCCCTGACACCATGCACAAAAATAAACTCAAAATGGATTAAAGACCTAAGTGTAAACCCAGACACTATCAAACTCTTAGAGGAAAACATAGGCAGAACACTCTATGACATACATCACAGCAAGATTCTTTTTGACCCAGCTCCCAGAGAAATGGAAATAAGAACACAAATAAACAAATGGGACCTAATGAAACTTAAAAGCTTTTGCACAGCAAAGGAAACCATAAACAAGACCAAAAGACAACCATCAGAATGGGAGAAAATATTTGCAAATGAAGCAAATGACAAAGGATTAATCTCCAAGATTTACAAGCAGCTCATGCAGCTCAATAACAAAAAAAAACAACAACCCAATCCAAAAATGGGCCGAAGACCTAAATAGACATTTGTCCGAAGAAGATATACAGATGGCCTACAGACACATGAAAGAATGCTCAACATCATTAATCATTAGAGAAATGCAAATGAAAACTACAATGAGATATCATCTCACACCGGTCAGAATGGCCATCATCAAAAAATCTAGAAACAATAAATGCTGTAGAGGGTGTGGAGGAAAGGGAACACTCTTGCACTGTTGGTGGGAATGTAAATTGATACAGCCACTATGGAGAACAGTATGGAGGTTCCTTAAAAAAGTACAAATAGAACTACCATATGACCCAGCAATCCCACTACTGGGCATATACCCTGAGAAAACCATAGGTCAAAAAGAGTCATGTACCAAAATGTTCATTGCAGCTCTATTTACAATAGCCGGGACATGGAAGCAACCTAAGTGTCCATCATCGGATGAATGGATAAAGAAGATGTGGCATATATATACAATGGAATATTACTCAGCCATATAAAGAAATGAAATGGAGGTATTTGTAATGAGGTGGATGGAGTTAGAGTCTGTCATACAGAGTGAAGTAAGTCAGAAAGAGAAAAACAAATACAGTATGCTAACACATATATACGGAATCTAAGGGAAAAAAAAAAAGGCCATGAAGAACCTAGTGGCAAGACGGGAATAAAGACACAGACCTACTAGAGAATGGACTTGAGGCTATGGGGAGGGGGTGGGGTGAGATGTGACAGGGTAAGAGAGTGTCATGGACATATATACACTACCAAATGTAAAATAGATAACTAGTGGGAAGCAGCCGCATAGCACAGGGAGATCAGCTCGGTGCTTTGTGACCACCTGGAGGGGTGGGATGGGGAGGGTGGGAGGGAGGGAGATGCAAGAGGGAAGAGAAATGGGAACATATTGTATATGTATAACTGATTCACTTTGTAATAAAGCAGAAGCTAACACACCATTGTAAGGCAATTATACTTCAATAAAGATGTTAAAAAAAAAAAGAAAAAAAAATAAAATAAAATTTAAAAATTAAAAAATATTTAAAAACATAAAACAGAAAAAAAAGTTCTGTCCTTCCCATAGACGTATTTATATGAATGAATTATTCCCATGCTTATATCTATAAATACAAAAAGAGGAATAAAACCTACCTTGAACAAAAAAAGGAAAAAAAAAAAATAGAACCCACTGGTCATACAGAGGAAAACCCTATCAGGGCACTTGCTCCAGTGGTAAACAATTCTGAATTTGGTCAGAGGTGGGGAATCGTCTCCCATGCAGCCAGCAGCTCCCCCGCAAGGAGCGTCCTCATTGCAAAGCTGGGGGACCGTGAGGAGGTGTCTCTGAGTAAACGTGAGCTGAGCCTCAGGCCAGCTGCTGTTGAACTTTTCCCACCCTTCCCAGGTAAAACACCTGAATGTGTGCAAAGACTTTAAAGCCTAGAGGAAAGGGCTTGGAGTCACACCAGCGACAGCACGCAGGCCGACTTGGTGCCTGCAGGCCGGCCAGGACGGTCCTGGCCCCGGGCGCTCTTCTGGAAGCTTTCCATTTCCCTGCCTGTGGTACCCCTCCTGTCCCGGTCCCCACTGCTTTTATCCTTCCTCACCTCTGCCCGGGGAGAAATTCCAGCAGCAGGTATGGGTGACACATCGTCTTCTTTAGCAGGTGGCAGCTCGGCAACTCCTGCAGAAAGTCCAGCAGAGCCCCACTCACACGGGGCCACTCATAGAGCCCTGGGCCCTACTCCCTCCCACCAGCACAACCCCGAGACTGCTGACGGGGCAGAGAATATGGCGTCAGGCACAGCTGCAGAGGCTTTTGCTGCCTGGAGGGGTGTTTATATTGACCTCAACCCAGGCACACCTGGGAAGGGCTGGCCGGCCAGGTCAGGCTGCCCAGGTCAGCCAATCCTCGCCCCTCAGGGGCTCAGAGTTGCAGATAATGGGCCTTGCTGCACCGGCCAGATCCAAGGAACAGGTGTAGGGTCCCGAGAGTCAGGATAGACAATGGGTGGCAGACATGGCTTGTTTTCTAATCATTTTATCTGGTCCATGAGTGGAAGACAACTTCAAGAAGGCCCTCTCCTAATGAGAGGAACCCAGGAGTCAGGGAGAGGAGGGTTGGTGGGTGGAGACAGAGGCCTGGTGACCTGGCTGCAGTGGAAGCCCCTGGAAGACCAGGTGGAGGGAGGCCGCACAGAGTGAAGCCTAGGGTCACAGACATGTCGGAGCTGCTGTTTGTTAGTTCAAGCCCTGCTCTGAGGTGCTCTGTGTCAGCTCTGAGCGACAGGTGTGCTTGGGATGCTCTGCAATGAGGGCTATGTGCACGGTTCCTGTGTGCCCAGCTCTGCCAGGGAACCTGTCCAAGGGAGCTCCATATCCAGGGAGGGGCCTGCCCACGAGAGCCCCGTGAGCTGCTGGGTACCTGCCCAGGTGAGCTCCATATCCTGGTAGGGGCCTGCCCACGAGAGCCCCGTGAGCTGCTGGGTACCTGCCCAGGTGAGCTCCATATCCTGGGAGGGGCCTGACCATGAGAGCCCTGTGGGCTGCTGGGTACCTGCCCAGGTGAGCTCCATATCCTGGGAGGGGCCTGACAATGAGAGCCCCATGGGCTGCTGGGTACCTGCACAGGTGAGCTCCATATCCTGGGAGGGGCCTGACCATGAGAGCCCCGTGGGCTGCTGGGGACCTGGTAAAGGACGCCAGGACAGTCAGTGAAGCCACAGAGGATATACATCCAGTAGTTCCTAATTCCTACACCCTGCTGGCCATTCTACCATCCACCAGGACATGGTATTCTGTATTAGACTTCAATGATGCCTTCTTCTGTATTCCATTAGTCCCAGAGTCACAAGAAATTTTGGCTGTGAGTGGCAGGACATACAACATACAACAAAAACAATAATGCTTGGCCGTCCTGCCCCAGGGGTTCAAAAATTCCCACACCATCTTCGGGGAAACGTTAGCTAAAACCCTAAAAGATCTACCTCTGGAGAAGTGAACCCTCCTTCAATATGCAGACGACATTCTGGGCTTCCCTGGTGGCGCAGTGGTGGAGAATCTGCCTGCCAATGCAGGGGAAACAGGTTCGAGCCCTGGTCTGAGAAGATCCCCTATGCCACGGAGCAACTAGGCCCGTGAGCCACAATTACTGAGCCTGCGCGTCTGGAGCCTGTGCTCCACAATAAGAGAGGCTGCGATAGTGAGAGGCCCGCGCACCGCGATGAAGAGTGGCCCCCGCTTGCCGCAACTAGAAAAAGCCCTCGCACAGAAACGAAGAGCCAACACAGCCATAAATAATAAATAAATAAATTTAAAAAAATATGCAGACGACATTCTGATCGCCAGCCCTACTAAGGAGGCCTCTGGACTACCTAGCCAATAAAAGATAGAAGGTGTCCAAGAAAAAGGCTCAAATATCACAGACTAAGGTGACCTGCCTGGGCTTCATTCTCACAGAAGATCGGAGAAGCCCATCCCAGGAAAGGGAAGAAGCCATTTGCAGCCTCACCCTTCCTAAAACTAGAAGACAGCTTAGGGGTTCCTGGGGAGACCGGGGTTTGCTGCATCTGGATCCCTAACTACAGTCTAATACCTGGGCCTCTATATGAAACACTGAAAGGAAAAGATGATGATCCTTTTGAATAGAATCCAGAAGCGGCCTTTCAAGAATGGAAAGAGCAGTCAATTCAGACCCTTGCCCTGAACCTCCCTAATTTAGCTAAACCCTTCGACCTTTACATTCCTGGTCGAAGGCGAATCGCCCTTGGAGTTTTAGTGCCAAAACTGGGACCACTTGAAATGGAACAACGCAAGAATGCCGTCCAGGCATTGGCCAGCCACCCCATCTGACCAGGATACTGGGGGTATCTAAAAACCTGGAAATGAGCAGCCCGCAAGGCCAGCTCCCTCCTAAGGGTAAGGGACGCCACTTGGTGATCCTAACCACCCACCATGCCCTGAAGTTGCAGGGATCGCTCCGTGGGCACAATGACCTCGAGTGAGGAGGCCCTCCAACTCCAACCTCCAGAGAGACAACCTGGGGCACCAGGCCCCCATGACGACTCGTGTGACCATCACTTGACCTGGAGCTTCTCTCAGAAAACCACAAGAGTGTGCCCCAAAAGAACAGACTATTGCTTGCAGGACTTACTGCACCCAGAGCGGAGCTAATAAACCTGGCAGGGGACCCGTAAATAACGCTGCCACCATAGAAAAGCCTACAGACACCACGGTGACGGCGGCCAATGAGACCAGATGTACTCCTGGTTACTTCAAAAAGGCGGTGACTGAGTGGCCGTCATGGTCCTGGATCACCACCGGCCCTGGACTGTCTGGGAGTTGAGCAGGCAGGGATCTGACACCTGGTGCTGTTTGTTCGTTAATTCAGTGGCCTAACTGAAGAAAGCACAGACTACTGGTCAGAGCATCTAGGCTGGCAGAAACCGTCAGCCTAAGGGGGCCGAACCAATGTGGAGCAGGGTAAACCGGCCCCCCAGCGTCCCTGCGCATCTCTTTCCTGGACCCTTAAAGGTCATTAGAATCTATAAAACTTCCAACGCTGGTGCTCAGGCAGACGAGCAGTGAGGGAGGAGGCCTGGGGACAATCAACCTCACCTGGAGGCTGCTGGGGAGAAGTCCTGCCCCTCCCCCCGGGTATGAGGATACCCAACTCAGCACGAAGCATTTACAGAAGAGGTGTCTGCACCCTCAGCAGCCCAAGAATGTGGAATGGGACAAGAGGCAGAGGAGGGGTTTGTCACCGGCAAAGCCCATTAAAAATTCCTGGGAGATAAAAATAGAATCTGGGCAATAAAATAAAGTCTAACCTTTTTTTCCTTTGTGCTTTTTCTAATTTCACTTGTTCCTAGGTTTCCACAGGCAGAGGTCCCACACCTGGCACTTCAGACCCGATTTCCTAGTGCAAAATGGCTGGGCCGACACCTCAGCTCTCGGGGCCCTGTGCAGACTCCGCCACATAGAGCCTGAGCTCCAGCCAACCCAGCCCTCGAGAGCTCCGCCCCGTCCCTCCTGCTGACATTGACGGGATCCTTACACAGCAGCCCGGCCCACAGCCCGCGGGGGAGCCACGCTCTCACCTCTCCATTCTCTGATCAAAATATAAAGTTTTCCTTTGCTTCTGAACCAAACTCAGTCTCGATCTGTTGGCTCCAATGACACTGGGCAGGGGGACCCTTGTTGGGGCCGACTCTGCAGGATCAGTAACAGAATTTGAGAACATTGTACCTTCAATGAACAGATGTGTGAGCCAAATATTGTAACTTCAATGAACAGATGTGTGAGCCAAATATTGTAACTTCAATGAAAAGATGTGTGAGCCAAACTGTAGTTAACATAGAGCAGTGTATAAGGCTCGTGTAAAATAAGGTATTTCTAACACTTCCATTTGATATTTCCATCACTTTATTATAAGCAAGTTCAGTGGAGGGGTTTGTCGTATTTGTCAGGTCAACATTAGAGAAATGCAGTGATTTCTTTCCAAGGATGTGGATCTACTAATCTTGGCTGAAGTTTCAATCTTGTTTTGAATGATTTTCCATTGAAAATGATACCTCTCTTTCAGCTCCTAGATTTCTGAGAAGTATAAAATCTTGTATTTTTTTATTACCAAAGGGGAAAGGTGGGAGGAGGGATAAATTAACAGTTTCGGATTAACATATACACACTGCTATGTATAAAATATATCATCAACAAGGAACTGCTGTATAGCACAGGGAACTATACTCAATATTTTGTAATAACCCCTAAGGGGAAATAATCTGAAAAACAATAGATATCTATATCGACATCATCTATCAACTACAGATAAAATGGAAACTAAAGGAGGCCGATGGTGAGCGTTTCTGACCATGAAGACTTCAATCCTCTAAAGTTCGGACTCTGCCTACAGCCCAGTCCCTTAATGAACATACATGTACCAGTAGCTTAAAAATTCCCCAGATTGGGGTTCGGGGAGACACTGATTTGAAAAAATCCCTTGTGTTCTCCTTACATATATGGGACCTTTCCTAGAGCTAAAACATGCCTGTGACACCCAGAAGATGGTACAAGGTTGGATCAGGAAGATTTTGGAAAAGGCACCTCATCTCCTAATCCCCTGGTTGTCGGGTTAACCCCTCCAGCCTCTTTCCTAACATTCTCCACACTTGAGGATGTCAGCACCTTCAACATCCTGTTGCACAGACTTTGGAATTTGTCCAGAGGATAAAGGGGAAGGAGGAGAAACAATGAGAGACAAGCCCTAGATGTTCGGACAGGCACAGGGCACTCTAATTTCAAATCAAAAAGAAGAATTAACCACAGGCTCAGTCTGAACCACGGAACCAGTATAAGGCCTGAAGGAATCCTGCGGTTTTGCAGCCAGCTCACAAAAAAGCGAGTTGAGAAATGGAGCTCAGGGGCACTGCAATTCACAAACATGCAGAATTATAAATGATCACTCTCGTCCAAAAATATATTGAAGGAAGGCAACAAAGACGATTTGAAAGCAAGGCAGAATTGCAGGACACAAATTTCAGGAGGTAGATTCAAATCGCCTTTAAAGCACATGAAAAGCGGTAAAACGTCGACAATGATGTCCTTGGCCAAACAGGGCATATACCTTTTTCCCTGAATATATTCAGGAAAAAACGCATACGCCTTTATTCGCCAACCAAGCAAGCCAGAAATGCAAATGAGCACTACAAAGAAGTCTCACTTCCCAGGGGTCAAAAGGGCCATTCTAAAAGAGTGTAAAACCCAGAAATGCAGGACAGGCCAGGGAGAAAAGGGAGCCTTGTTCGGCTGATGGGCGGGATGCAATTTGCCAACGGCCACTCTGGAGAAGTGTATGGTGTTTCCTAAAGCATCTAAAAAACACAGCTAGAGAGCAGAGGGCACTTCCACTCATGGGCGTATAAACTGGGAAAAATAAAAATCAAAAAGACACAGTCACCCCAAAGTTTAGGGCTGCTCTGTTTACAAGAACCTCAACTTCAGTACACCTTTAATATGCCAGGATAGAGAAAAATGGATAAAGAAGTTGTGCTAATATGTACAATGGAATACCACTCAGCCATGAAATCAATGTCATACGGCTACTAGCAGCATGATTAGTGGATTCAGGTACGATGTTTCTAAGTGAAATAAGTCACACAGATAAAGGTACTTATCATAAGATATCACTTATACAGGGAATGTAAAAACAGCTACACTTGAACTGAATTACAAAACAGAACAGAGTCACACGTTTAGAAAACACACTATGGCTGCTTAACGGGAAAGGTGAGCTGGGGTGATGCATAAAACAAGTGTTTCAAATTAGCTCAGACACTGTTCCATAAACCCACTATGTAATAGACAAGATCTACTCCTTGCTCAGTGAACTGGACTCAACACTCCCTATTCACGGCACAAGAATATATCTGACTAGTAAGAATCTTAAAACCTATGTATTGATATCTCTCTGTAAGTGAGACAAGTGGGTGTAAAGCAGCATTAACACAGCAGTGGAAATCAGCTAAACCACATTCTATAAATAAAAAAAAAAAACCCAACAAATAAAATGAAAGCGAGAGAAATTAGTAAAAATTTCGTTCAGGGGCAGTGAAGCAACCTGGTTAACCATATCTAGACCCACGGCTGGGTTACACATAAGGCTGGACACTCTTGGGGCTGAGAGGATTGGTGAGGTTGGGTGAGGAAACGCAGACCCTTTAAAGTAATACTGCGTGGTACCCATCCCATGGGTCCCAAATCTCCACGTTCAAGGCCATCTTCCTACATCGAAAACATGCATGAGAAACCCAGAAGACGGTACACCGTGTGATCGGGAAGGGTTTCTTAAACGCACCTCATTTCTCATCTCCTTGTGCTCGGGTTCGCCATTCCAGCCGCTTTACTAGCAATCTCCCTCCTTGGAGAATCAGCACCTTTAACCTCCTGTTCCGTACAGGTTGCAATTTGTCCTGAGGATGAACGGGAAGAGGGGGAACCAATGAGAGACTAGCTCTAGGTGATGGGACAGGCACAGGTCACTCTATTTTCCCATAGGAAGAAGAATTAACCACAGGCTCAGCCTGCCGCCCGGGACCAGAATAGGGCCTGAAGCAATCCTGCGCTTTTGCGGCCAGCTCCCACGAAAGCGAGGTGAAAAATGGAGCTCAGGGGCACTGCAATTCACAAACCTGCAGACTTATAAATGATAACTCTCGTCCACAAAAATACTGAGGGAAGGCAACGAAGAGGATTTGAAAGAAAGGCAGAATTGCAGGAAACAGATTTCAGGAGGGAGATTCGAATCGCCTTTAAAGCACAGGAAAAGCGGCAAAACCTCGACAATGATGCCCTTGGCCAGAAAGGGCGTATGCGTTTTTTCTTGAATATATTCAGGAAAAAACGCATAAGCCCTTTCTGGCCAACCAAGCAACCTGGAAAGGCAAATCAGCGCTACAAAGAAGTCTCGCTTCCCATTGGTCAAAAGGGCCATGCTGAATAAAGTGTCAAAACCAGAAATGCAGGACAGCCCATGGAGAAAGCGGAGCCTGGATACGCTGATGTGCGGGATGTAAATTGCCAACAGCCACTCTGGAGAAGTGTACGGTGTGTCCTGAAACATCTAAAATACTCAGCTTAGAGAGCATAGGGCACTTTCACTCATGGGCGTATAAATAGGGAAAACTAAAAAGCAGCAAGACACAGGCACCCCAAAGTTTAGGGCTGCTCTATTGACAAGGACCTCCACTTCGTTACACCTTAAAAATCCCAGGAAAGAGAAAAATGGATAAAGAAGTTGTGGTCCTTATGTACAATGGAATATCACTCAGCCATGAAATCAACGTCATAAGGCTAGTAGCAGCAAGATGAGTGGATTTAGGTACGACGATTCTAAGTGAAATAAGTTACACAGAAAAAGACACTTATCATAAGATATCACTTATAGAGGGAATGTAAAAACCGCTACCCTTGATCTGAATTACAAAACAGAACAGAGTCACACGTTTAGAAAACACACTATGGCTGCTTAACGGGAAAGGTGAGGGGGGGTGATGCATAAAACAAGGGTTTCAAATTAGCTCAGATACCGTTCCATAAACCGAATAGGTAATAGACAAGACCTACTCCTTGCTCAGTGAATTGGACTCAACACCCCCTATTCACCACCCAAGAATATATCTGACTAGTAAGAATCTTAAAACCTATGTATTGATATCTCTCTGTAAATGAGTCTAGTGGGTGTAAAGCGGCAGAAACACAGCAGTGAAAAGCAGCTAAACCCCATTATAAAAATAAAGTACTTTTAAAAACCCGTGAAACAAAGACAGTGAAAGAGAGAGAAATTCTTACAAAATTCCTTCAGGGGCTGTGATGCCACCTGGATTGACCATATCTAGACCCACAGCTGATTGAGACATAAGAGTGGACACTCTTGGGGCTGAGAGGTTTGGTGAGGTTGGGTGAGGAAACGGAGACCATTTAAAGTAATACTGCGTGGTACCCATCCCATGGGTCCCAAATCTCCAGGTTCAAGGGCTTCTTCCTACATCGAAAACATGCATGAGAAACCCAGAAGATGGTACACCGTGTGATCGGGAAAGGTTTCTTAAACGCACCTCATTTCTCATCTCCTTGTGCTCAGGTTCGCCATTCCAGCCACTTTACTAGAAATCTCCCTCCTTGGAGAATCAGCACCTTTAACCTCCTGTTCCGTACAGCTGGCAATTTGTCCTGAGGATGAACGGGAAGAGGGGGAACCAATGAGAGACTAGCTCTAGGTGTTGGGACAGGCACAGGTCACTCTATTTTCCCAAAGGAAGAAGAATTAACCACAGGCTCAGCCTGCCGCCCGGGACCAGAATAGGGCCTGAAGCAATCCTGCGCTTTTGCGGCCAGCTCCCAAGAAAGCGAGTTGAAACATGGAGCTCAGGGGCACTGCAATTCACAAACCTGCAGACTTATAAATGATAACTCTCGTCCACAAATATATTGAGGGAAGGCAACGAAGAGGATTTGAAAGCAAGCCAGAATTGCAGGAAATAGATTTCAGGACGGAGATTCGAATCGCCTTTAAAGCACAGGAAAAGCGGCAAAACCTCGACAATGATGACCTTGGCCAAAAAGGGCGTATGCGTTTTTTCGTGAATATATTCAGGAAAAAACGCATATGCCCTTTCTGGCCAACCAAGCAACCTGGAAAGGCTAATCAGCGCTACAAAGAAGTCTCGCTTCCCATCGGTCAAAAGGGCCATGCTGAATAAAGTGTCAAAACCAGAAATGCAGGACAGGCCATGGAGAAACGGGAGCCTGGCTACGCTGATGGGCGGGATGTAAATTGCCAACAGCCATTCTGGAGAAGTGTACGGTGTGTCCTGAAACATCTAAAAAACTCAGCTTAGAGAGCATAGGGCACTTTCACTCATGGGTGTATAAATTGGGAAAACTAAAAATCAGCAAGACACAGGCACCCCAAAGTTTAGTGCTGCTCTGTTGAAAAGGACCTCCACTTCGTTACACCTTAAAAATCCCAGGAAAGAGAAAAATGGATAAAGAAGTTGTGGTCCTTATGTACAATGGAATATCACTCAGCCATGAAATAAACGTCCTAAGGCTAGTAGCAGCAAGATGAGTGGATTTTGGTACGACGATTCTAAGTGAAATAAGTCACACAGAAAAAGACACTTATCATAAGATATCACTTATAGAGGGAATGTAAAAACCGCTACCCTTGAACTGAATTACAAAACAGAACAGAGTCACACGTTTAGAAAACACACTATGGCTGCTTAACGGGAAAGGTGAGGGGGGGTGATGCATAAAACAAGGGTTTCAAATTAGCTCAGATACCGTTCCATAAACCCAATAGGTAATAGACAAGACCTACTCCTTGCTCAGTGAATTGGACTCAACACCCCCTATTCACCACCCAAGAATATATCTGACTAGTAAGAATCTTAAAACCTATGTATTGATATCTCTCTGTAAGTGTGTCAAGTGGGTGTAAAGCGGCAGAAACACAGCAGTGAAAAGCAGCTAAAGCCCATTATAAAAATAAATTACTTTTAAAAACCAGTGAAACAAAGACAGTGAAAGAGAGATAAATTCTTACCAAATTCCTTCAGGGGCTGTGATGCCACCTGGATTGACCATATCTAGACCCACAGCTGATTGAGACATAAGGGTGGACACTCTTGGGGCTGAGAGGTTTGGTGAGGTTGGGTGAGGAAACGCAGACCCTTAAAAGTAATACTGCGTGGTACCCATCCCATGGGTCCCAAATCTCCAGGTTCAAGGGCATCTTCCTACATCGAAAACACGCATGAGAAACCCAGAAGATGGTACACCGTGTGATCGGGAAAGGTTTCCAAAACGTACCTCATATCTCATCTCCTTGTGCTCGGGTTCGCCATTCCAGCCGCTTTACTAGCAATCTCCCTCCTTGGAGAATCAGCACCTTTAACCTCCTGTTCCGTACAGGTTGCAATTTGTCCTGAGGATGAACGGGAAGAGGGGGAACCAATGAGAGACTAGCTCTAGGTGTTGGGACAGGCACAGGTCACTCTATTTTCCCATAGGAAGAAGAATTAACCACAGGCTCAGCCTGCCGCCCGGGACCAGAATAGGGCCTGAAGCAATCCTGCGCTTTTGCGGCCAGCTCCCAAGAAAGCGAGTTTAAAAATGGAGCTCAGGGGCACTGCAATTCACAAACCTGAAGACTTATAAATGATAACTCTCGTCCACAAATATATTGAGGGAAGGCAACGAAGAGGATTTCAAAGCAAGGCAGAACTGCAGAAAACAGATTTCAGGAGGGAGATTCGAATCGCCTTTAAAGCACAGGAAAAGCACAAAACCTCGACAATGATGCCCTTGGCCAAAAAGGGCGTGTGCGTTTTTTCCTGAATATATTCAGGAAAAAACGCATACGCCCTTTTTGGCCAACCAAGCAACCTGGAAAGGCAAATCAGCGCTACAAAGAAGTCTCGCGTCCCATCGGTCAAAAGGGCCATGCTGAATAAAGTGTCAAAACCAGAAATGCAGGACAGGCCATGGAGAAACGGGAGCCTGGCTACGCTGATGGGCGGGATGTAAATTGCCAACAGCCACTTTGGAGAAGTGTACGGTGTGTCCTGAACCATCTAAAAAAGTCAGCCTGGAGAGCATAGGGAACTTCCACTCATGGGCGTATAAATTGGAAAAACTAAAAATCAGCAAGAAACAGGCACCACAAAGTTTAGGGCTACTCTGTTGACAAGAACCTCCACTTCGTTACACCTTAAATATCCCAGGAAAGAGAAAAATGGATAAAGAAGTTGTGGTCCTTATGTACAATGGAAAATCACTCAGCCATGAAATCAACGTCATAAGGCTAGTAACAGCAAGATGAGTGGATTTAGGTACGATGATTCTAAGTGAAATAAGTCACACAGAAAAAGACACTTATCATAAAATATCACTTATAGAGGGAACGTAAAAACCGCTACCCTTGAACTGAATTACAAAACAGAACAGAGTCACACGTTTAGAAAACACACTATGGCTGCTTAACGGGAAAGGTGAGGGGGGGTGATGCATAAAACAAGGGTTTCAAATTAGCTCAGATACCGTTCCATAAACCCAATAGGTAATAGACAAGACCTACTCCTTGCTCAGTGAATTGGACTCACCACCCCCTATTCACCACCCAAGAATATATCTGATTAGTAAGAATCTTAAAACCTATGTATTGATATCTCTCTGTAAGTGAATCAAGTGGGTGTAAAGCGGCAGAAACACAGCAGTGAAAAGCAGCTAAACCCCATTATAAAAATCAATTACTTTTAAAAACCCGTGAAACAAAGACAGTGAAAGAGAGAGAAATTCTTACAAAATTCCTTCAGGGACTGTGATGCCACCTGGATTGTCCATATCTAGACCCACAGCTGATTGAGACATAAGGGTGGACACTCTTGGGGCTGAGAGGTTTGGTGAGGTTGGGTGAGCAAACGCAGACCCTTTAAAGTAATACTGCGTGGTACCCATCCCATGGGTCCCAAATCTCCAGGTTCAAGGGCATCTTCCTTCATCGAAAACATGAATGAGAAACCCAGAAGATGGTACACCGTGTGATAGGGAAAGGTTTCCAAAACGCACCTCATTACTCATCTCCTTGTGCTCGGGTTCGCCATTCCAGCCGCTTTACTAGCAATCTCCCTCCTTGGAGAATCAGCACCTTTAACCTCCTGTTCCGTACAGGTTGCAATTTGTCCTGAGGATGAACGGGAAGAGGGGGAACCAATGAGAGACTAGCTCTAGGTGTTGGGACAGGCACAGGTCACTCTATTTTCCCATCAGGAAGAAGAATTAACCACAGGCTCAGCCTGCCGCCCGGGACCAGAATAGGGCCTGAAGCAATCCTGCCCTTTTGCGGCCAGCTCCCAAGAAAGCGAGTTGAAAAATGGAGCTCAGGGGCACTGCAATTCACAAACCTGCAGACTTATAAATGATCACTCTCGTCCACAAATATATTGAGGGAAGGCAACGAAGAGGATTTGAAAGCAAGGCAGAATTGCAAGAAACAGATTTCAGGAGGCAGATTCGAATCGCCTTTAAAGCACAGGAAAAGCGGCAAAACCTCGACAATGATGCCGTTGACCAAAAAGGGCGTATGCGTTTTTTCCTGAATATATTCAGGAAAAAACGCATACGCCCTTTTTGGCCTACCAAGCAACCTGGAAAGGCCAATCAGCGCTACAAAGAAGTCTCTCTTCCCATCGGTCAAAAGGGCCATGCTGAATAAAGTGTCAAAACCAGAAATGCAGGACAGGCCATGGAGAAACGGGAGCCTGGCTACGCTGATGGGCGGGATGTAAATTGCCAACAGCCACTCTGGAGAAGTGTACGGTATGTCTTGAAACATCTAAAAAACTGAGATAAGAGGGCATAGGGCACTGCCACTCATGAGCGTATAAATTGGGAAAACTAAAAATCAGCAAGACACAGGCACTCCAAAGATTAGGGCTGCTCTGTTGACAAGAACCTCCATTTCGTTACACCTTAAATATCCCAGGAAAGAGAAAAATGGATAAAGAAGTTGTGGACCTTATGTACAATGGAATATCACTCAGCCATGAAATCAACGTCATAAGGCTAGTAGCAGCATGATGAGTGGATTTAGGTACAAAGATTCTAAGTGAAGTAAGTCACACAGAAAAAGACACTTATCATAAGATATCACTTATAGAGGGAATGTAAAAACCGCTACCCTTGAACTGAATTACAAAACAGAACAGAGTCACACGTTTAGAAAACACACTATGGCTGCTTAACGGGAAAGGTGAGGTGGGGTGATGCATAAAACAAATGTTTCAAATTAGCTCAGATACTGTTCCATAAACCCAATAGGTAATAGACAAGACCTACTCCTTTCTCAGTGAATTGGACTCAACACCCCCTATTCACCTCCCAAGAATATATCTGACTAGTAAGAATCTTAAAACCTATGTATTGATATCTCTCTGTAAGTGAGTCAAGTGGGTGTAAAGCGGCATAAACACAGCAGTGAAAAGCAGCTAAACCCCATTATAAAAATCAATTACTTTTAAAAACCCGTGAAACAAAGACAGTGAAAGAGAGAGAAATTCTTACAAAATTCGTTCTGGGGCTGTGATGCCACCTGGATTGACCATATCTAGACCCACAGCTGATTGAGACATAAGGGTGGACACTCTTGGGGCTGAGAGGTTTGGTGAGGTTGGGTGAGCAAACGCAGACCCTTTAAAGTAATACTGCCTGGTACCCATCCCATGGGTCCCAAATCTCCAGGTTCAAGGGCATCTTCCTACATCGAAAACATTCATGAGAAACCCAGAAGATGGTACACCGTGTGATCGGGAAAGGTTTCCAAAACGCACCTCATTTCTCATCTCCTTGTGCTCGGCTTCGCCATTCCAGCCGCTTTACTAGCAATCTCCCTCCTTGGAGAATCAGAACCTTAAACCTCCTGTTCCGTACAGGTTGCAATTTGTCCTGAGGATGAACGGGAAGAGGGGGAACCAATGAGAGACTAGCTCTAGGTGGTGGGACAGGCACAGGTCACTTTATTTTCCCATCAGTAAGAACAATTAACCACAGGCTCAGCCTGCCGCATGGGACCAGAATAGGGCCTGAAGCAATCTTGCGCTTTTGCGGCCAGCTCCCAAGAAAGCGAGTTGAAAAATGGAGCTCAGGGGCACTGCAATTCACAAACCTGCAGACTTATAAAAGATCACTCTTGTCCACAAATATATTGAGGGAAGGCAACGAAGAGGATTTGAAAGCAAGGCAGAATTGCAGGAAACAGATTTCAGGAGGGAGATTCGAATCGCCTTTAAAGCACAGGAAAAGCGGCAAAACCTCGACAATGATGCCCTTGGCCAAAAAGGGCGTATGCGTTTTTTCCTGAATATATTCAGGAAAAAACGCATACGCCCTTTTTGGCCAACCAAGCAACCTGGAAAGGCAAATCAGCGCTACAAAGAAGTCTCGCTTCCCATCGGTCAAAAGGGCCATGCTGAATAAAGTGTCAAAACCAGAAATGCAGGACAGGCCATGGAGAAACGGGAGCCTGGCTACGCTGATGGGCGGGATGTAAATTGCCAACAGCCATTCTGGAGAAGTGTACGGTGTGTCCTGAAACATCTAATAAACTCAGCCTAGAGAGCATAGGGAACTTCCACTCACGGGCGTATAAATTGGGAAAACTAAAAATCAGCAAGACACAGGCACCACAAAGTTTAGGGCTGCTCTGTTGACAAGAACCTCCACTCCGTTACACCTTAAATATCCCAGGAAAGAGAAAAATGGATAAAGAAGTTGTGGTCCTTATGTACAATGGAATATCACTAAGCCATGAAATCAACGTCATAAGGCTAGTAGCAGCAAGATGAGTGGATTTAGGTACGACGATTCTAAGTGAAATAAGTCACACAGAAAAAGACACTTATCATAAGATATCACTTATAGAGGGAACGTAAAAACCGCGACCCTGGAACTGAATTACAAAACAGAACAGAGTCACACGTTTAGAAAACACACTATGGCTGCTTAACGGGAAAGGTGAGGGGGGGTGATGCATAAAACAAGGGTTTCAAATTAGCTCAGATACCGTTCCATAAATCCAATAGGTAATAGACAAGACCTACTCCTTGCTCAGTGAATTGCACTCAACACCCCCTATTCACCACCCAAGAATATATCTGACTAGTAAGGATCTTAAAACCTATGTATTGATAGCTCTCTGTAAGTGAGTCAAGTGGGTGTAAAGCGGCAGAAACACAGCAGTGAAAAGCAGCTAAACCCCATTATAAAAATCAATTACTTTTAAAAACCCGTGAAACAAAGACAGTGAAAGAGAGAGAAATTCTTACAAAATTCCTTCAGGGGCTGTGATGCCACCTGGATTGACCATATCTAGACCCACAGCTGAATGAGACATAAGAGTGGACACTCTTGTGGCTGAGAGGTTTGGTGAGGTTGGGTGAGCAAATGCAGACCCTTTAAAGTAATACTGCGTGGTACCCATCCCATGGGTCCCAAATCTCCAGGTTCAAGGGCATCTTCCTACATCGAAAACATGCATGAGAAACCGAGAAGATGGTACACCGTGTGATCGGGAAAGGTTTCTTAAACGCACCTCATTTCTCATCTCCTTGTGCTCGGGTTCGCCATTCCAGCCGCTTTACTAGCAATCTCCCTCCTTGGAGAATCAGCACCTTTAACCTCCTGTTCCGTACAGGTTGCAATTTGTCCTGAGGATGAACGGGAAGAGGGGGAACCAATGAGAGACTAGCTCTAGGTGTTGGGACAGGCACAGGTCCCTCTATTTTCCCATAGGAAGAAGAATTATCCACAGGCTCAGCCTGCGGCCCGGGACCAGAATAGGGCCTGAAGCAATCCTGCGCTTTTGCGGCCAGCTCCCAAGAAAGCGAGTTGAAAAATGGAGCTCAGGGTCACTGCAATTCACAAACCTGCAGACTTATAAATGATAACTCTCGTCCACAAAAGTACTGAGGGAAGGCAACGAAGAGGATTTGAAAGAAAGGCAGAATTGCAGGAAACAGATTTCAGGAGGGAGATTCGAATCGCTTTTAAAGCACAGGAAAAGCGGCAAAACCTCGACAATGATGCCCTTGGCCAAAAAGGGCGTATGCGTTTTTTCCTGAATATATTCAGGAAAAAACGCATACGCCCTTTTTGGCCAACCAAGCAACCTGGAAAGGCAAATCAGCGCTACAAAGAAGTCTCGCGTCCCACTGGTCAAAAGGACCATGCTGCATAAATTGTCAAAACCAGAAATGCAGGACAGGCCATGGAGAAACGGGAGCCTGGCTACGCTGATGGGCAGGATGTAAATTGCCAACAGCCACTCTGGAGAAGTGTACGGTGTGTCCTGAAACATCTAAAAAACTCAGCCTAGAGAGCATAGGGAACTTCCACTCATGGGCGTATAAATTGGGAAAACTAAAAATCAGCAAGACACAGGCACCACACAGTTTAGGGCTGCTCTGTTGACAAGAACCTCCACTTCGTTACACCTTAAATATCCCAGGAAAGAGAAAAATGGATAAAGAAGTTGTTATCCTTATGTACAATGGAATATCACTCAGCCCTGAAATCAACGTCATAAGGCTAGTAGCAGCAAGATGAGTGGATTTAGGTACGACGATTCTAAGTGAAATAAGTCACACAGAAAAAGACACTTATCATAAGATATCACTTATAGAGGGAACGTAAAAACCGCTACCCTGGAACTGAATTACAAAACAGAACAGAGTCACACGTTTAGAAAACACACTATGGCTGCTTAACGGGAAAGGTGAGGTGGGGTGATGCATAAAACAAGGGTTTCAAATTAGCTCAGATACCGTTCGATTAACCCAAAATTTAATAGACAAGACCTTCCCCTTGCTCAGTGAATTGGACTCACCACCCCCTATTCACCACCCAAGAATATATCTGACTAGTAAGAATCTTAAAACCTATGTATTGATATCTCTCTGTAAATGAGTCTAGTGGGTGTAAAGCGGCAGAAACACAGCAGTGAAAAGCAGCTAAAGCCCATTATAAAACTAAATTACTTTTAAAAACCCGTGAAACAAAGACAGTGAAAGAGAGAACAATTCTTACAAAATTCGTGCAGTGGCTGTGATGCCACCTGGATTGACCATATCTAGACCCACAGCTGATTGAGACATAAGGGTGGACACTCTTGGGGCTGAGAGGTTTGGTGAGGTTGGGTTAGGAAACGCAGACACTTTAAAGTAATACTGCGTGGTACCCATCCCATGGGTCCCAAATCTCTAGGTTCAAGGGCATCTTCCTACATCGAAAACATGCATGAGAAACCCAGAAGATGGTACACCGTGTGATCGGGAAAGGTTTCTTAAACGCACCTCATTTCTCATCTCCTTGTGCTCAGCTTCGCCATTCCAGCCACTTTACTAGCAATCTCCCTCCTTGGAGAATCAGCACCTTTAACCTCCTGTTCCGTACAGGTTGCAATTTGTCCTGAGGATGAACGGGAAGAGGGGGAACCAATGAGAGACTAGCTCTAGGTGTTGGGACAGGCACAGGTCCCTCTATTTTCCCATAGGAAGAAGAATTAACCACAGGCTCAGCCTGCCGCCCGGGACCAGAATAGGGCCTGAAGCAATCTTGCGCTTTTGCGGCCAGCTCCCAAGAAAGCGAGTTGAAAAATGGAGCTCAGGGGCACTGCAATTCACAAACCTGCAGACTTATAAATGATAACTCTCGTCCACAAATATATTGAGGGAAGGCAACGAAGAGGATTTGAAAGCAAGAAAGATTTGCAGGGAACAGATTTCAGGAGGGAGATTCGAATCGCCTTTAAAGCACAGGAAAAGCGGCAAAACCTAGACAATGATGCCCTTGGCCAAAAAGGGCGTATGCGTTTTTTCCTGAATATATTCAGGAAAAAACGCATACGCCCTTTTTGGCCAACCAAGCAACCTGGAAAGGCAAATCAGCGCTACAAAGAAGTCTCGCTTCCCATCGGTCAAAAGGGCAATGCTGAATAAAGTGTCAAAACCAGAAATGCAGGACAGCCCATGGAGAAAGGGGAGCCTGGCTACGCTGATGGGCGGGATGTAAATTGCCAACAGCCACTCTGGAGAAGTGTACGGTGTGTCCTGAAACATCTAAAAAATTCAGCTTAGAGAGCATAGGGCACTTTCACTCATGGGCGTATAAATTGGTAAAACTAAAAATCAGCAAGACACAGGCACCCCAAAGTTTAGGGCTGCTCTATTGACAAGGACATCCACTTCGTTACACCTTAAAAATCCCAGGAAAGAGAAAAATGGATAAAGAAGTTGTGGTCCTTATGTACAATGGAATATCACTCAGCCATGAAATCAACTTCATAAGGCTAATAGCAGCAAGATGAGTGGATTTAGGTACGACGATTCTAAGTGAAATAAGTTACACAGAAAAAGACACTTATCATAAGATATCACTTATAGAGGGAATGTAAAAACCGCTACCCTTGATCTGAATTACAAAACAGAACAGAGTCACACGTTTAGAAAACACACTATGGCTGCTTAAAGGGAAAGGTGAGGGGGGTGATGCATAAAACAAGGGTTTCAAATTAGCTCAGATACCGTTCCATAAACCGAATAGGCAATAGACAAGACCTACTTCTTGCTCAGTGAATTGGACTCAGCACCCCCTTTTCACCACCCAAGAATATATCTGACTAGTAAGAATCTTAAAACCTATTTACTGATATCTCTCTGTAAGTGAGTCTAGTGGGTGTAAAGCGGCAGAAACACAGCAGTGAAAAGCAGCTAAACCCCATTATAAAAATAAATTACTTTTAAAAACCGTGAAACAAAGACAGTGAAAGAGAGAGAAATTCTTACAAAATTCCTTCAGGGGCTGTGATGCCACCTGGATTGACCATATCTAGACCCACAGCTGATTGAGACATAAGAGTGGACACTGTTGGGGCTGAGAGGTTTGGTGAGGTTGGGTGAGGAAACGCAGACCCTTTAAAGTAATTCTGCGCGGTACCCATCCCATGGGTCCCAAATCTCCAGGTTCAAGGGAATCTTCCTACATCGAAAACATGCATGAGAAACCCAGAAGATGGTACACCGTGTGATCGGGAAAGGTTTCTTAAACGCACCTCATTTCTCATCTCCTTGTGCTCGGGTTCGCCATTCCAGCCGCTTTACTAGCAATCTCCCTCCTTGGAGAATCAGCACCTTTAACCTCCTTTTCCGTACAGGTTGCAATGTGTCCTGAGGATGAACGGGAAGAGGGGGAACCAATGAGAGACTAGCTCTAGGTGTTGGGACAGGCACAGGTCACTCTATTTTCCCATAGGAAGAAGAATTAACCACAGGCTCAGCCTGCCGCCCGGGACCAGAATAGGGCCTGAAGCAATCCTGCGCTTTTGCGGCCAGCTCCCAAGAAAGCGAGTTTAAAAATGGAGCTCAGGGGCACTGCAATTCACAAACCTGCAGACTTATAAATGATAACTCTCGTCCACAAATATATTGAGGGAAGGCAACGAAGAGGATTTCAAAGCAAGGCAGAATTGCAGGAAACAGATTTCAGGAGGGAGATTCGAATCGCCTTTAAAGCACAGGAAAAGCGGCAAAACCTCGACAATGATGCCCTTGGCCAAAAAGGGCGTATGCGTTTTTTCCTGAATGTATTCAGGAAAAAACGCATACGCCCTTTTTGGCCAACCAAGCAACCTGGAAAGGCAAATCAGCGCTACAAAGAAGTCTCGCTTCCCATCGGTCAAAAGGGCCATGCTGAATAAAGTGTCAAAACCAGAAATGCAGGACAGGCCATGAAGAAACGGGAGCCTGGCTACGCTGATGGGCGGGATGTAAATTGCCAACAGCCACTCTGGAGAAGTGTACGGTATGTCCTGAAACATCTAAAAAACTGAGCTTAGAGGGCATAGGGCACTGCCACTCATGAGCGTATAAATTGGGAAAACTAAAAATCAGCAAGACACAGGCACCCCAAAGTTTAGGGCTGCTCTGTTGACAAGAACCTCCATTTCGTTACACCTTAAATATCCCAGGAAAGAGAAAAATGGATAAAGAAGTTGTGGTCCTTATGTACAATGGAATATCACTCAGCCATGAAATCAACGTCATAAGGCTAGTAGCAGCATGATGAGTGGATTTAGGAACGACGAATCTAAGTGAAATAAGTCACACAGAAAAAGACACTTATCATAAGATATCACTTATAGAGGGAATGTAAAAACCGCTACCCTTGAACTGAATTACAAAACAGAACAGAGTCACACGTTTAGAAAACACACTATGGCTGCTTAACGGAAAAGGTGAGGTGGGGTGATGCATAAAACAAGGATTTCAAATTAGCTCAGATACCGTTCCATAAACACAGTATGTAATAGACAAGGCCTACTGCTTGCTCAGTGAATTGGACTCAACACCCCCTATTCACCGCCTAAGAATATATCTGACTAGTAAGAATCTTAAAACCTATGTATTGATATCTCTCTGTAAGTGAGTCAAGGGGGTGTAAAGCGGCATAAACACATCAGTGAAAAGCAGCTAAACCCCATTATAAAAATCAATTACTTTTAAAAACCCGTGAAACAAAGACAGTGAAAGAGAGAGAAATTCTTACAAAATTCGTGCAGGGGCTGTGATGCCACCTGGATTGACCATATCTAGACCCACAGCTGATTGAGACATAAGAGTGGACACTCTTGGGGCTGAGAGGTTTGGTGAGGTTGGGTGAGCAATCGCAGACCCTTTAAAGTAATACTGCGTGGTACCCATCCCATGGGTCCCAAATCTCCAGGTTCAAGGGCATCTTCCTACATTGAAAACATGAATGAGATACCCAGAAGATGGTACACCGTGTGATCGGGAAAGGTTTCCAAAACGCACCTCATTTCTCATCTCCTTGTGCTCGGGTTCGCCATTCCAGCCGCTTTACTAGCAATCTCCCTCCTTGGAGAATCAGCACCTTTAACCTCCTGTTCCGTACAGGTTGCAATTTGTCCTGAGGATGAACGGGAAGAGGGGGAACCAATGAGAGACTAGCTCTAGGTGTTGGGACAGGCACAGGTCACTCTATTTTCCCATCAGGAAGAAGAATTAACCACAGGCTCAGCCTGCCGCCCGGGACCAGAATAGGGCCTGAAGCAATCCTGCGCTTTTGCGGCCAGCTCCCAAGAAAGCGAGTTGAAAAATGGAGCTCAGGGGCACTGCAATTCACAAACCTGCAGACTTATAAATGATCACTCTCGTCCACAAATATATTGAGGAAAGGCAACGAAGAGGATTTGAAAGCAAGGCAGAATTGCAAGAAACAGATTTCAGGAGGCAGATTCGAATCGCCTTTAAAGCACAGGAAAAGCGGCAAAACCTCGACAATGATGCCGTTGGCCAAAAAGGGCGTATGCGTTTTTTCCTGAATATATTCAGGAAAAAACGCATACGCCCATTTTGGCCTTCCAAGCAACCTGGAAAGGCCAATCAGCGCTACAAAGAAGTCTGTCTTCCCATCGGTCAAAAGGGCCATGCTGAATAAAGTGTCAAAACCAGAAATGCAGGACAGGCCATGGAGAAACGGGAGCCTGGCCACGCTGATGGGCGGGATGTAAATTCCCAACAGCCACTCTGGAGAAGTGTACGGTATGTCCTGAAACATCTAAAAAACTGAGCTTAGAGGGCATAGGGCACTGCCACTCATGAGCGTATAAATTGGGAAAACTAAAAATCAGCAAGACACAGGCACCCCAAAGATTAAGGCTGCTCTTTTGACAAGAACCTCCATTTCGTTACACCTTAAATATCCCAGGAAAGAGAAAAATGGATAAAGAAGTTGTGGACCTTATGTACAATGGAATATCACTCAGCCATGAAATCAACGTCATAAGGCTAGTAGCAGCATGATGAGTGGATTTAGGTACGACGATTCTAAGTGAAGTAAGTCACACAGAAAAAGACACTTATCATAAGATATCACTTATAGAGGGAATGTAAAAACCGCTACCCTTGAACTGAATTACAAAACAGAACAGAGTCACACGTTTAGAAAACACAGTATGGCTGCTTAACGGGAAAGGTGAGGTGGGGTGATGCATAAAACAAGGGTTTCAATTTAGCTCAGATACCGTTCCATAAACCCAATATGTAATAGACAAGACCTACTGCTTGCTCAGTTAATTGGACTCAACACCAACTATTCACCGCCCAAGAATATATCTGACTAGTAATAATCTTAAAACCTATGTATTGATATCTCTCTGTAAGTGAGTCAAGTGTGTTTAAAGAGGCATAAACACAGCAGTGAAAAGCAGCTAAACACCATTATAAAAATCAATTACTTTTAAAAACCCGTGAAACAAAGACAGTGAAAGAGAGAACAATTCTTACAAAATTCGTGCAGTGGCTGTGATGCCACCTGGATTGACCATATCTAGACCCACAGCTGATTGAGACATAAGGGTAGACACTCTTGGGGCTGAGAGTTTTGGTGAGGTTGGGTGAGGAAACGCAGACCCTTTAAAGTAATACTGCGTGGTACCCATCCCATGGGTCCCAAATCTCCAGGTTCAAGGGCATCTTCCTAAATCGAAAACATGCATGAGAAACCCAGACGATGGTACACCGTGTGACCGGGAAAGGTTTCCAAAACGCACGTCATTTCTCATCTCCTTGTGCTCGGGTTCGCCATTCCAGCCGCTTTACTAGCAATCTCCCTCCTTGGAGAATCAGCACCTTTAACCTCCTGTTCCGTACAGGTTGCAATTTGTCCTGAGGATGAACGGGAAGAGGGGGAACCAATGAGAGACTAGCTCTAGGTGTTGGGACAGGCACAGGTCACTCTATTTTCCCATCAGGAAGAAGAATTAACCACAGGCTCAGCCTGCCGCCCGGGAACAGAATAGGGCCTGAAGCAATCCTGCGCTTTTGCGGCCAGCTCCCAAGAAAGCGAGTTGAAAAATGGAGCTCAGGGGCACTGCAATTCACAAACCTGCAGACTTATAAATGATCACTCTCGTCCACAAATATATTGAGGGAAGGCAACGAAGAGGATTTGAAAGCAAGGCAGAATTGCAGGAAACAGATTTCAGGAGGCAGATTCGAATAGCCTTTAAAGCACAGGAAAAGCCGCAAAACCTCGACAATGATGCCGTTGGCCAAAAAGGGCGTATGCGTTTTTTTCTGAATATATTCAGGAAAAAACGCATACGCCCTTTTTGGCCAACCAAGCAACCTGGAAAGGCCAATCAGCGCTACAAAGAAGTCTGTCTTCCCATCGGTCAAAAGGGCCATGCTGAATAAAGTGTCAAAACCAGAAATGCAGGACAGGCCATGGAGAAACGGGAGCCTGGCTAAGCTGATGGGCGGGATGTAAATTGCCAACAGCCACTCTGGAGAAGTGTACGGTATGTCCTGAAACATCTAAAAAACTCAGCATAGAGAGCATAGGGCACTTCCACTTATGGGCTTATAAATTGGGAAAACTAAAAATCAGCAAGACACAGGCACCCCAAAGTTTAGGGCTGCTCTGTTGACAAGAACCTCCATTTCGTTACACCTTAAATATCCCAGGAAAGAGAAAAATGGATAAAGAAGTTGTGGTCCTTATGTACAATGGAATATCACTCAGCCATGAAATCAACGTCATAAGGCTAGTAGCAGCATGATGAGTGGATTTAGGTACGACGATTCTAAGTGAAATAAGTCACACAGAAAAAGACACTTATCATAAGATATCACTTATAGAGGGAATGTAAAAACCGCTACCCTTGAACTGAATTACAAAACAGAACAGAGTCACACGTTTAGAAAACACACTATGGCTGCTTAACGGGAAAGGTGAGGTGGGGTGATGCATAAAACAAAGGTTTCAAATTAGCTCACATACCGTTCCATAAACCCAATATGTAATAGACGAGACCTACTCTTTGCTCAGTGAATTGGACTCAGCACCCCCTATTCACCGCCCAAGAATATACCTGATTAGTAAGAATCTTAAAACCTATGTATTGATATCTCTCTGTAAGTGAGTCAAGTGGATGTAAAGCGGCATAAACACAGCAGTGAAAAGCAGCTAAACCCCATTATAAAAATCAATTACTTTTAAAAACCCGTGAAACAAAGACAGTGAAAGAGAGAGAAATTCTTACAAAATTCGTGCAGGGGCTGTGATGCCACCTGGATTGACCATATCCAGACCCACAGCTGATTGAGACATAAGGGTGGACACTCTTGGGGCTGAGAGGTTTGGTCAGGTTGGGTGAGGAAAAGCAGACCCTTTAAAGTAATACTGCGTGGTACCCATCCCATGGGTCCCAAATCTCCAGGCTCAAGGGCATCTTCCTACATCGAAAACATGCATGAGAAACCCAGAAGATGGTACACCGTGTGATCGGGAAAGGTTTCCAAAACGCACCACATTTCTCATCTCCTTGTGCTCGGGTTCGCCATTCCAGCCGCTTTACTAGCAATCTCCCTCCTTGGAGAATCAGCACCTTTAACCTCCTGTTCCATACAGGTTGCAATTTGACCTGAGGATGAACGGGAAGAGGGGGAACCAATGAGAGACTAGCTCTAGGTGTGGGGAGAGGCACAGGTCACTCTATTTTCCCATCAGGAAGAAGAATTAACCACAGGCTCAGCCTGCCGCCCGGGACCAGAATAGGGCCTGAAGAAATCCTGCGCTTTTGCCGCCAGCTCCCAAGAAAGCGAGTTGAAAAATGGAGCTCAGGGGCACTGCAATTCACAAACCTGCAGACTTATAAATGATAACTCTCGTCCACAAATATATTGAGGGAGGGCAACGAAGAGGATTTGAAAGTAAGGCAGAATTGCAGGAAACAGATTTCAGGAGGGAGATTCGAATCGCCTTTAAAGCACAGGAAAAGCGGAAAAACCTCGACAAGGATGCCCTTGGCCAAAAAGGGCGTATGCGTTTTTTCCTGAATATATTCAGGAAAAAACGCATACGCCCTTTTTGGCCAACCAAGCAACCTGGAAAGGCAAATCAGCGCTACAAAAAGTCTCGCTTCCCATCGGTCAAAAGGCCCATGCTGAATAAAGTGTCAAAACCAGAAATGCAGGACAGGCCATGGAGAAACGGGAGCCTGGCTATGCTGATGGGCGGGATGTAAATTGCCAACAGCCACTCTGGAGAAGTGTACGGTGTGTCCTGAAACAGCTAAAAAACTCAGCTTAGAGAGCACAGGGCACTTCCACTCATGGGCGTATAAATTGGGAAAACTAAAAATCAGCAAGACACAGGCACCACAAAGTTCAGGGCTGCTCTGTTGACAAGAACCTCCACTTCGTTACACCTTAAATATCCCAGGAAAGAGAAAAATGGATAAAGAAGTTGTGGTCCTTATGTACAATGGAATATCACTCAGCCATGAAATCAACGTCATAAGGCTAGTAGCAGCATGATGAGTGGATTTAAGTACGACGATTCTAAATGAAATAAGTCACACAGAAAAAGACACTTATCATAAGATATCACTTATAGAGGGAATGTAAAAACCGCTACCCTTGAACTGAATTACAAAACAGAACAGAGTCACACGTTTAGAAAACACACTATGGCTGCATAACGGGAAAGGTGAGGTGGGGTGATGCATAAAACAAGGGTTTCAAATTAGCTCAGATACCGTTCCATAAACCCAATATGCAATAGACAAGACCTACTCCTTGCTCAGTGAATTGGACTCAACACCCCCTATTCACCGCCCAAGAATATATCTGACTAGTAAGAATCTTAAAACCTATGTATTGATATCTCTCTGTAAGTGAGTGAAGTCGGTGTAAAGCGGCATAAACACAGCAGTGAAAAGCAGCTAAACCCCATTATAAAAATCAATTACTTTTAAAAACCCGTGAAACAACGATAGTGAAAGAGAGAGAAATTCTTACAAATTTCGTTCAGAGGCTGTGATACCACCTGGATTGACCATATCTAGACCCACAGCTGATTGAGACATAAGGGTGGACACTCTTGGGCCTGAGAGGTTTGGTGAGGTTGGGTGAGCAAACGCAGACCCTTTAAAGTAATACTGAGTGGTACCCATCCCATGGGTCCCAAATCTCCAGGTTCAAGGGCATCTTCCTACATCGAAAACATGCATGAGAAACCCAGAAGATGGTACACTGTGTGATCGGGAAAGGTTTCCAAAATGCACCTCATTTCTCATCTCCTTGTGCTCGTGTTCGCCATTCCAGCCGCTTTACTAGCAATCTCCCTCTTTGGAGAATCAGCACCTTTAACCTCCTGTTCCGTACAGGTTGCAATTTGTCCTGAGGATGAACGGGAAGAGGGGGAACCAATGAGAGACTAGCTCTAGGTGTTGGCACAGGCACAGGTCACTCTATTTTCCCATCAGGAAGAAGAATTAACCACAGGCTCAGCCTGCCGCCCGAGACCAGAATAGGGCCTGAAGCAATCCTGCGCTTTTGTGGCCAGCTCCCAAGAAAGCGAGTTGAAAAATGGAGCTCAGGGGCACTGCAATTCACAGTCCTGTAGAATTATAAATGGTAACTCAAGTCCAAAAATATATTGAAGGAAGGCAACGAAGAGGATTTGAAAGCAAGGCAGAATTGCAGGAAATTTATATAGTTTATATGTTAAGTGTTTATATACATTTAACATACATTAGCCTATTTAGGTTAGCCCCATAATCCTAATTTTTCCATCCTTCCACCTTTCATTTTTGTTAACCATTAGTTTGTTTTATAAGTCTGTGAGTGTCTTTTTCTGTGGAGGTATGTTCATTGGTAGCAATCTTAGGATAACTTGTATAAATGATATCATAGGATATTTGTCATTCCCTTTTGACTTACTTTACCTAATATGATTATTTCTAGGCTCATTCGTAGTCCTGAAAATGGCACTCTTCATTTTTTTCCCGAGGCTACTCTTCCATTCTCTACATATACCACTTCTTCTTTGTCAATTCATTTGTTTATGGACCTTTTTTTTTGCTTCCACGTCTTGGCTATTTCAACATTGCTGCAGTGCACATTTACCTGCCTCTGTCTTTCCGATTCTGGTGGTCTTAGATTATAGGCCCAAAAGGTGCCCTGCTACATCATCTGGTAGCTCAATTTTTACCTTTTAAAGCAGCTCCATTCAGTTTTCGTTAGTGCTGTTACCACTTTACATCCCACCAGCTGCTAAAAGGTACAAAGTTCTCTAAAACCCCTTCAGCATTTATAGTTTGTAGACGTTTTGCTGATGGTCATTTGACTGGGGTGAGCTGAAACCTTTTTGGATGTTGGATTTCCATGTGGCTAATAATTCCTTATACTGAGCTTTAGGCATGTCCTTTTTTTCTTTTCCTCTTTTTTTTTTTAAAGAGTGAGTACAACCCCTGTCTTCATATTGACTTCTTGAAAAATTTGACATGTGTTGAATTTTCTTGCCTATTCCCTACCCCAGGGCATTTTTTGAGGGGAGGTGTCATTTACAGCCCTGCAGTCCTTGTGACTATTAAGCAACCATTAGCACTGGGTTTAAAGCTGCTGTTGTGAGAAACAGCCACAAGGCGGCAGCATTATTACGTTCTCAACCCTTGTTACTAGGGCAACAGAGTCTTCCTGGAGGTAAAGTTCCGAGGTTGTATATTAGAGAAGAATGTGCGGGGACAAGCCCCAAGATTTCAGGAGGTAGATACGAATCGCCTTTAGAGCACATGAAAAACGGCAAAACGTCGACAATGATGCACTTGGCCAAAAAGGGCCTATGCGTTTTTTCCTGAATATATTCAGGAAAAAATGCACACGCCCTTTTTGGCCAACCAAGCAAGCCAGAAAGGCAAATCAGCACTACAAATAAGTCTCGCTTCACATCCGTCCAAAAGCCATCCAAAAAAGTGTAAAAACCAGAAGTGCAGGACAGGCCAGGTAGAAAAGGTAGCGTTGTTAGGCTAATGGGCGGGATGTAAATTTCCAACAGCCACTCTGGAAAAGTGCATGGTGTTTCCTAAAACATCTAAAAAACACAGCTAGAGAGCATAGGGCCCTTCCACTCGTGGACGTATAAAATGAGAAAACTAAAAATCAACAAGACACAGGCACCCGAAAGCTTAGCCCTGCTCTGTTTACAAGAACCTCCACTTCAGTACACCTTAAAAATGCCAGGATAGAGAAAAATGGATAAAGAAGTGTGGTACTTATGTACAATGGCATATCACTCAGCCATGAAATCAGTGTCATACGGCTACTAGCAGCATGATGAGTGGATTTAGGTACGATGTTTCTCAGTGAAATAAGTCACACAGAAAAAGACACTTATCATAACATATCACTTATAGAGGGAAAGTAAAAATCGCTACCCATGACCTGATTACAAAACAGAACAGAGTCACACATTTAGAAAACACTGGATGTCTGCTTAACTGGAAAGGTGAGGTGCGGTGAGGCATAAAACAAGGGTTTGAAATTAGCACACATACCGTTCCATAAACCAAATATTTAACAGACAACACCTATCCCTTGCTCAGTGAACTGGACTCAACGCCCCGTATTCACCGCACAAGAGTGTATCTGACTAGTAAGAATCTTAAAACCTATGTATTGATATTTCTCTGTAAATGAATCAAGTGGGTGTAAAGCGGCATAAACACAGCAGTGAAAATCAGCTAAACCCCATTATAAAAATAGACTACAAAAAAAACCGCAACGAAGACAGTGAAAGAGAGAGAAATTCGTAAAAAGTTCGTTCAGGGACAGTGAAGCAACCTGGATACACCATATCTAGACCCACAGCTGGATTAGATATAAGGCTGGACACTCTTGGGGCTGAGAGGATTGGTGTGGTTGGGTGAGCAAACGCCTACCCTTTAAAGTAATAGTGCATGGTACCCATTCTCTGGGTCCCAAATCTCCAGGTTCAAGGGAATCTTCTTACAGCGAAAAAATGCATGGGAAACCCAGTGGATGGTATACAGTGTGATCGGGAAAGGTTTCTGAAACGCACCTCATTCCTCATCTCCTGGTGCTCAGGTTCCCCATTCCAGCCGCATTACTAACAATCTCCCCACTTGGAGAATCAGCACCTTTAACCTCCTGTTTCGTACAGGTTGCAATTTGTCCTGAGGATGAATAGGAAGAGGGGGAACCCATGAGAGGGTAGTTCTAGGTGTTGGGACAGGCACAGGTCACACTAATTTCCATCAGGAAGAAGAATTAACCACAGGCTCAGCCTGCCGCCCGGAACCAGAATAGGGTCTGAAGCCATCCTGCGGTTTTGCGGCCAACTCCCAAAAGAGCGAGTTGAAAAATGGAGATCAGGGGCACTGCAATTCACAAACCTGCAGAGTTATAAATGATAACTCTCGTCCACAAATATATTGAGGGAAGGCAACGAAGAGGATTTGAAAGCAAGGCAGTATTGCAGGAAACAGATTTCAGGAGGGAGATTCGAATCGCCTTTAAAGCACAGGAAAAGCAGCAAAACCTCGACAATGATGCCCTTGGCCAAAAAGGGCGTATGCGTTTTTTCCTGAATATATTCAGGAAAAAACGCATACGCCCTTTTTGGCCAACCAAGAAACCTGGAAAAGCAAATCAGCGCTACAAAGAAGTCTCGCTTCCCATCGCTCAAAAGGGCCAGGCTGAATAAAGGGTCAATTCCAGAAATGCAGTAAAGGCCATGGAGAAATGGGAGCCTTGCTACGCTGATGGGCAGTTTGTAAATTGTGAACAGCCACTCTGGCGAAGTGCACGGTGTGTCCTGAAACATCTACAAAACACAGCTTAGAGATCATAGGGCACTTCCACTCATGGGCGTATATATTGGGAAAACTAAAAATCAGCAACACACATGCACCCCAAAGTTTAGGGCTGCTCTGTTGACAAGAACCTCCACTTCGTTACACCTTAAATATCCAAGGAAAGAGAAAAATGGATAAAGAAGCTGTGGTCCTTATGTACAATGGAATATCACTCAGCCATGAAATCAACGTCATAAGGCTAGTAGCAGCATGATGAGTGGATTTAGGTACGACGATTGTAAGTGAAATAAGTCACACAGAAAAAGACACTTATCATAAGATATCACTTATAGAGGGAATGTAAAAACCGCTACCCTTGAACTGAATTACAAAACAGAACAGAGTCACACGTTTAGAAAACACACTATGGCTGCTTAACGGGAAAGGTGAGGTGGGGTGATGCATAAAACAAGGGTTTCAAATTACCTCAGATACCGTTTCATAAACCCAATACGTAATAGACAAGAACTACTCCTTGCTCAGTGAATTTGACTCAACACCCCTTATTCACCGCCCAAGAATGTATCTGACTAGTAAGAATCTTAAAACCTATGTATTGATATCTCTCTGTAAGTGAGTCAAGTGGGTGTAAAGCGGCATAAACGCAGCAGTGAAAAGCAGCTAAACCCCATTATAAATATCAATTACTTTTAAAAACCCGTGAAACAAAGACAGTGAAAGAGAGAGAAATTCTTACAAAATTCCTTCAGGGGCTGTGATGCCACCTGGATTGACCATATCTAGACCCACAGCTTATTGAGACATAAGGGTGGACACTCTTGGGGCTGAGAGGTTTGGTGAGGTTGGGTGAGCAAACGCAGACCCTTTAAAGTAATACTGCGTGGTACCCATTCTATGGATCCCAAATCTCCAGGTTCAGTGGAATCTTCCTACAGAGAAAAAATGCTTGGGAAACCCGGTGGATGGTATACAGTGTGATCGAGAAAGGTTTCTGAAACACACCTCATTCCTCATCTCCTGGTGCTCGGGTTCGCCATTCCAGCCGCTTTACTAACAATCTCCCCACTTGGAGAATCAGTACCTTTAACCTCCTGTTCCGTACAGGTTGTAATTTTTCCTGAGGATGAATGGGAAGAGGGGGAACCCATGAGAAGCTAGCTGTAGCTGTTGGGACAGGCACAGGTAACCCTAATTTCCCATCAGGAAGAAGAATTAACCACAGGCTCAGCTTGCGCCCTGGAACCAGAATAGGGCCTGAAGCAATCCTGCGGGTTTGCGGCCAGCTTCCAAAAAAGCGATTTGAAAAATGGAGCTCAGGAGCACGGCAATTCACAAATCTGCAGAGTTATAAATGATAACTCTCGTCTAAAAATGTATTGAGGTAAGGCAATGAAGAGGATTTCAAAGCAAGACAGAATTGCAGGAAACAGTTTTTCACAGGTAGATTGGACTCGCCTTTAAAGCACATGAAATTCCGCAGAACTTCGACAATGATGCAGTTGGCCAAAAAGGGCGTCTGCGTTCTTTCCTGAATACATTTTGGAAAAAACGCAGATGTTCTTTTTGGCTAACTAAACAAGGGGGCAATGTAAATCAGCATTACAAAAATGTCTCACTTCGCATTGGTCAAAAGGCCCATGCTGAAAAAGTGTAAAACCCAGAAATGCAGGACAGGCCATGGAGAAAACGGAGCCTTGTGATGCTGATCGGCGGGATGTAAATTGCCACCGGCCACTCTTGAGAAGTCTATGCTGTATCTTAAAACTTCTAAAAAACAGAGCTACAGAGCATACAGCACTTCCCCTCATGGGCGTATATCTTGGGAAAACCAAAAAATCGACAAGACACAGGCACCCCAAAGTTTAGGGCTGCTCTGTTTAGAAATACCTCGATTTGAGTACAACTTACATGTCCTTGGAAGGAAATAATGGAGAAAGAAGATGTGGTACTTATGTACAATGGAATATTACTCAGCAATTAAATCAATGAAATAAGGCCAGTGGCAGCAACTCGTGCAGACTGATGTACGATCATTCTAAGTGACATAAGTCAGACATAAAAAGAGACTTATCATAAGGTATCACTTATAGATAGTATCTAAAAATGCCTTCACATGAACGCAATTACAAAACAGAAACGGAGTTACACATTTAGAAAACACACTTATGGCTGCTAAAGGAGAAAGGTGGGGCGCGGTGATGCATAAACCAGGAGGTTGAAATTAGCACAGATACGGTTCCATAAACAAAATAGGTATTCGACAGGACCTACTCTATAGCTCAAAGAGCTGGACTCAGCACACTGTTGTCACCAGAAAAGGATATATAAGACTGGTAAGAATCTGTAAAAGAATTTATTGATGTCTCTCTTTAAGTGAATCAAGTGGATAGATGTAGAGCAGGAAGAAACACAGTATTGAAAATCAGCTATACCCCATTATAAAATTAAGTAACAAGAACAAAATAAAGACAGTGAGAGAGAGAGAAATTCTTACAAAATTTGTTCAAGGGCTGTGATGCAACCTGGACCGACCATATCTAGACACAGAACTGGATGGGACTTAAGGCTCTACACTCGTTGGTCTGAGAGGCTTCGTGAGGATGGAACAGCAAATGCAGCACTTTTAGAGTAATACTTCCTGGCCCCCATTCCATGTGTTCCATATCTCCAGGTGCAGGGGACCCTTCCTACAGCTAAAACATGCATGGCACATCCAGAGGATGGTACACCGTCTGATCGGGAAGAGTTTGGAAAAGTCACCTCATCTCCACGTCTCCTGGTATTCGGGTTCCCCAGCTCCTTTTCTTAGAGTCTCCCCACTTTGGGAAGGCAGCACACTCAACAGCCGGTTTTGCATGGCTTGGAATTTTCCGGTGAAGAAGGGGAATGGCGGGATGGAATGAGACACAAGCCTTAGATGTTTGGACAGGCATATGCCACTCTAGTTTCCTACCTGGAAGAAGAATTTCCCTATCCTTCAGGTGCCCCAGTAACTGGAATGGGTCCGTAGAAATCTTGCCCCTTTGTGTCTGCTTCCCTAAACAAGTTGAAAACTGGTGCTCAGGGGCACTGCAATTCACAAACATGCAGGGTTGTAAATGACACCTCTAATGGAGTCATTTCTTGAGCCAAGTATTCGTAAAGGCCTTGTAAGCAAGGCGGAATTGCAGGAAAGGGATTTCAAGGGGTAGTTTGCACTCGTCATCAAAGCACATGCAAAGCTGCTGAACATCGCCAATGATGCAGTTTGCCAAAAAGGCCGTATGTGTTATTCCTTAATATATTCAGGAAAAACCCTTACTCCATTTTTGGCTAACAAAACAGGCGGGCAATGTAAATTAATACTACAAAGAGATATCACTTCGCACCAGTCAGAATGGCCAACCTCACAAACTGTAAAACCTGAAATGCAGGACAGGGCATGGAGAAAAGGGAACCCTGACAAGCTGATGGTGGGAATGTAAATTGCTAACAGACACTCTGGAGAAGTGGGTGGTGATTCCTTAAAAATCTAAAAACCAGAGCTTCTGAGCATATGGTGCTTCCACTCCTGGGCCTGTATCTTGGAAAAAACGTAAATTGACAGGACCCAGGCACTCTAAAATTTATGCAGCCCTGTTTACAAGAGACTCTACTCGGAAGCTACCTAAAAGTCCTCGGAGGGAAGAATGGATAAAGAAATTATGGTAGATATGTACAATGGAATATTACTCAGCCATGAAGTGAATGAAATAAGGCCATTTAGGGCCACTCAGAAGGACCTACATACATTCATATTAAGTGTCATAAATCAGGCAATGAAAAATATCATATGATATTACTTATCGGTGGAATCTAAAAATTGATAGAAAGGTACTATCTTACAACACAGAAACAGAGTGCCAGACTTAGAACACAAACTTATGGTTACCAAACTGGAAAGGTGTGTTGGAGGCATAAATCATGAGGTTGGAGTTAGTATATACATATTTACAGAGAGAAAACTTGTAATCAACATGGACCTGCTGTAGAGCACTTGGAACTCTTCTCAACACCCTTTAGTAACCTCAATGGGAAAATAATTCTAAAAAGAATATATAGTTATCTCTGTATAAATGAATCATGTTGGTGTATGTCAAAAATGAACACAACATGATAAATCAACTATATACTCCATTATAAATTTAAAATTAAGTTAAAGAAAAGAAAAATAATCACTAAATTTGTTTAGTCGCAGTGAACGTACTAGTGTCACATCCCTGGACACAGACACAATTTGTTCCCAAGGCTGGACTGTTGTAGGCCTGAGGACCTCGGGAGGATATGCCAGCTAATTCGCCCCCCTTGAACATGTGCAACCTGGTCCCCTCTGCATGGGATCACTATCTCCAGATCTAAGTGTGCCCTCATACTACTAAACCAACCCTCTGACACCCAAACGATGGTGGACTCTCTGGGCTGGATGACATTTGGAAAATCACCTGCTCTCAACATATCCTGGTGTTTGGGTTCCGATCTCCCGACTCCTTCGTAAGGGTCATCCCACTCTACAAGACAGCATCCTCAACAGGTGATTTTGCAGGGGTTTATACTTGTTCAGGGGATGAAGGGTAAGGGGGAAGAAGGAATGGGACAGAAGCCCTTACATGTTTGGACAGGCACATTCCACTCTAATTTAATACCCAAGAACAGGACTTGCCCTACACCTAAGGTTGTGTCAGTAACCAGAGAGGGACAGTAGAAACCCTGCCGCCTTCTGTTTCCCACAACAACAATTCTAAAACTGGACCTTATACGCACTTCATATTCACAATGCCTGGGGAGCTGTAAATGACAACAGCCCTCAAAAAATGTCTTGGGGTAGGTAATCGAAGTAGACTTCAAAACAAGGCAACCTTTCAATAACCCTTTTTCAAGGGGTAAATCTTACTGACACTGTTCAAAAAAAAAGCACATATGAAGATACTCACCATTGCTTTATGTTAGACAAATGCAAATCAGATGTACCAAGAAGTATCATCTGGAACCACTCAGAATAGCCACCATCACAATGTCTACAAACAAGAAATGCTTCAGAGGGTGTGGAAAAAAGAGAAACCTACTACTTATTTTTTTTTTTTAATCTGCGTTGGGTCTTCGTTGCTGTGTGCGGCTTTTCTATAGTTGCAGCAAGCGGGGGCTACTCATCATTGTGGTACGAAGCCTTGTCTTTGTGGTGGCTTCTCTTGTTGTTGAGCACAAGCTGTAGGCACACAGGCTTCAGTAGTTGTGGTTCGTGGGCTCTAGAGCGCAGACTGAGTAGTTGTTTTGCACGGGCTTACTTGTTCTGTGGCATGTGAGATCTTCCCGGGCCAGGGCTCCAACCTGTGTCCCCTGAACTGGCAGGCAGATTCTTAACCACTGCACCACCAATTCTATGCTATCGGTGGCAATGCCAATTGGTAACAGCCACTATGGAGCACAGAATGGAGGTTACCAGAGTAAGGGGAGGTGGGAGGGATAAATTGGAAATTGGGATTGACATATACACACCACTATATATAAAAGAGATAACAAATAAGGGCTTACTGTATAGCACAGGGAACTCTACTCAATACTCTGTAATGACCTGTATGGGAAAGGAATCCAAAAAGGATTGGATATATGTATAACTGCTTCACTGTGCTGTGCAGCAGAAAGTAACACAACATTGTAAATCAACTCTATTCCAAAAAAATTGAAATTGAAATGAAATGAAGTAAAATAAAATAAAATAGAGCTACCAGATGATCCAGCAAGTTCACTCCTGTGTGCATATCTGGAGGAAAGCATAAATCGAAAAGACACATCTTCCCCAATGTTCACTGCAACACTCTTTACAATAGCGAAGACATGGAAGCAACCAAAATGTCCATCAACATATGAATATAGGTAAAGAATATGTGATACATATATATAATGGAATATGACTCAGCCATCAAATAGAAGAAAATAATGCCAGTTGCAGTAACATGGATGGACCTAGAGATGATTGTACTAAGTGAAGTAAGTCAGACAGAGTAAGACAAATATTGGATGATATCACTTCTAGGTGGAAGCTAAAAATTGATACAAATGAACTAACTTACAAAACAGAGGCAGACTCACAGACTTGGAAAACAAACTTATGGTTACCAAAGGGGAGAGGTGGGGGGTAGGGATAAATCAGGAGCTTGGGGTAAACATACGAATACTACTATATATAACAGATAAGCAACAAGGACCTACTGTATAGCACAGGGAGCTCTACTCAGTATTCTGGGAATACCGGTATCAGTAAAGAATCTGATAAAGAATGAATATATGCATATGTTTAACTGAATCACTTGCTGTGCAGCTGAAATGAACACAACATTGTAAATCAACTATACTCCAAAAAATTTAAATTTCAAAATAAGGAAAATCACCTATATTTCAAAAGAAAAAAAAAAGAATTCCCATCTCTTTATATGGCTTGATAGCTTACTTTTTTAGTGCTCAATATTATCCCATTCCCAGAATATATTAATACTATATCATTTCATTCACCTATTGGAGGACACCTTAGTTTCATTCACATTTTGGCAATATTGAATTAGGTGCTATAAATATCCATATGCAGGTTTTCCTCTGGAAGTATGTTTTAAACTACTTTCAGTAAATATCCATGAGAACACTTGACGGATTGTACAGTAAGGGAATGCTCACTATTCTAGCAAGTGTCAATCAGACTACCAAAGTAGCTGTATTATTTTTCATTTCCACCAATGACAAATGACATTTCCTATTGTTCCACATCTCCTACAGAATTTGTTCTTGTCATTGTTCACATTTTAGCCATTCTAAGTGTTACATAGTGGTATGGAATTGTATTTTTAATTTGCTTTTTCATGGCAGCATGTAATCTGGATTATTCTTCTGTATACTTATATGCATAGTGTCTATTTTCTTTGGTGAGGTGTCCATAAAGTATATTGGTCCACATTTTATTTAGGTTGCTTTCATTTTTTTCTACCCAATCTGTATTGGTTTTATTTATTTTCGTGCCTTATTGCATTAGCAGGAATTGGAGTAAAATATGGAAAAGGAGTCATGAAAGGGGACATCCTTGCTTTTACCTGAACTTAGTGGAAAAGCTTCATGGTTTTGACCATTAATCATGATGTCAGATAAAAGTTTCCTGTAAATCTTTGTTATCAACTTGAGAAAGCTCCAGTCTATTTCTTTAACTGAGAGTTTTTATGAAGAATGGGTGTTAGATTTTTTCAAAGGTCTTCTGAATCTATTGATATGCTAATGATTGTCTTTAAGGTGTTGATATGATGGATATAATTATTTGATTCTAGAATGTGGAACCAGCCTTTCATACCTGGGATTATTTCCTCTCATTCATGATATAAAATTCTCTCAAAATATTGTTGGATTCGATTTGGTAATATTTTGTTGAGGATTTTTGCATTGATGTTCCTGAGAGATATTGGTCAGTTTTCTTTACTATTCATATGTTCTTCTAAGTTTGGATGTTGTGGATTTAGTGTCAGACATTCATTTGGGGAGATTCTCAGTCATTTTTAAAAAATATTTTCTGTTCTTTATTATCTTTATTCTCCTCCTGCTATACCCATTATGTATAGGTCACAGCATTTTTCATTGTTCCACAATTATTGATTACTCTGTTCTGTTGATTCCTTTCCCGCCCATTTTCTCTTTTCTTTTGAGATTTAAAGGTTTCTCCTGATATGTCTTCAAGCTCACAGATATTTCTCCTCAGCCAGCTCTTTGACTGCTAAAACAAAATACGAGAGACTTGGTATTTTATAAACAACAGAATATTTTTGTTTTCTCATAATTGCTGAGGCTGAAAAGTTCAAGAACAAGTAACCAGGGGCTTCCCTGGAGGTGCAGTGGTTAAGAATCTGCCTACGAATAAAGGGGACAAGGGTTCAAGCCCTGGTCCAGGAAGATCCCACATACCATGGAACAACTAAGCCCGTGCACCACAAATACCGAGCCTGTGCTCTAGAGTCCACAGGCCACAACTACTGAGCCCGTGAGCCACAACCACTGAAACCCACACGCCTAGAGCCGGTGCTCCACAACAAGAGAAGCCACTCAATGAGAAGCCCGCACACCGCACCAAAGACCCAACACAGCCAAAAAATTAATTAATTAATTATCTAATTATTTTTTTTTAAAAAAGAACAAGTTGCCAGCTGACTTAGTGTCTGGCAAGGGACCAATTTCTGGTTCATAATGTGGGTCTTCTCGCTCGGCAATGAAATCATGGAATGGGCATAAGATCTTCTGTGTGCTACATTTATTAGGTCACTAATCCCATGTTTGAGGTCTCTGGCTTCATAACCTAATCACCTCCCAAAAGCCCCACCTCCTAATACCAACAACATGGGAGCTGGGTTTCAAAATTTTAAAATTAGAGGTACAAAATATTTACACCATAACAGGGACCACAGAGTTAACTGATTTTTCCTTTCATGTTAAAGGTTTGCACATTTATATTTATTATATAATCCCAAAACCCTTGTTTTTTTTTATAAGATTCTTTTTCCGTATACGCCAGTACAGACCACTGAGTAGAGTTCCCTGTGCTATAAAGCAGGTCTTTATCTATTTTATATATAGTAGTGCGTATAAGTCAGTCCCAATCTCCCAATTTATCCCTTCCCCACTTATTCCCTGGTAACCAAAAGTTTGTTTTCTATATCCATGATTCTATTTCTGTTGTGTAAATAAATTCATTTGTACTTTTTTTTTCTTTTATAGATTCCTCATATAAGCAATATCATATGATATCTGTCTTTCTGTGTCTGACTTGCTTCACTCAGTATAACAATCTCTAGGTCCATCCATGTTGCTACAAAACCCTTAATTGTTAAGGAAAACTCTCAATTTTTCCCAGTATCATCAGCAATTCTTTCTGGCAGACACGTGATAACACTTTTTAAACAGGGATATTGAGACCAAGGCTCCTGACCTGCAAACAAACAAAACATCATTCATATAGTGAAAACTTTGCAAATCAAAGGATGAAAGCAATTGGTCTAAATCCCTTTGCACCCACTGCTGACAGAGGGCAGAGGAGTTTGACTCACTAATCTTTCTTACGTGCACTTCTTCCTAATGGGGTATTCCATCTAAAACTTATAAGAAGCGGGGATGTATCATGGAACACACCAATCGCTACTACAGATTCTGAAGCAGCGAAAAAAAAAAAAAACATGATAAATCCATCCAAAGGGTTCTGTCCACATTGTTACAATAGTTTCCTTCACACTGTGAACCCTTTTCAAACCCTATCACTTGAACCTATTTTTATTTTTTTCAACAAAAATAATGTTAATCTGCAGTCAGACACTCCAGTAATATTACACTATCCCTTGTGCAAGTATGTAGGGATTTGAGGAGCTATGGGAGGCTACCATGAGAGGTTGCCTAGAGTAATTAGGACATTTCATTTAATGTTGGTTCTTCTCCCTAAGATGTCTGCTATCCTCTTCTTTTTGTAGCTACTAGCATTGAGAAAGTGACCAAGATAAGGCCCTTCTCTTTTACTGCCCATGAATGGAACTGTGATTAACCCCACAGAACTTGGTGCTTCCAGAATCCCCTGAACCTACTGACCTTCCATGCATGGCACGACATAGATAAGGATGGTGACGTGTATCCTTGTATAGAGCATGTTATAAAATGTTTGACTCTTCCCTTCCTCATAATTCCAAAGAATAGGTTTCTTTGGATTTCTGCTTAATGCTGCTGGAGTTGGTACATAAGTTGAGGGAGGTATCAGGTCACACCAAAAGAGAGGGTAACTGCACAGAAAATACAAGCAGGTACATTTCTGTGTAGTTTCAAGCAGCTTATTTGCTATATCAACCATGGTGACATGTTGACCCTTCCTCTTTCTACTAGTAGTACAACAAACATAAAGGATATTTAGGCTGCTTGTTTTATCCCCACCTCTCACAATTGATCTGCATTAACATATAGGACAATGAAGGGCCCTTTCTACCATCTTAACCAATATTTGAGAACTAGAAAATGTCCAGATTTTTCTGGGGTTTATTTTAATATTCCCCAATCAGGCCTATGAAGGAATCTTACCTATTGTGTTTATTAATGAAGTCATATCTCTGACGGCATCCCATCATCAACAAAACTGGAAAGAAATTTGAAGGGTCTTCGATTTTACCATATTTGAAATAACAATATTTTAGCCTGACACGTTTTTGGATTTTAGAAAAAAAATATTTTAAATGAGACAAAAAATCATTTTTATGACACAAAAAGACAGCAATAGGTTTATATTTTTATCTGTTCCACTTGCACACAAGTGTCTCATGGGGTTATGTAAAGCTCTCCTGTTGGGTGCTGTGCATGGTGCAAGTATGGATTAAAACTTAGGAATCTTAAGCTTCAGTCACCTGAAACATTTAAATTAGGATGCAAGCAATCCTGTCCAACATTTGAAAAGAGCAAGACACTCTCTTTATTTTATTTGTTAGGTAATTAATCTGTCTTTTCCCCAAGGAGAGAAACAAGTGGCATCTTCCATCAATGTGTTGCACAAATATCTTTGAACAGAGAGTGCAAGCAGAGGCTGATACAGGATGTGAAAAAAAAAATGAGAGACCCTTGTGGCATTTTCTCCTAACTTATTGCAATCTCCCATTTAAAATGTGGCAATAATCAATCTTCTGAGGAAAAAGGCCCAAGGAAGGTTTTTGCTTCTGTGGAATAAGGGAATTGCTAAAGATTTCAGGAGGCAAGACGAATTAGTGAGAATGACCATGAGAAATGAGAGAAAAGTCAGATCCATGGATGAAGTGATGTTTACCACTGTGAATCAATGAGAAGTAGGAGCAAATGAAAAGAAAGCTGATACAACATTTTCTGAATATATGTAACCTTTCAGCTGTCATAGAAAAATTAATACTCACTATGATACAACATATTTAGTTTAGAAAATTAACTTAAATTTAAAGCTTAATAATTACATTTATAGAAGAAATGAAAACATATTTGTGGTTTAGAATAAATAATGTGTTCTGCTAAAGGTAAGAAGACTACATAAATAAATAGAAATAAGACTAAATAAATAAAGAGGAAAATAACAAATTAGATGTTATTAACATTAAAAACTGACACTCATCTAAAGAAAGAGAAGGAGAGACAGAAAGAGAGAAGAACTCATCTCAAGCATGTATTAAAAACTCCTAAATAAGAAGTCTTCAGATGTTAAAAAAAAGGAAGTCTTCAATAAGAAGATAATGGAATAGCAAAATGGGGAAAATATACCAAAAGATATTTCAAAAAAGAGAGTACAGAATGTTAAATAAACATATCAAAAGATGCTTGGCTTCTTAGTAGTCAATTAAATGCAAAAGCGTGATACCAGGAATTATCACTGACAAACCAGAAAGTTCAAATGAAAATGACAGGTATTATCAAGTTTGACAAGAATGTGTATAATCCTTGAATCTCATTCACTGCTGCTGAAGATGAAAAATCATACAAATGTTTTGAAAATATTTAGAAATATCTTAAAAGATAAACACAAGAAAGCTATGACTCGAAAATTTTACTACTACGTGTATACTGAACAATAATTTATACACACACCACCAAAGCTCAAGTTCTAGAATTTATATACCAGTGCTGTTCTCAATAGACACAAACTGAAAATCACTCATATTGTAATACACATTGGAATAAATTAATTAATAGTTAAATATTTACATTATGGAATCCTATGCAACAGTGGCAATGCATGGTCACAACAACATGCAACCATATAGGCATATTCACAAACAACATAAAATAAAAAAGCCCAATCCAAAAGTGATTTTACTGTGCCATAACATTTATATAAAATACAAAATACAGGTAAAGTTATCTTTTTGTTAGATACCAGAACAATATTAAACCTTAAGGGGAGTCACTAGAATGGGACCAGGGGGCCTCTGAGTATCTGGCAATTTTCTGTGTCTTTATCTAGAAGCTATGTTTAGAGTGTATTCAGATGCTGAATTTTCTGAAATGTGTCATTTCCTTACAAACCATGCATGTTTTTCGTTGTTTTTTATACATAACAAAAACTAAAAAAGATAGACCAGGGAAGGTAATTGTATTAGCACTTTAATATCCATGCTTTTCAAGGTGGAAGTGAAAAGTATTAAATACTTGACATTGTGATTACTTCTTAAAAGTAAGGTGAAAATTTGAGGTTAATAAATAAGACATACTTCTTCATATATAATCCTCAAAGAGGAGGGGTAGAAAGGAGTATTATTTTTTTTCTTTAATACAGAATCGTTAAGATAGAAAATAATGAAAACAGACTAGTTTTAAAAAAGAGCACACTGGACTTCCCTGGTGGCACAGTGGGTAAGAATTTGCCTGCCAATGCAGGGAAGAGGGGTTCCATCCCTGGTCTGGGAAGATCCCACATGCCGCAGATCAACTAAGCCCGTGTGCCACAAGTACTGAGTCTGTGCTCTAGAGCCTGCAAGCAACAACTATTGAGCCTGCACGACACAACTACTGAAGCCCATGCACCTAGAGCCCATACTCCACAACAAGAGAAACCACCGCAAGGAGAAGCCCGTGCACCACAACGATGAGTGACCCCTGCTTCTCTAGTAACAACTGGAGAAACCCTGTGCAGCAACGAAGACCCAACACAACCAAAAATTTAAAAAATTAAATCTTTTGACTTCTGAGATGACTCACTCACGTGGCTGTAGGTAAGAGGCCTCAGTTCCTTGCCACATGGATCTCTCCTTAGGGCTGCTTGAGTGTCCTCATGACATGGCAGCTGGCTTACCCCAGGATGAGTGATCTAGCAGAAACCAAAGCAGAAGCTGCAATGTCTTTTATAACTTTGGAAGCTGCACTTTGTCATTTCTGCAATTTCTTATTAGTTAAACACTCAACCCTTTTCAAGTGCGAGGAGCCACACTGGTACATGGAGACTGGGAGATAATTAGGGGATAATTAGGTCCATCTTGGAGGCTGGCTACCAAAGTGGCTGACTAGCCAAAGTCTGAATTTTGTTTTCTTCACTTCTGGAGAGAAAATGGTCAGTGAAGCTCAGTGGTGGTCTTTGAGATGTACCAAAGCTACCTCTTGCTCTCACCCCCAGCTGTGTGGCTGACAGGGTCTTGGTGCTCCAGCCGGGTGTCAAGCCTGTGCCTCTGAGGTGGGAGAGCCGAGTTCAGGACATTGGTCTACCAGAGACCTCTGGCACCTTGTAATATCAAATGGCGAAAGCTCTTCCAGAGATATCCGTCTCAACGCTAAGACCCAGCTCCACTCAGAGACCAGCAAGATCCAGTGCTGGACATCCCATGCCAAACAACTAGCAAGACAGGAATGCAGGCCCACCCATTAGCAGAGAGGCTGCCGAAAATCACAATAAGGTCACAGACACCCCAAAACACACCACCAGATGCGGATCTGTCCACCAGAAAGACAAGATCCAGACACACCCACCAGAACACAGGCACCAGTCCCCTCCATCAGAAAGCCTACACAACCCACTGAACCAACCTTAGCCACTGGGGGCAGACACCAAATACAACGGGAACTACGAATCTGCAGCCTCTGAAAAGGAGACCCCAAACACAGTCCCCAAAGCCAAATGAGAAGACACAGAAACACACAGCAGATGAAGGAGCAAGGTAAACACCCACCAGACCAAACGTGGAGGAAATAGGCAGTCTACCTGAAAATGAATTCAGAGTAATGATAGTAAAGATGACCCCAAATCTTGGTACTGGAATGGAGAATAGACAAGAAACGTTTAACAAGGACCTAGAAGAACTAAAGAGCAAACAAACAATGATGAACAACACAATAAATGGAATTAAAAATTCTCTAGAAGGAAACAATAGCAGAATAACTGAGGCAGAAGAATGGATAAATGACCTGGAAGATAAAATAGTGGAAATAACTACTGCAAAGCAAAATAAAGAAAAAAGAATGAAAAGAATTGAGGACAATCTGAGACATCTCTGGGAAAACATTAAACGCACCAACATTCGAATATAGGGTTCCCAGAAGTAGAAGAGAAAAAGAAAGACACTGAGAAAATATTTAAAGAGATTATAGTTGAAAACTTCCCTAATATGGGAAAGGAAATCGTTAATCAAGTCCAGGAAGCGCAGGGAGTCCCATACAAGATAAACCCAAGGAGAAACATGCCAAAACATATATTAATCAAACTATCAAAAATTAAATACAAAGAAAAAATATTAAAAGCAGCAAGGGAAAAACAACAAATAACATACAAGGGAATCCTCGTAAGGTTAACAGCTGAACTTTCAGCAGAAACTCTGCAAGCCAGAAGGGACTGGCAGGACATATTTAAAGTAATGAAAGGGGAAAAGCTACAACCAAGATTACTCGACCCACCAAGGATCTCGTTCAGATTCGACAGAGAAATTAAAACCTTTACAGACAAGCAAAAGCTAAGAGAATTCAGCACCACCAAACCCGCTTTACAACAAATGCTAAAGGAACTTCTCTAGGCAGGAAACACAAGAGAAGGAAAAGACCTACAATAAGAAACCCAAAACAATTAAGAAAATGGTAATAAGAACATACATATCAATAATTACCTTAAATGTAAATGGATTAAATGCTCCAACCAAAAGACATAGACTGGCTGAATGGATCCGAAAACACGACCGGTATGTATGTGGTCTACAAGAGACCCACCTCAGACATAGGGACACATACAGATGGAAAGTGAGGGGATGGAATAAGATATTCCATGCAAATGGAAATCAAAAGAAAGCTAGAGTAGCAATTCTCATATCAGACAAAAAAGACTTTAAAATAAAGACTATTACAGGAGACAAAGAAGGACACTACATAATGATCAAGGGATCAATCCAAGAAGAAGATATAACAATTGTATAATTTTATGCACCCAACATAGGAGCACCTCAAAACATAAGGCAAACGCTAACAGCCATAAAAGGGGAAATCGACAGTAACACAATCATAGTAGGGGACTTTAGCACCCCTCTTTCACCAATGAACAGATCATCCGCAATGAAAATAAATAAGGAAACACAAGCTTTAAATGATACATTAAACAAGATGGACTTAATTGATATTTATAGGACATTCCATCCAAAAACAACAGAATACACTTTTTCTCAAGTGCTCCTGGAACATTCTCCAGGATATAGATCATATCTTGGGTCACAAATCAAGCCTTGGTAAATATAAGAAAATTGAAATCGTATCAAGTATCTTTTCCGACCACAATGCTATCAGACTAGATATCAATTACAGGAAAAAAAATCTGTAAAACATAAAAACACATGGACGCTCAACAATACACTACTTAATAACCAAGACATCACTGAAGAAATCAAAGAGGAAATAAAAAAATACCTAGAAACAAATGACAATGAAAACATGAAGACCCAAAACCTATGGGATGCAGCAAGAGCAGTTCTAAGAGAGAAGTTTATAGCAATACAATCCTACCTCAAGAAACAAGAAATATCTCAAATAAACAAGTTAACCTTACACCTAAAGCAATTAGAGAAAGAAAGAAAAAAAAAAAAAACAAAGTCAGCAGAGGAAAGACATCATAAAGATCAGACCAGAAATAAATGAAAAAGAAATGAAGGAAACAACAGCAAAGATCAAAAAAACTAAAAGCTGGTTCCTTGAGAGGGTAAACAAAATTGAGAAACCATTAGCCAGACTCATCAAGAAAAAAAGGGAGACGACTCAAATCAATAGAATTACAAATGAAAAAGGAGAAGTAACAACTGACACTGCAGACATACAAAGGATCATGAGAGATTACTGCAAGCAACTATATGCCAATAAAATGGACAACCTGGAAGAACTGGACAAATTCTTAGAAAAGCACAACCTTCCAAGACTGAACCAGGAAGAAATAGAAACTACAAACAAACCAATCCCAAGCACTGAACTTGAGACTGTGATTAAAAATCTTCCAACAAACAAAAGCCCAGGACCAGATGGCTTCACAGGCAAATTCTATCAAACATTTAGAGAAGAGTTAACACCTATCCTTCTCAAACTCTTCCAAAATATAGCAGAGGGAGGAACTCTCCCAAACTTATTCTATGAGACCACCATCTCCCTGACACCAAAACCAGACAAAGATGCCACAAAGAAAGAAAACTACAGGTCAATATCACTGATGAACATAGCTGCAAAAATCCACTGCACAATACTAGCAAACAGAATCCAACAGCGCCTTAAAAGGATCATACACCATGATCAAGTGGGGTTTATCCCAGGGATGCAAGGATTCTTCAATACATGCAAATCAATGTGATACACCATATTAAAAAACTGAAGGATAAAAACAATATGGTCATCTCAATAGATGCAGAAAATGCTTTCGACAATATTAAACACCCATTTATCATAAAAACCCTCCAGAAAGTAGGCATAGAGGGAACTTTCCTCAACATAATAAAGGCCATATATGAAAAACCCACAGCCAGCATCGTTCTCAATGGTGAAAAAGTGAAACCATTTCCACCAAGATCAGGAACAAGACAAGGTTGCCCACTCTCACCACTATTATTCCACACACTTTTGGAATTTTTAGCTACAACAATCAGAGAAGAAAAAGAAATAAAAGGAATCCAAATCGGAAAAGAAGAAGTTAAGCTCTCACTGTTTGCAGATGACATGATACTATACATAGAGAATCCTAAAGATGCTACCAGAAACCTATTAGAGTTAATCAATGAACTGGTAAGGTTGCAGGATACAAAATTAACGTACAGATATCTCTTTCATTCCTATACACTAAAGATGAAACTTCTGAAAGAGAAATTAGGGAAACACTCCCATTTACCACTGCAACACAAAGAATAAAATACCTAGGTATAAACCTACCTAAGGAGACAAAAGACGTTTACTCAACAAACTATAAGACACTGATGAAAGAAGTCAAAGACGACACAAACAGATACAGAGATATACCATGTTCTTGGATTGGATGAATCAACATTGTGAAAATGACTCTACTACCCAAAGCAATCTACAAATTCAATGCAATCCCTATCAAACTACCAATGGAATTTTTCAGAGAACTAGAACAAAAAAATTTCACAATTTGTATGGAAATACAAAAGACCCCGAACAGCCAAAGCAATCTTGAGAAGAAAAACAGAGCTGGAGGAATCAGGCTCCCTGACTTCAGACAATACTACAAAGCTACAGTAGTCAAGACAGTATGGTACTGGCACAAAAACAGAAATATAGAGCAATGGAACAGAAGAGAAAGCCCAGACATAAACCCATACACATATGGTCACCTTAATTTTGATAAAGGAGGCAAGAATATACAATGGAGAAATCACAGCCTCTTCAATAAGTGGTGTTGGGAAAACTGGACAGCTACCAGTAAAAGAATGATATTAGAAGACTCCCTAACACCATACACAAAAATAAATTCAAAATGGATTAAAGACCTAAATGTAAGGCCAGACACTATCAAACTCTTAGAGGAAAACATAGGCAGAACACTCTATGACATCAATCACAGCAAGATTCTTTTTGACCCACCTCCTAGAAAACGGAAATTAAAAAGAAACATAAACAAATGAGACCTAAGGAGACTTAAAAGCTTTTGCACAGCAAAGGAAAACGTAAACAAGACGAAAAGGCCACCCTCAGAATGGGAGAAAATATTTGCCAACGAAGCAGCTGACAAAGGATTAATCTCCAAACTTTACAAGCAGCCCATGCAGCTCAATATCAAAAAAAAAAACAAACAATCCAATCTATAAATGGGCAGAAGACCTAAATAGACATTTCTCCAAAGAAGATATACAGATTGCCAACAAACACATGAAAGAATGCTCAACATCACTGATCATTAGAGAAATGCAAGTCGAAATTACAATGAGGTATCACCACACACAGGTAAGAATGGCCATCATCAAAAAAATCTACAAACAATAAATGCTGCAGAGGTGTGGAAAAAAGGGAACCCTCTTGCACCGTTGGTGGGAGTGTAAATTGATACAGCCACTATCGAGAACGGTATCGAGGTTCCTTAAAAAACTAAAAATAGAACTACCATATGACACAGCAATCCCACTACTGGGCATATACCTGGAGAAAACCATAATTCAAAAAGAGTCATGTTCCACAATGTTCATTGCAGCTCTATTTGCAATAGCCAGGACATGGAAGCAACCTAAGTGTTCATCAACTGATGAATGGGTAAAAAAAGATGTTGCACATCTTCAATATAAAATGGAATATTACTCAGCCATAAAAAGAAATGAAATTGAGTTATTTGTAGTGAGATGAATGGACCTAGAGTCTGTCATACAGAGTGAAGTAAGTCAGAAAGAGAAAAACAAATACTGTATGCTAACACATATATGTGGAATCTAAAAAGAAAAGGAAAAGAAACGGTTGGGAAGAACCTAGGGACAGGACAGGAATAAAGACGCAGACATAGAGAATGGACTTGAGGACATGGGGAGGGGGAAGGGTAAGCTGGGACGAAGTGAGAGAGTGGCATGGACTTATATATACTACCAAATGTAAAATAGCTAGCTAGTAGGAAACAGCTGCATAGAAGAGGGAGATCAGCTCAGTGCTTTATGACCACTTAGAGGGGTGGGATAGGGAGGGCAGGAGGGAGACGCAACAGGGAGGAGATATGGGGATATATGGATACGTATAGCTGATTCACTTTGTTCTAAAGCAGAGACTAACACACCATTGTAAAGCAATTATAGTCCAATAAAGATGTTAAAATTAAATAAATAAATAAATGAATAATTTATGGCCCCCCCTCCAAATTAAATCTTTTTTAAAAATAAATAAATAAAAAAGAGCACTCCATGACATGGAACGCTAAACCTAAGTATTTTCAGTACTATAGTAAATGTAAATGGATTAATATCTCCTATTAAAGTGTAATTTTTTATATTATGTGCAACTAAATTTTTTTCACAATATACAGGTAAAATAAAAGAATTACATTAGAAAGGAGAAAACATTCCATGTATTTAAAAACAATAAAACAATAAGCATATAATATGCATCTTAGATATAAGTAGTCTTTAAGTTCAGAACAATTTGTCATTATTGTAATTAGTATTATTATACCAATTTCTTTAAAACATTTCAATACTTGTTGTATTTGAAAAAATATTTTAATATTTTTTCTTCTCTCTTTTGTGGTCTAATACATGGTAAGTATTTAGCTGCTAACATAACTTAAAAATATATTTTGCTTTTTTACAGCCGAACAAAACTGAATCAAGAAGAAATAGATAACTTGAACATACTGATCACTAAAAGCAAAATAGAGGGCTTCCCTGGTGGCGCGGTGGTTGAGAATCTGCCTGCCAATGCAGGGGACACGGGTTCGAGCCCTGGTCTAGGAAGATCCCACATGCCGCGGAGCAACTGGGACCGTGAGCCACAACTACTGAGCCTGAGCGTCTGGAGCCCGTGCTCCACAACAAGAGAGGTCACGATAGTGAGAGGCCCACGCACCGTGATGAAGAGTGGCCCCCGCTCGCTGCAACTAGAGAAAGGCCTCGCACAGAAACGAAGACCCAACACAGCCAAAATAAATAAATAAATAAATAGAATTTAAAAAAAAATAGAATCTGTAATTTAAAAAAAACCCCTAGCAACAGAAGTCCAGGATCAGATGGCTTCACAGGCAAATTCTACCAAATATAAAAAGCAGAACTTACACTGATTCTTCTCAAACTCTTCGAAAAGATTGAAGAGTAAGGAATACTTCCAAAGACATTCTATGAAGCCACTATCACGCTGATATCAAAAACAGATGGGGAGGGGGGACTTCCCTGGTGGCACAGTGGTTAAGAATCTGTCTGCCACTGCAGGGGACATAGGTTCAAGACCTGGTCTGGAAAGATCCCACATGCCATGGAGCAACTAAGCCTGTGTGCCACAACTACTGAGCCTGCACTCTACAGCCCACGAGCCACAACTACTGAGCCTGATAGCCACAACTGCTGAAGGCCACGAACCTAGAGCCCATGATCTGCAACAAAAGAAGCCACCACAATGAACAGCCTGCACACCACAATGAAGAGTAGCCCCCGCTCACCGCAACTAGAGAGAGCCCAAGCACAGCAACGAATGTCCAATGCATCCAAAAATAAATAAAGAAAGAAATTTACTTAAAAAAAAAACCAAATAAAACAGATGGGGACTTTTCTCGTGGTCCAGCAGTTAAGATTTCACCTTCCAGTGCAGGGGGTGCGGGTTCGATCCCTGGTTTTGGAGCTAAGATCCCACATGCCTCACAAACAAGAAACCAAAACATAAAACAGAAGCAATATTGGAACAAATTCAATAAAGACTTTTAAAAAAACCACAGAGAAAGACACTACCGAAAAAGAAAACTGCAGGCCAATATCATTGATAAATATAGATTCAAAAATTCTCAACTGAATATTAGAAAACCGAATCCGACAACACATAAGAGGATCATACACCATGACCAAATTTGATTCACCCCAGTTTCACAAAGCTGTTTCAACATATGCAAATCAATCAACATGATACACCCCACCGACAAAGGAAAAACAAGAAACAAACGATCATCTCAATAGATGGCGAAAAAGCATTTGAAAAGCTTCAACATCCATTCATGGTAAAAACACTTACCAACGTGGGTACAGAGGAAACATATCTCAACATAATAAAAGCTATTTATGACAAACCCACAGCCAATATAATACTCAACGTTCATAAGCTGAAAGCCTTCCCGCTAAAATCTGGAACAAGACAAGGATACCCACTCTCACGTCTTCTCTTCAACATAGTATTGGAAGTCCTAGCCACAACAATCAGACAAGAAAAAGAAATAAAATCTAACCAAATTGGAAGGGAAGAGGTAAAGTTGCCATTATATGCAGATGACATGATAATATATATAAAGGAAACCCTAAAAATTCCACACAAACACTACTAGAACTGATAAACAAATTCAGCAAAGTAGCAGGATACAAGATTAACATATATAAATTGGTTGCATTTACTGGTTTTTCTTTCTTTTTTTTTTAAATTTATTTTGGCTGCATTGGGTCTTCATTGCTGTGCACGGGCTTTCTCTAGTTGTGGCCAGTGGGGACTAGACTTTCTTGGGGTGCGCAGGCTTCTCATTGCAGTGGCTTCTCTTGTTGTGGAGCACGGGCTTTAGGCATGCAGGCTTAAGTAGTTGTGGCACATGGGCTCAGTATTTGTGGCTCACTGGCTCTAGAGTCCAGGCTAAGTAGTTGTGGCACACAGGTTTAGTTGCTCCACGGCATGTGAGATCTTCCTGCATCAGGGCTCAAACCCGTGTCCCCTGTATTGGTAGGCGGATTCTCAACCACGGAGCCACCAGGGAAGTCCCTGGTTTCATTTCTTTACACTAACAATGAAATATCAGAAAGGAAATGTAAACAAGCAATCCTTTTTTTAATGGCATCAAAAAAAATAAAATGCTTAGGATTAAGCCTCACCAAGGAGGTGAAAGACTTATATACTGAGAACTACAAATCATTAGTAAAGGAAGCTGAAGATGATTCAAAGAAATGGAAAGACATCCCACGCTCTTGGATGGGAGGAATTCATACTGTTAAAATGGCTATACTACCCAAAGCAATCTACAGATTTAATGTGATCCCTATCAAATTACCCATGACATTTTCCCCAGAACTAGAACAAATAATCCTAAAATGTATCTGGAACCATAAAAAAGTCAGAAATGTGAACACAATCCCCAGGAAAAAGAACAAAGCAGGAGGCATAACCCTCCTAAACTTCAGAAAATACTACAAAGTTACAGTAATCAAAGTCGCATTGTATTGGCACAGAAAGAGATACATGGATCAATGGAATAGAATAGAGAGCTAAGAAATAAACCCACACACCTATGGTCAATTAACCTTTGACAAAGGAGGCAAGAATATACAATGGGGAAAAGACAGTCTCTTCAGCAAGTGGTGTTTTGAAAGTTGGAGAGCCGTATGCAAATCAGTGAAGTCAGAACATACCCTCACACCATACACAAAAGTAAACTCAAAACGGCTTATATGCTTAAATATAAGATAGGACACCTTATAACTCCTAGAAGAGAACATAAGCAAAACATTCTCTGACATAAGTCATACCAAAATTTTCCTAGGTAGTTCTCCCTAGGCAGTACAAATACAGTAAGTCACCTACATACGAACCTTCAAGTTGCAAACTTTCAAAGATGCAAACGTCCGTTCGCGTGTCCAATCATGTAAGTTAGTTCACGTGTCTGACATACATTGTCACGTGCGTGCTTCCTCTATATGTGCTTGAGCTTTTGTGTACTTTACAGTACTGTATAGAGTACAGTAGTACAGTACCTTTATTTCAAGCCCAAGATGTCTGGAAGCAAGCGTAAAAGCAGACGTGATGTAGCTGGTACTGTTAAGAAGCGCCAAGCGATAATGACGGAAACAAAAGTGAAAGTAATTGAGAGAGTGGAGCGAGGCAAAAAGATGTTAGACATCGCTCATTCTTATAATATGAATCATTCAATCATTGGCACGAATCTAAAGAACAAGGACAAGATCATGGAACATGTGAAGTCTGCTGTGCCGACGATGTTGACACAATATCCAAGAAGCATGGAAAAGTGATGGAGGAGATGGAGAAACTTCTCAGTGTGCGGATGCAGGATCAACATCAGCGCTGAGTCCTGCTCAACTTAACGCTGATTCAAGAGAAAGCTAAAAGCCTTTATGAAGACTTGAAGAAGAAACACGGCAAAGAATCAGAGGGCACATCTTTTAATGCCAGCCATGGCTGCTTTCATCGGTTCAAGGCTAGAGCCAGCCTTCACAATGTAAAAGTAAGTGGAGAGACAGCAAGTGCAGATAGGGTAGCTGTCCAGGAACTTCCAGAAACACTTTGAGAAATTATTGATGATGGTGTTTATTTACCCAACCAGGTTTTTAATGTGGATGAGACACAACTGTACTGGAAGAGGATGCCAGACCGAAGTTACGTCAGTAAGGAGGAAAAGTTGATGCCGGGCTGTAAAGCAGCAAAGGATAGGCTAACTGTTGTTTGGTGGCAATGCTTCCGGTGAATTGAAGCTGAAACCTCTCTTAGTTTATCATTCACAGAACCCAAGAACCCTTAAAAACATAGCCAAGGGCTCTCTTCCTGTTGTGTGGAAGCGTAACCCCAAATCCCGGATTTAACAGGCCACGTTCCAGGACTGGTTTTGCCACCACTTTATCCCAGATGTAGAGAAATATTGCTTGGAGAAGAACGTTCCAGCAAAACATTCTTTTGCTGCTTGACTATGCTCTGGGCCACCCCCCATTCATGGATGACTTTCATCCCAACGTCAAAGTACTGCATCTGTCACCAAATACTACGTTGCTCATCCAACCTATGGACCAGGGCGTTATAGCGACTTTCAAGAAATATTATTTATGTCACACTTTTTGTCAGGCAGTAAAGGTAAGTGACAAATCAGGAACAACCTAGGGACAACTTTGGGAGGACTATAACATCTACAAGACCATAAAAAACATTGACTTTGCATGGTGTGAGGGTATGGCGGTCACGATGAATGGGGTTTGGAAGAACCTTTGCCCACAGTTTGTTCATGATTTTTGTGGATTTGAGAAGGTAGATCAGAAGTCCGAAGAGGTCTTCAGCAACGTAGTGACCCTCAGCGAGAAGCTGGAGCTAGATCTGCAAGAGGACGATTTCGCTGACCTCCTTGCTGTGCAACATGAGGAGCTTACTGATGGAATTGGAGGCCCAGAGAAAGGATGAAGAGGGACAGGAGGAAGAAAAAGTAACTGAAGAACTGAAGAGATTCACGACACAGAAAATGGCAAGGGAATCTTCGTTATTTGAGGAAGCACTGTTAGTTTTTGAGGCACAGGACCCGAACCTAGAATGGGACCCAAAGGTGGCAGCAGCCATTCAGATTGCAATCCAGTGTTACCTTGTCATCTATGATGAGAAAAAAAGAGCTACTACCCAGACATCAATGGATCATTCTTTCAAGAGGGTAGATAGAATTAAATCCAGCAAGGAACCAGAACCTTTGCCATCAACGTCAGGTATGAGAGAAATTGCAGCTTGCCCTCTGTCTCCTACTGCTGATAATCCTTCACCCCTACCATCTCCCACCTCCCCTCCCTCCTCCAATCAGTAACTCTGCTTGCCTGTTCCCTCGATGCCAGCCCGAGTATCCCAGCTGTTGTACTGTATTACTGTACTTTTCAAGTTACTGTACTGTAAGATTAAAAATGCTTTCTTTGTTTTTGTGCTTGTTTTTTATGTATTGTTTGCGTGAAAAGTATTATAAACCTATTACGGTACAATACCTTATAGCCGACTGTGTAAGTTGGGTACCTAGGCGAACTTTGTTGGACTTACAAACAAATTGAACTTACAAACGCACTCTTGGAACAGAACTTGTTCATATGTAAGGGACTTACTGTAAAAGCAAAAAAGAAACAGGAACTAATCAAACTTATAAGCTTTTGCACAGCAAAGGAAACCATAATCAAAATGAAAATAAAACCTATGTACTGGGAGAAAATATTAGCAAATGATGAGACTGACAAGGGCTTAATTTCCAAACTATACAAACAGCTCATACAACTCAATAACAAAATAACAAATAACTCAATGGAAAAATGGGTAGAAGACTTAAAGAAACATTTCTCCAAAGAAGACATACAGAGAGCCAATAGGCACATGAAAAGATGCTCATCATCACTAATTATTAGATAAATGCAAATCCAAATTACAATGAGGTATCACTTCAAACTGATCAGAATGGCCATCATTAAAAAAAATCTACAATTAACAAATGCTGGAGGGGGTACGGAGAAAAGGGAACCCTTCTACACTGTCAGTGGCAATGTAAGTTGGTGCAGCCACTATGGAAAACAGTATGGAGGTTCCTCAAAAAAACTATAGGGTTGCCATATGATCTAGCAATCCCACTTGTGGACATATATCTAGACAAAACTATAATTCAAAAAGATACATGAAACCCTATGTTCATAGCAGCACTATTTATAACAGCCAAGACATGGAAACAACCTAAATGTTCATTGAAAAATGAGTGTATAAAGAAGGTGTGGTATACGTATACAAAAGATATTACTCAGACATAAAAAAGAATGAAATAATACCATTTGCAGCAACATGGATGGACCTAGAGATAATGATACTAAGTGAAGTAAGTCAGAGAGAGAAAGACAAATACCATATAATATCACTTATATGTGGAATCGAAAACAGGACACAAATGAGCATGTCAGCGAAACAGAAACAAACACACAGATATAGAAAAGAGAGTTGTGGTTGCCAAGGAGAGAGTGAAGGAAAGATTGGGAGTTTTGGAATAGCAGAAGCAAACTTTTCTACATAGGATAGACAACCCACCAAGACCTACTGTATAGCACAGGAAACTATATTCAATATCCTGTGATAAACCATAATGGAAAAGAATATATATAGATATATAGATATAGATATATAGATATAGATAGATATATAGATAGATAGATATAAAACTGAATCACTTTGCTGAACAGCAGAAATTAATACAACAATGTATAAAGGCTGCAGAGGGTGTTGAGAAAAGGGAACCCTCCTGAACTGTTGGTGGGAATGTAAACTGATACAGCCACTATGGAGAACAGTATGGAGATCCCTTAAAAGCTAAAAAAAAGAACTACCATATGACCCAGCAATCCCACTACTGGGCATATACCCGGAGAAAACCATAATTCAAAAAGATACATGTACCCCAATGTTCACTGTAGCACTATTTACAATAGCCAGGACATAGAAGCAACCTAAATGTCCATCGACAGATGAATATATAAAGAAGATGTGGCACATCTATACAATGGAGTATTACTCAGCCATAAAATGGAACAAAATTGAGTTATTTGCAGTGAGGTGGTTGGACCTAGAGTCTGTCATACAGAGTGAAGTAAGTCAGAAAGAGAAAAACAAATACCGTACGCTAACACATATATACGGAATCTAGAAAAATGGTACTGACGAACCTAGTGACAGGGCAGGAATAAAGACACAGATGTAGAGAACGGACTTAAGGACACAGGGGGCAAGGGGAGACAGGGACATAGTGAGAGAGTAGCACTGACATATATACACTACCAAATGTAAAATAGCTAGTGGTAAGCTGCCGCATAGCACAGGGAGATAAGCTCGGTGCTTTATGTTCCCCAGAGGGGTGGGATAGGGAGTGTGGGAGGGAGGCTCAAGGGGGGGGGGATATGGGGAATATATGTATACATGTAGCTGATTCACTTTGTTGTAAAGCAGAAACTAATACAGTGTTATAAAGTAAGTATACTCCAATAGTCACTAAATATTCACCAAACTTGCAGTTCGGTAAATGACAGCTTCTCTCTAAAAAAATTCTGGGCTGGAAAATCGAGCAAAAAATTAAACAGAGGGCAAGCTTCCAAGAAGACAATTTCAAGAGTTATATTGTACTCCCAATTGTTTCCTTTTTGTAACAGAAAAGAAAACGGCGGAGAAAAATGATGAGTTTTATGAATTTTCAAAGACATGCAAACACAAATTACAAAAACCTATCAGCTCACACCAGCCAGAAGGGCCATTAGCATAAATGCTGCAAACAATAAATGCTGAAGCGATTGTGGAGAAATGCGTACCCTCGATTCTAAGAGGGACGTGGTAAGAGCCACTAATGAAAACACAAAGAAGGTGCATTGAAAAGGGTAACATGGTGCTACCAGTCAATCAATCACACCCACTGCTGGGCCTATCACCTGTGAAAATGAGAATCAAAAAGCCACAGGCTGGCAATCCTGCACTCCAACAATATTTACCATAGCCAACACTTGGAAGCAATGAAAATGTCCATCAACCGAGGAGTGCACAAAGTAGAAGTGGTCCACATGCACAGTGGGAAATTACTCCAATAAAAAATAAAAATTAAATTTAAAAATCAAACAAAAGTAAAGAGACATCAGCTTGTGTGGGATTGTCCGGGCACACTCCACTCTAATTTATAACCGAGAAACACCACAGGCCACAAGGTCTTTTCCCTAGTTACCAGGGTGGGGAACATAGAAAGGCTGCCACCCTCAGGCAGTTACCTGCAAAAGCAGCTTTAAAGCCTGTGCTAATGGTCATTTCAAAGGAAGAAGTAATGCAGGACTGTAAATGAAACCTGCCCTCAAAATGTCTTGAGGGAGGTAATGGCCAAAACATTTCAAAATGTGACACATACTTTAAGAGAACACTGTGAAGAACTAAGGGGTAATCACAGCTTGAAAAATAAAAAGGACATGCCTTGAAGCTCAATTTCAACGGATTATGAGGCACATGCGAATTCAACCACAAAGAGGTATCAGCTCACACTTGTCAGAATAACCATCAGCAAGAAAACTACAAACAATAAATGCTGAAGGTGTTGTGGAGAAATGTATACCTTCAACTTCAAGTGGGACATAACTTGGAAAGGGCCACGAATAAGAACACAATGGAGGTGCCTTTAAAAGGTAAACATTGAGCTACCATATGATCCAGGAGGCCCACTCCTCGACCTATAATATAATAAGAGAAAATTGGAAAGACACAGGCAGGCAAATCTGCATTGCACAGTATTACAATAGCCAAGATATGGCGGTAACCAAAAAGTCCACCAACAGATGGGTAGACAAAAAAGAACACCTCCATGTACAGATGGAATATTCGCTAATGAAAAAATGAAACAATGCCATTTGCAGCACCACAGATGAGTCTAGACGTAATCACGCCACCTGTAGTAAGTGAGAAAGCAAAAGACACGTATCCTATCATATCACTTTTAGGAGTTACTTAAAAATTGATACCAATGAAGATATTTCCACAGAGAAAGGCAATCTCAGATTCATTAAAAAACTTATTGTTCACCAAATAGAAAGGGATGAGGATTGGATACATTACCATATTGGGGTTAACAGAGATATACAAACCATGTGAAATATATAACCACTAAAGACGTACGGAAGACCAGGAGAAGACTACTCAACTTTGTGTCAAAACCTACATGGGAAAAGGATGCGAGGAAGAATAGATACACGTTTATGTGTGAAAGAACCACATCTTGCACACCTAGAACAAACAAACCATTGTAATCAAATGTGCTTGGATAAAAAATAAAAAGTAAATTACAAATATGAACAAGAAGTAATGAGACATAAATTTGAAGGGTTTTTCCTGGCACATTCCATTCTAATTTACAACCTACAACACCACTTCCATTAAGGCTCTGTATCCCCAGTTACCAAATTTGGTAAAGGAGAAATGATGCCACCTTGTGGCCGTTTCCTGCAATAGCAGATTTAAACTCACAGCTAATGGTCACTTAACATTCACAAGGACTCAGGGCTGTAAAGGACACCTGCCCTAAAAAATTGTGCTGAAGGAGGGAATGGACAAAAAAATTCAAAACAGGCAAATGTTTCAAGAAGAGAGTATGAATAGTAACGTTTTACTCACGCTCTTTTAAAAAAAAAGGAAAATGGATAAAAGCTCAGCCTCAGGGAGTGTTAGACCCATGCAATCTAATCTACAAAAACTTTTCAACTCACACCAGTCGACTGACCATCAGCAAAAAGTCTACAAACAATAAAGGCTGAAGGGGTTTTAGAGAATTGTGTACCCTCTACCTGCTGGTGAGACGTAAAGGGCTAACGGCCAATAATGAGAACAGAAAGGAGCTGTGGTTAAAAGTAAAAATGGAGGTACCATTCAATCCAGCAGGCGCACCTTTGGACCTCTCACCTGAGAAGACAAGAATCGAGAGAACACAGGCCACAAAAGCTGCAGTAAAGCCTTATTCACAATAGCCAAGACAGTGAAGCAATCAAAATGTCCAACAACAGGTGAATGGATAAAGAAGAAGTGGTCCATGTACACAATGGAATATTAGCCATGGAAAACAATGAACCATTGCTCTTTGAGGCACCACAAATGAGTTTGGAGATAGTCACGAAACATGAGATAAGTCCGAAAGCAAAAGACCTATATTCTATGATATCACTTATAGTCGTTATCTAATAACTGACACAAATGAACATATTTCCACAGAAAAAGACACTCACTGACTTAGAAAACAAACTATGCTCACGTAAAAGGAAAGGTGTGGGGAATGGATAAATTAAGATTAGTGTTACTATATGTATACAAACACATATTATATACATATCACAAAAAGACCGACCATATAGCAAGGGATGTGTGCGGAACACTCTGTAACATTTTACATGGGAAGAGCATCTGTACTTGAATAGACAAATATAATGTACAAATGAACCAGATTGTGTACAACTCGGACAAACAATATTCTAAGCTTTACCCCAATTAAAAAAAAATTAAAACCAAGAAGAAATAATGAGACATACACTTATGGGGGTTTCTCCATGCACATTCCAATGTAATTTACAACCTAGGAACACGACTTCAGAAAGGCTCTGCTGCCCTAGTACCCAGGTTTGGGAATGGAGAAATGCTGCCTGCTTGAGGCCACTTCCCACAACAGCAGCTTTAAACCCATTGCTAAAGGTCACTAAATATTCACCAAACTTGCAGTTCGGTAAATGACACCTGCTCTCTAAAAAAATTCTGGGCTGGAAAATCGAGCAAAAAATTAAACAGAGGGCAAGCTTCCAAGAAGACAATTTCAAGAGTTATATTGTACTCCCAATTGTTTCCTTTTTGTAACAGAAAAGAAAACGGCGGAGAAAAATGATGAGTTTTATGAATTTTCAAAGACATGCAAACACAAATTACAAAAACCTATCAGCTCACACCAGCCAGAAGGGCCATTAGCATAAATGCTGCAAACAATAAATTCTGAAGCGATTGTGGAGAAATGCGTACCCTCGATTCGAAGAGGGACGTGGTAAGAGCCACTTATGAAAACATAAAGAAGGTGCTTTGAAAAGGGTAACACGGTGCTACCAGTCAATCAATCACACCCACTGCTGGGCCTATCACCTGAGACAATGAGAATCAAAAAGCCACAGGGTGGCAATCCTGCACTCCAACAATATTTACCATAGCCAACACTTGGAAGCAATGAAAATGTCCATCAACCGAGGAATGCACAAAGTAGAAGTGGTCCACGTACACAGTGCGAAATTACTCCAATAAAAAATAAAAAAATAAATTTAAAAATCCAACAAAAGTAAAGAGACATCAGCTTGTGTGGGATTGTCTGGGCACACAGCACTCTAATTTATAACCGAGTAAAACCACAGGCCACAAGGGCTTTTCCATAAGTACCAGGTTGGGGAACATAGAAAGGCTGCCACCCTCAGGCAGTTACCTGCAAAAGCAGCTTTAAAGCCTGTGCTAATGGTCATTTCATAGGAAGAAGTAATGCAGGACCGTAAATGAAACCTGCCCTCAAAATGTCTTGAGGGAGGTAATGGCCAAAACATTTCAAAATGTGACACATACTTTAAGAGAACACTTTGAAGAACTAAGGGGTAATCACAGCTTGAAAAATAAAAAGGACATGCCTTAAAGCTCAATTTCAACGGATTATGAGGCACATGCGAATTCAACCACAGAGAGGTATCAGCTGACACTTGTCAGAATAACCATCAGCAAGAAAACTACAAACAATAAATGCTGAAACTGTTGTGGAGAAATGCATACTCTCAACATCAAGGGGGACATAACTTGGAAAGGGCCACTAGTGAGAACAGAATGGAGGTGACTTAAAAAGGTAAACATTGAGCTACCATATGATGCAGCAGGCCCACTCCTCGACCTATAATCTAAGAAGAGAGAATTGGAAAGACACAGGCATTCAAATCTTCATTGCACAGTCTTACAATAGCCAAGATAGGGAGGTAACCAAAAAGTCCACCAACAGATGGGTGGACAAAGAAGAACTCCTCCATGTACAGATGGAATATTCGCTAGTGAAAAAAATGAAACAATGCCATTTGCAGCACCATAGATGAGTCTAGACGTAATCACGCCACCTGTAGTAAGTGAGAAAGCAAAAGACACATATCCTATCATATCACTTTTAGGAGTTACTTAAAAATTGATACCAATGAAGATATTTCCACAGAGAAAGGCAATCTCAGATTCATTAAAAAACTTATGGTTCACCAAATAGAAAGGGATGAGGATTGGATACATTACCATATTGGGGTTAACAGAGATATACAAACCATGTGAAATATATAACGACCAAAAACGTACGGAAGACCAGGAGAAGACTACTCAACTTTGTATCATAACCTACATGGGAAAAGGATGTGAGGAAGAATAGATACACTTTTATGTGTGAAAGAACCACATCTTGCACACTTAGAACAAACAAACCATTGTAATCAAATGTGCTGGGATAAAAAATAAAAAGTAAATTACAAATATGAACAAGAAGTAATGAGACATAAACTTGAAGGGCTTTTTCCTGGCACATTCCATTCTAATTTACAACCTACAACACCACTTCCATTAAGGCTCTGTTTCCCCAGTTACCAAATTTGGTACATGAGAAATGCTGCCACCTTGTGGCCATTTCCTGCAAGAGCAGCTTTAAACTCACAGCTAATGGTCACTTAACATTCACAAGGACTCAGGGCTGTAAAGGACACCTGCCGTAAGAAACTGTGCTGAAGTAGGGAATGGACAAAAAAATTAAAAACAGGCAAATGTTTCAAGAAGAGAGTATGAAGAGATAAGTTTTACTCACACACTTTAAAAAAAAAGGTAAATGGATAAAAGCTCAACCTCAGGGAGTGTTAGACCTATGCAATCTAATCTCCAAAAAGTTTCAAATTACACCAGTCGACTGACCATCAGCAAAAAGTCTACAAACAATAAATGCTGAACGGGTTTTAGAGAACTGTGTACCCTCTACCTGCTGGTGAGACGTAAAGGGGTAACAGCCAATAATGAGAACAGAAAGGAGCTGTGTTTAAAAGTAAAAATGGAGGTACCATTCAATCCAGCAGGTGCACCATTGGACCTCTCACCTGAGAAGAGTAGTATCGAGAAGACACAGGCCGCAAAAGCTGCAGTACAGCCTTATTCACAATTGCCAAGACAGTGAAGCAATCAAAATGTCCAACAAGAGGTGAATGGATAAAGAAGAAGTGGTCCATGTACACAATGGAATAATAGCCATGGAAAACAATGAACCATTGCTCTCTGAGGCACCACAAATAACTCTGGAGATAATCACGAAACATGAGGTAAGTTGGAAAGCAAAAGACCTATATTCTATGATATCACTTATAGGCGTTATCTAATAACTGACACAAAGGAACATATTTCCACAGAGAAAGACACTCACGGACTTAGAAAACAAACTATGCTCATCTAAAAGGAAAGGTGGGGGGAATGGATAAATTAAGATTAGTGTTACTATATGTATACAAACACATATTATATACATATCACAAAAAGACCGACCATATAGCAAGGGAGGTCTGCGGAACCCTCAGTAACATTTTACATGGGAAGAGCATCTGTACTTGAATAGACAAATATAATGTACAAATGAACCAGATTGTGTACACCTCGGACAAACAATATTCTAAGCTTTACCCCAATTAAAAAAAAATTAAAACCAAGAAGAAATAATGAGAAATACACTTATGGGGGTTTCTCCATGCACATTCCAATGTAATTTACAACCTAGGAACACGACTTCAGAAAGGCTCTGCTGCCCTAGTACCCAGGTTTGGGAATGGAGAAATGCTGCCTGCTTGAGGCCACTTCCCACAACAGCAGCTTTAAACCCATTGCTAAAGGTCACTAAATATTCACCAAACTTGCAGTTCGGTAAATGACACCTGCTCTCTAAAAAAATTCTGGGGTGGAAAATCGACCAAAAAATTAAACAGAGGGCAAGCTTCCAAGAAGACAATTTCAAGAGTTATATTGTACTCCCAATTGTTTCCTTTTTGTAACAGAAAAGAAAACTGCGGAGAAACATGATGAGTTTTATGAATTTTCAAAGACATGCAAACACAAATTACAAAAACCTATCAACTCACACCAGCCAGAAGGGCCATTAGCATAAATGCTGCGAACAATAAATGCTGACGCGATTGTGGAGAAATGCGTACCCTCGATTCGAAGAGGGACGTGGTAAGAGCCACTAATGAAAACACAAAGAAGGTGCTTTGAAAAGGGTAACACGGTGCTACCAGTCAATCAATCACACCCACTGCTGGGCCTATCACCTGAGACAATGAGAATCAAAAAGCCACAGGCTGGCAATCCTGCACTCCAACAATATTTACCATAGCCAACACTTGGAAGCAATGAAAATGTCCATCAACCGAGGAATGCACAAAGTAGAAGTGGTCCACGTGCACAGTGGGAAATTACTCCAATAAAAAATAAAAATTAAATTTAAAAATCCAACAAAAGTAAAGAGACATCAGCTTGTGTGGGATTGTCCGGGCACACTCCACTCTAATTTATAACCGAGAAACAGCACAGGCCGCAAGGGCTTTTCCCTAGTTACCAGGGTGGGGAACATAGAAAGGCTGCCACCCTCAGGCAGTTACCTGCAAAAGCAGCTTTAAAGCCTGTGCTAATGGTCATTTCATAGGAAGAAGTAATGCAGGACTGTAAATGAAACCTGCCCTCAAAATGTCTTGAGGGAGGTTATGGCCAAAACATTTCAAAATGTGACACATACTTTAAGAGAAAACTTTGAAGAACTAAGGGGTAATCACAGCTTGAAAAATAAAAAGGACATGCCTTAAAGCTCAATTTCAACGGATTATGAGGCACATGCGAATTCAACCACAAAGTGGTATCAGCTCACACTTGTCAGAATAACCATCAGCAAGAAAACTACAAACAATAAATACTGAAGGTGTTGTGGAGAAATGCATACCTTCAACTTCAAGTGGGACATAACTTGGAAAGGGCCACGAATAAGAACAGAATGGAGGTGCCTTTAAAAGGTAAACATTGAGCTACCATATGATCCAGGAGGCCCACTCCTCGACCTATAATATAATAAGAGAAAATTGGAAAGACACAGGCAGGCAAATCTGCATGGCACAGTCTTACAATAGCCAAGATATGGAGGTAACCAAAAAGTCCACCAACAGATGGGTGGACAAAGAAGAACTCCTCCATGTACAGATGGAATATTCGCTAGTGAAAAAAATGAAACAATGCCATTTGCAGCACCATAGATGAGTCTAGACGTAATCACGCCACCTGTAGTAAGTGAGAAAGCAAAAGACACATATCCTATCATATCACTTTTAGGAGTTACTTAAAAATTGATACCAATGAAGATATTGCCACAGAGAAAGGCAATCTCAGATTCATTAAAAAACTTATGGTTCACCAAATAGTAAGGGATGAGGATTGGATACATTACCATATTGGGGTTAACAGAGATATACAAACCATGTGAAATATATAACCCCCAAAAACATACGGAAGACCAGGAGAAGACTACTCAACTTTGTATCATAACCTACATGGGAAAAGGATGTGAGGAAGAATAGATACACGTTTATGTGTGAAAGAACCACATCTTGCACACCAGAACAAACAAACCATTGTAATCAAATGTGCTGGGATAAAAAATAAAAAGTAAATTACAAATATGAACAAGAAGTAATGAGACATAAACTTGAAGGGCTTTTTCCTGGCACATTCCATTCTAATTTACAACTTACAACACCACTTCCATTAAGGCTCTGTTTCCCCAGTTACCAAATTTGGTAAATGAGAAATGCTGCCACCTTGTGGCCATTTCCGGCAAGAGCAGCTTTAGCCTCACAGCTAATGGTCACAACATTCACAAGGACTCAGGGCTGTAAAGGACACCTGCCCTAAAAAACTCTGCTGAAATAGGGAATGGACAAAAAAATTCAAAACAGGCAAATGTTTCAAGAAGAGAGTATGAAGAGATAAGTTTTACTCACACACTTTAAAAAAAAAGGTAAATGGATAAAAGCTCAACCTCAGGGAGTGTTAGACCTATGCAATCTAATCTCCAAAAAGTTTCAAATTACACCAGTCGACTGACCATCAGCAAAAAGTCTACAAACAATAAATGCTGAACGGGTTTTAGAGAACTGTGTACCCTCTACCTGCTGGTGAGACGTAAAGGGGTAACAGCCAATAATGAGAACAGAAAGGAGCTGTGTTTAAAAGTAAAAATGGAGGTACCATTCAATCCAGCAGGTGCACCATTGGACCTCTCACCTGAGAAGAGTAGTATCGAGAAGACACAGGCCGCAAAAGCTGCAGTACAGCCTTATTCACAATTGCCAAGACAGTGAAGCAATCAAAATGTCCAACAAGAGGTGAATGGATAAAGAAGAAGTGGTCCATGTACACAATGGAATAATAGCCATGGAAAACAATGAACCATTGCTCTCTGAGGCACCACAAATAACTCTGGAGATAATCACGAAACATGAGGTAAGTTGGAAAGCAAAAGACCTATATTCTATGATATCACTTATAGGCGTTATCTAATAACTGACACAAAGGAACATATTTCCACAGAGAAAGACACTCACGGACTTAGAAAACAAACTATGCTCATCTAAAAGGAAAGGTGGGGGGAATGGATAAATTAAGATTAGTGTTACTATATGTATACAAACACATATTATATACATATCACAAAAAGACCGACCATATAGCAAGGGAGGTCTGCGGAACCCTCAGTAACATTTTACATGGGAAGAGCATCTGTACTTGAATAGACAAATATAATGTACAAATGAACCAGATTGTGTACACCTCGGACAAACAATATTCTAAGCTTTACCCCAATTAAAAAAAAATTAAAACCAAGAAGAAATAATGAGACATACACTTATGGGGGTTTCTCCATGCACATTCCAATGTAATTTACAACCTAGGAACACGACTTCAGAAAGGCTCTGCTGCCCTAGTACCCAGGTTTGGGAATGGAGAAATGCTGCCTGCTTGAGGCCACTTCCCACAACAGCAGCTTTAAACCCATTGCTAAAGGTCACTAAATATTCACCAAACTTGCAGTTCGGTAAATGACACCTGCTCTCTAAAAAAATTCTGGGGTGGAAAATCGACCAAAAAATTAAACAGAGGGCAAGCTTCCAAGAAGACAATTTCAAGAGTTATATTGTACTCCCAATTGTTTCCTTTTTGTAACAGAAAAGAAAACTGCGGAGAAACATGATGAGTTTTATGAATTTTCAAAGACATGCAAACACAAATTACAAAAACCTATCAACTCACACCAGCCAGAAGGGCCATTAGCATAAATGCTGCAAACAATAAATGCTGACGCGATTGTGGAGAAATGCGTACCCTCGATTCGAAGAGGGACGTGGTAAGAGCCACTAATGAAAACACAAAGAAGGTGCTTTGAAAAGGGTAACACGGTGCTACCAGTCAATCAATCACACCCACTGCTGGGCCTATCACCTGAGACAATGAGAATCAAAAAGCCACAGGCTGGCAATCCTGCACTCCAACAATATTTACCATAGCCAACACTTGGAAGCAATGAAAATGTCCATCAACCGAGGAATGCACAAAGTAGAAGTGGTCCACGTGCACAGTGGGAAATTACTCCAATAAAAAATAAAAATTAAATTTAAAAATCCAACAAAAGTAAAGAGACATCAGCTTGTGTGGGATTGTCCGGGCACACTCCACTCTAATTTATAACCGAGAAACAGCACAGGCCGCAAGGGCTTTTCCCTAGTTACCAGGGTGGGGAACATAGAAAGGCTGCCACCCTCAGGCAGTTACCTGCAAAAGCAGCTTTAAAGCCTGTGCTAATGGTCATTTCATAGGAAGAAGTAATGCAGGACTGTAAATGAAACCTGCCCTCAAAATGTCTTGAGGGAGGTTATGGCCAAAACATTTCAAAATGTGACACATACTTTAAGAGAAAACTTTGAAGAACTAAGGGGTAATCACAGCTTGAAAAATAAAAAGGACATGCCTTAAAGCTCAATTTCAACGGATTATGAGGCACATGCGAATTCAACCACAAAGTGGTATCAGCTCACACTTGTCAGAATAACCATCAGCAAGAAAACTACAAACAATAAATACTGAAGGTGTTGTGGAGAAATGCATACCTTCAACTTCAAGTGGGACATAACTTGGAAAGGGCCACGAATAAGAACAGAATGGAGGTGCCTTTAAAAGGTAAACATTGAGCTACCATATGATCCAGGAGGCCCACTCCTCGACCTATAATATAATAAGAGAAAATTGGAAAGACACAGGCAGGCAAATCTGCATGGCACAGTCTTACAATAGCCAAGATATGGAGGTAACCAAAAAGTCCACCAACAGATGGGTGGACAAAGAAGAACTCCTCCATGTACAGATGGAATATTCGCTAGTGAAAAAAATGAAACAATGCCATTTGCAGCACCATAGATGAGTCTAGACGTAATCACGCCACCTGTAGTAAGTGAGAAAGCAAAAGACACATATCCTATCATATCACTTTTAGGAGTTACTTAAAAATTGATACCAATGAAGATATTGCCACAGAGAAAGGCAATCTCAGATTCATTAAAAAACTTATGGTTCACCAAATAGTAAGGGATGAGGATTGGATACATTACCATATTGGGGTTAACAGAGATATACAAACCATGTGAAATATATAACCCCCAAAAACATACGGAAGACCAGGAGAAGACTACTCAACTTTGTATCATAACCTACATGGGAAAAGGATGTGAGGAAGAATAGATACACGTTTATGTGTGAAAGAACCACATCTTGCACACCAGAACAAACAAACCATTGTAATCAAATGTGCTGGGATAAAAAATAAAAAGTAAATTACAAATATGAACAAGAAGTAATGAGACATAAACTTGAAGGGCTTTTTCCTGGCACATTCCATTCTAATTTACAACTTACAACACCACTTCCATTAAGGCTCTGTTTCCCCAGTTACCAAATTTGGTAAATGAGAAATGCTGCCACCTTGTGGCCATTTCCGGCAAGAGCAGCTTTAGCCTCACAGCTAATGGTCACAACATTCACAAGGACTCAGGGCTGTAAAGGACACCTGCCCTAAAAAACTCTGCTGAAATAGGGAATGGACAAAAAAATTCAAAACAGGCAAATGTTTCAAGAAGAGAGTATGAAGAGATAAGTTTTACTCACACACTTTAAAAAAAAAGGTAAATGGATAAAAGCTCAACCTCAGGGAGTGTTAGACCTATGCAATCTAATCTCCAAAAAGTTTCAAATTACACCAGTCGACTGACCATCAGCAAAAAGTCTACAAACAATAAATGCTGAACGGGTTTTAGAGAACTGTGTACCCTCTACCTGCTGGTGAGACGTAAAGGGGTAACAGCCAATAATGAGAACAGAAAGGAGCTGTGTTTAAAAGTAAAAATGGAGGTACCATTCAATCCAGCAGGTGCACCATTGGACCTCTCACCTGAGAAGAGTAGTATCGAGAAGACACAGGCCGCAAAAGCTGCAGTACAGCCTTATTCACAATTGCCAAGACAGTGAAGCAATCAAAATGTCCAACAAGAGGTGAATGGATAAAGAAGAAGTGGTCCATGTACACAATGGAATAATAGCCATGGAAAACAATGAACCATTGCTCTCTGAGGCACCACAAATAACTCTGGAGATAATCACGAAACATGAGGTAAGTTGGAAAGCAAAAGACCTATATTCTATGATATCACTTATAGGCGTTATCTAATAACTGACACAAAGGAACATATTTCCACAGAGAAAGACACTCACGGACTTAGAAAACAAACTATGCTCATCTAAAAGGAAAGGTGGGGGGAATGGATAAATTAAGATTAGTGTTACTATATGTATACAAACACATATTATATACATATCACAAAAAGACCGACCATATAGCAAGGGAGGTCTGCGGAACCCTCAGTAACATTTTACATGGGAAGAGCATCTGTACTTGAATAGACAAATATAATGTACAAATGAACCAGATTGTGTACACCTCGGACAAACAATATTCTAAGCTTTACCCCAATTAAAAAAAAATTAAAACCAAGAAGAAATAATGAGACATACACTTATGGGGGTTTCTCCATGCACATTCCAATGTAATTTACAACCTAGGAACACGACTTCAGAAAGGCTCTGCTGCCCTAGTACCCAGGTTTGGGAATGGAGAAATGCTGCCTGCTTGAGGCCACTTCCCACAACAGCAGCTTTAAACCCATTGCTAAAGGTCACTAAATATTCACCAAACTTGCAGTTCGGTAAATGACACCTGCTCTCTAAAAAAATTCTGGGGTGGAAAATCGACCAAAAAATTAAACAGAGGGCAAGCTTCCAAGAAGACAATTTCAAGAGTTATATTGTACTCCCAATTGTTTCCTTTTTGTAACAGAAAAGAAAACTGCGGAGAAACATGATGAGTTTTATGAATTTTCAAAGACATGCAAACACAAATTACAAAAACCTATCAACTCACACCAGCCAGAAGGGCCATTAGCATAAATGCTGCAAACAATAAATGCTGACGCGATTGTGGAGAAATGCGTACCCTCGATTCGAAGAGGGACGTGGTAAGAGCCACTAATGAAAACACAAAGAAGGTGCTTTGAAAAGGGTAACACGGTGCTACCAGTCAATCAATCACACCCACTGCTGGGCCTATCACCTGAGACAATGAGAATCAAAAAGCCACAGGCTGGCAATCCTGCACTCCAACAATATTTACCATAGCCAACACTTGGAAGCAATGAAAATGTCCATCAACCGAGGAATGCACAAAGTAGAAGTGGTCCACGTGCACAGTGGGAAATTACTCCAATAAAAAATAAAAATTAAATTTAAAAATCCAACAAAAGTAAAGAGACATCAGCTTGTGTGGGATTGTCCGGGCACACTCCACTCTAATTTATAACCGAGAAACAGCACAGGCCGCAAGGGCTTTTCCCTAGTTACCAGGGTGGGGAACATAGAAAGGCTGCCACCCTCAGGCAGTTACCTGCAAAAGCAGCTTTAAAGCCTGTGCTAATGGTCATTTCATAGGAAGAAGTAATGCAGGACTGTAAATGAAACCTGCCCTCAAAATGTCTTGAGGGAGGTTATGGCCAAAACATTTCAAAATGTGACACATACTTTAAGAGAAAACTTTGAAGAACTAAGGGGTAATCACAGCTTGAAAAATAAAAAGGACATGCCTTAAAGCTCAATTTCAACGGATTATGAGGCACATGCGAATTCAACCACAAAGTGGTATCAGCTCACACTTGTCAGAATAACCATCAGCAAGAAAACTACAAACAATAAATACTGAAGGTGTTGTGGAGAAATGCATACCTTCAACTTCAAGTGGGACATAACTTGGAAAGGGCCACGAATAAGAACAGAATGGAGGTGCCTTTAAAAGGTAAACATTGAGCTACCATATGATCCAGGAGGCCCACTCCTCGACCTATAATATAATAAGAGAAAATTGGAAAGACACAGGCAGGCAAATCTGCATGGCACAGTCTTACAATAGCCAAGATATGGAGGTAACCAAAAAGTCCACCAACAGATGGGTGGACAAAGAAGAACTCCTCCATGTACAGATGGAATATTCGCTAGTGAAAAAAATGAAACAATGCCATTTGCAGCACCATAGATGAGTCTAGACGTAATCACGCCACCTGTAGTAAGTGAGAAAGCAAAAGACACATATCCTATCATATCACTTTTAGGAGTTACTTAAAAATTGATACCAATGAAGATATTGCCACAGAGAAAGGCCATCTCAGATTCATTAAAAAACTTATGGTTCACCAAATAGTAAGGGATGAGGATTGGATACATTACCATATTGGGGTTAACAGAGATATACAAACCATGTGAAATATATAACCCCCAAAAACATACGGAAGACCAGGAGAAGACTACTCAACTTTGTATCATAACCTACATGGGAAAAGGATGTGAGGAAGAATAGATACACGTTTATGTGTGAAAGAACCACATCTTGCACACCAGAACAAACAAACCATTGTAATCAAATGTGCTGGGATAAAAAATAAAAAGTAAATTACAAATATGAACAAGAAGTAATGAGACATAAACTTGAAGGGCTTTTTCCTGGCACATTCCATTCTAATTTACAACTTACAACACCACTTCCATTAAGGCTCTGTTTCCCCAGTTACCAAATTTGGTAAATGAGAAATGCTGCCACCTTGTGGCCATTTCCGGCAAGAGCAGCTTTAGCCTCACAGCTAATGGTCACAACATTCACAAGGACTCAGGGCTGTAAAGGACACCTGCCCTAAAAAACTCTGCTGAAATAGGGAATGGACAAAAAAATTCAAAACAGGCAAATGTTTCAAGAAGAGAGTATGAAGAGATAAGTTTTACTCACACACTTTAAAAAAAAAGGTAAATGGATAAAAGCTCAACCTCAGGGAGTGTTAGACCTATGCAATCTAATCTCCAAAAAGTTTCAAATTACACCAGTCGACTGACCATCAGCAAAAAGTCTACAAACAATAAATGCTGAACGGGTTTTAGAGAACTGTGTACCCTCTACCTGCTGGTGAGACGTAAAGGGGTAACAGCCAATAATGAGAACAGAAAGGAGCTGTGTTTAAAAGTAAAAATGGAGGTACCATTCAATCCAGCAGGTGCACCATTGGACCTCTCACCTGAGAAGAGTAGTATCGAGAAGACACAGGCCGCAAAAGCTGCAGTACAGCCTTATTCACAATTGCCAAGACAGTGAAGCAATCAAAATGTCCAACAAGAGGTGAATGGATAAAGAAGAAGTGGTCCATGTACACAATGGAATAATAGCCATGGAAAACAATGAACCATTGCTCTCTGAGGCACCACAAATAACTCTGGAGATAATCACGAAACATGAGGTAAGTTGGAAAGCAAAAGACCTATATTCTATGATATCACTTATAGGCGTTATCTAATAACTGACACAAAGGAACATATTTCCACAGAGAAAGACACTCACGGACTTAGAAAACAAACTATGCTCATCTAAAAGGAAAGGTGGGGGGAATGGATAAATTAAGATTAGTGTTACTATATGTATACAAACACATATTATATACATATCACAAAAAGACCGACCATATAGCAAGGGAGGTCTGCGGAACCCTCAGTAACATTTTACATGGGAAGAGCATCTGTACTTGAATAGACAAATATAATGTACAAATGAACCAGATTGTGTACACCTCGGACAAACAATATTCTAAGCTTTACCCCAATTAAAAAAAAATTAAAACCAAGAAGAAATAATGAGACATACACTTATGGGGGTTTCTCCATGCACATTCCAATGTAATTTACAACCTAGGAACACGACTTCAGAAAGGCTCTGCTGCCCTAGTACCCAGGTTTGGGAATGGAGAAATGCTGCCTGCTTGAGGCCACTTCCCACAACAGCAGCTTTAAACCCATTGCTAAAGGTCACTAAATATTCACCAAACTTGCAGTTCGGTAAATGACACCTGCTCTCTAAAAAAATTCTGGGGTGGAAAATCGACCAAAAAATTAAACAGAGGGCAAGCTTCCAAGAAGACAATTTCAAGAGTTATATTGTACTCCCAATTGTTTCCTTTTTGTAACAGAAAAGAAAACTGCGGAGAAACATGATGAGTTTTATGAATTTTCAAAGACATGCAAACACAAATTACAAAAACCTATCAGCTCACACCAGCCAGAAGGGCCATTAGCATAAATGCTGCAAACAATAAATGCTGACGCGATTGTGGAGAAATGCGTACCCTCGATTCGAAGAGGGACGTGGTAAGAGCCACTAATGAAAACACAAAGAAGGTGCTTTGAAAAGGGTAACACGGTGCTACCAGTCAATCAATCACACCCACTGCTGGGCCTATCACCTGAGACAATGAGAATCAAAAAGCCACAGGCTGGCAATCCTGCACTCCAACAATATTTACCATAGCCAACACTTGGAAGCAATGAAAATGTCCATCAACCGAGGAATGCACAAAGTAGAAGTGGTCCACGTGCACAGTGGGAAATTACTCCAATAAAAAATAAAAATTAAATTTAAAAATCCAACAAAAGTAAAGAGACATCAGCTTGTGTGGGATTGTCCGGGCACACTCCACTCTAATTTATAACCGAGAAACAGCACAGGCCGCAAGGGCTTTTCCCTAGTTACCAGGGTGGGGAACATAGAAAGGCTGCCACCCTCAGGCAGTTACCTGCAAAAGCAGCTTTAAAGCCTGTGCTAATGGTCATTTCATAGGAAGAAGTAATGCAGGACTGTAAATGAAACCTGCCCTCAAAATGTCTTGAGGGAGGTTATGGCCAAAACATTTCAAAATGTGACACATACTTTAAGAGAAAACTTTGAAGAACTAAGGGGTAATCACAGCTTGAAAAATAAAAAGGACATGCCTTAAAGCTCAATTTCAACGGATTATGAGGCACATGCGAATTCAACCACAAAGTGGTATCAGCTCACACTTGTCAGAATAACCATCAGCAAGAAAACTACAAACAATAAATACTGAAGGTGTTGTGGAGAAATGCATACCTTCAACTTCAAGTGGGACATAACTTGGAAAGGGCCACGAATAAGAACAGAATGGAGGTGCCTTTAAAAGGTAAACATTGAGCTACCATATGATCCAGGAGGCCCACTCCTCGACCTATAATATAATAAGAGAAAATTGGAAAGACACAGGCAGGCAAATCTGCATGGCACAGTCTTACAATAGCCAAGATATGGAGGTAACCAAAAAGTCCACCAACAGATGGGTGGACAAAGAAGAACTCCTCCATGTACAGATGGAATATTCGCTAGTGAAAAAAATGAAACAATGCCATTTGCAGCACCATAGATGAGTCTAGACGTAATCACGCCACCTGTAGTAAGTGAGAAAGCAAAAGACACATATCCTATCATATCACTTTTAGGAGTTACTTAAAAATTGATACCAATGAAGATATTGCCACAGAGAAAGGCAATCTCAGATTCATTAAAAAACTTATGGTTCACCAAATAGTAAGGGATGAGGATTGGATACATTACCATATTGGGGTTAACAGAGATATACAAACCATGTGAAATATATAACCCCCAAAAACATACGGAAGACCAGGAGAAGACTACTCAACTTTGTATCATAACCTACATGGGAAAAGGATGTGAGGAAGAATAGATACACGTTTATGTGTGAAAGAACCACATCTTGCACACCAGAACAAACAAACCATTGTAATCAAATGTGCTGGGATAAAAAATAAAAAGTAAATTACAAATATGAACAAGAAGTAATGAGACATAAACTTGAAGGGCTTTTTCCTGGCACATTCCATTCTAATTTACAACTTACAACACCACTTCCATTAAGGCTCTGTTTCCCCAGTTACCAAATTTGGTAAATGAGAAATGCTGCCACCTTGTGGCCATTTCCGGCAAGAGCAGCTTTAGCCTCACAGCTAATGGTCACAACATTCACAAGGACTCAGGGCTGTAAAGGACACCTGCCCTAAAAAACTCTGCTGAAATAGGGAATGGACAAAAAAATTCAAAACAGGCAAATGTTTCAAGAAGAGAGTATGAAGAGATAAGTTTTACTCACACACTTTAAAAAAAAAGGTAAATGGATAAAAGCTCAACCTCAGGGAGTGTTAGACCTATGCAATCTAATCTCCAAAAAGTTTCAAATTACACCAGTCGACTGACCATCAGCAAAAAGTCTACAAACAATAAATGCTGAACGGGTTTTAGAGAACTGTGTACCCTCTACCTGCTGGTGAGACGTAAAGGGGTAACAGCCAATAATGAGAACAGAAAGGAGCTGTGTTTAAAAGTAAAAATGGAGGTACCATTCAATCCAGCAGGTGCACCATTGGACCTCTCACTTGAGAAGAGTAGTATCGAGAAGACACAGGCCGCAAAAGCTGCAGTACAGCCTTATTCACAATTGCCAAGACAGTGAAGCAATCAAAATGTCCAACAAGAGGTGAATGGATAAAGAAGAAGTGGTCCATGTACACAATGGAATAATAGCCATGGAAAACAATGAACCATTGCTCTCTGAGGCACCACAAATAACTCTGGAGATAATCACGAAACATGAGGTAAGTTGGAAAGCAAAAGACCTATATTCTATGATATCACTTATAGGCGTTATCTAATAACTGACACAAAGGAACATATTTCCACAGAGAAAGACACTCACGGACTTAGAAAACAAACTATGCTCATCTAAAAGGAAAGGTGGGGGGAATGGATAAATTAAGATTAGTGTTACTATATGTATACAAACACATATTATATACATATCACAAAAAGACCGACCATATAGCAAGGGAGGTCTGCGGAAGCCTCAGTAACATTTTACATGGGAAGAGCATCTGTACTTGAATAGACAAATATAATGTACAAATGAACCAGATTGTGTACACCTCGGACAAACAATATTCTAAGCTTTACCCCAATTAAAAAAAAATTAAAACCAAGAAGAAATAATGAGACATACACTTATGGGGGTTTCTCCATGCACATTCCAATGTAATTTACAACCTAGGAACACGACTTCAGAAAGGCTCTGCTGCCCTAGTACCCAGGTTTGGGAATGGAGAAATGCTGCCTGCTTGAGGCCACTTCCCACAACAGCAGCTTTAAACCCATTGCTAAAGGTCACTAAATATTCACCAAACTTGCAGTTCGGTAAATGACACCTGCTCTCTAAAAAAATTCTGGGGTGGAAAATCGACCAAAAAATTAAACAGAGGGCAAGCTTCCAAGAAGACAATTTCAAGAGTTATATTGTACTCCCAATTGTTTCCCTTTTGTAACAGAAAAGAAAACTGCGGAGAAACATGATGAGTTTTATGAATTTTCAAAGACATGCAAACACAAATTACAAAAACCTATCAGCTCACACCAGCCAGAAGGGCCATTAGCATAAATGCTGCAAACAATAAATGCTGAAGCGATTGTGGAGAAATGCGTACCCTCGATTCGAAGAGGGACGTGGTAAGAGCCACTAATGAAAACACAAAGAAGGTGCTTTGAAAAGGGTAACACGGTGCTACCAGTCAATCAATCACACCCACTGCTGGGCCTATCACCTGAGACAATGAGAATCAAAAAGCCACAGGCTGGCAATCCTGCACTCCAACAATATTTACCATAGCCAACACTTGGAAGCAATGAAAATGTCCATCAACCGAGGAATGCACAAAGTAGAAGTGGTCCACGTGCACAGTGGGAAATTACTCCAATAAAAAATAAAAATTAAATTTAAAAATCCAACAAAAGTAAAGAGACATCAGCTTGTGTGGGATTGTCCGGGCACACTCCACTCTAATTTATAACCGAGAAACAGCACAGGCCGCAAGGGCTTTTCCCTAGTTACCAGGGTGGGGAACATAGAAAGGCTGCCACCCTCAGGCAGTTACCTGCAAAAGCAGCTTTAAAGCCTGTGCTAATGGTCATTTCATAGGAAGAAGTAATGCAGGACTGTAAATGAAACCTGCCCTCAAAATGTCTTGAGGGAGGTTATGGCCAAAACATTTCAAAATGTGACACATACTTTAAGAGAAAACTTTGAAGAACTAAGGGGTAATCACAGCTTGAAAAATAAAAAGGACATGCCTTAAAGCTCAATTTCAACGGATTATGAGGCACATGCGAATTCAACCACAAAGTGGTATCAGCTCACACTTGTCAGAATAACCATCAGCAAGAAAACTACAAACAATAAATACTGAAGGTGTTGTGGAGAAATGCATACCTTCAACTTCAAGTGGGACATAACTTGGAAAGGGCCACGAATAAGAACAGAATGGAGGTGCCTTTAAAAGGTAAACATTGAGCTACCATATGATCCAGGAGGCCCACTCCTCGACCTATAATATAATAAGAGAAAATTGGAAAGACACAGGCAGGCAAATCTGCATGGCACAGTCTTACAATAGCCAAGATATGGAGGTAACCAAAAAGTCCACCAACAGATGGGTGGACAAAGAAGAACTCCTCCATGTACAGATGGAATATTCGCTAGTGAAAAAAATGAAACAATGCCATTTGCAGCACCATAGATGAGTCTAGACGTAATCACGCCACCTGTAGTAAGTGAGAAAGCAAAAGACACATATCCTATCATATCACTTTTAGGAGTTACTTAAAAATTGATACCAATGAAGATATTGCCACAGAGAAAGGCAATCTCAGATTCATTAAAAAACTTATGGTTCACCAAATAGTAAGGGATGAGGATTGGATACATTACCATATTGGGGTTAACAGAGATATACAAACCATGTGAAATATATAACCCCCAAAAACATACGGAAGACCAGGAGAAGACTACTCAACTTTGTATCATAACCTACATGGGAAAAGGATGTGAGGAAGAATAGATACACGTTTATGTGTGAAAGAACCACATCTTGCACACCAGAACAAACAAACCATTGTAATCAAATGTGCTGGGATAAAAAATAAAAAGTAAATTACAAATATGAACAAGAAGTAATGAGACATAAACTTGAAGGGCTTTTTCCTGGCACATTCCATTCTAATTTACAACTTACAACACCACTTCCATTAAGGCTCTGTTTCCCCAGTTACCAAATTTGGTAAATGAGAAATGCTGCCACCTTGTGGCCATTTCCGGCAAGAGCAGCTTTAGCCTCACAGCTAATGGTCACAACATTCACAAGGACTCAGGGCTGTAAAGGACACCTGCCCTAAAAAACTCTGCTGAAATAGGGAATGGACAAAAAAATTCAAAACAGGCAAATGTTTCAAGAAGAGAGTATGAAGAGATAAGTTTTACTCACACACTTTAAAAAAAAAGGTAAATGGATAAAAGCTCAACCTCAGGGAGTGTTAGACCTATGCAATCTAATCTCCAAAAAGTTTCAAATTACACCAGTCGACTGACCATCAGCAAAAAGTCTACAAACAATAAATGCTGAACGGGTTTTAGAGAACTGTGTACCCTCTACCTGCTGGTGAGACGTAAAGGGGTAACAGCCAATAATGAGAACAGAAAGGAGCTGTGTTTAAAAGTAAAAATGGAGGTACCATTCAATCCAGCAGGTGCACCATTGGACCTCTCACCTGAGAAGAGTAGTATCGAGAAGACACAGGCCGCAAAAGCTGCAGTACAGCCTTATTCACAATTGCCAAGACAGTGAAGCAATCAAAATGTCCAACAAGAGGTGAATGGATAAAGAAGAAGTGGTCCATGTACACAATGGAATAATAGCCATGGAAAACAATGAACCATTGCTCTCTGAGGCACCACAAATAACTCTGGAGATAATCACGAAACATGAGGTAAGTTGGAAAGCAAAAGACCTATATTCTATGATATCACTTATAGGCGTTATCTAATAACTGACACAAAGGAACATATTTCCACAGAGAAAGACACTCACGGACTTAGAAAACAAACTATGCTCATCTAAAAGGAAAGGTGGGGGGAATGGATAAATTAAGATTAGTGTTACTATATGTATACAAACACATATTATATACATATCACAAAAAGACCGACCATATAGCAAGGGAGGTCTGCGGAACCCTCAGTAACATTTTACATGGGAAGAGCATCTGTACTTGAATAGACAAATATAATGTACAAATGAACCAGATTGTGTACACCTCGGACAAACAATATTCTAAGCTTTACCCCAATTAAAAAAAAATTAAAACCAAGAAGAAATAATGAGACATACACTTATGGGGGTTTCTCCATGCACATTCCAATGTAATTTACAACCTAGGAACACGACTTCAGAAAGGCTCTGCTGCCCTAGTACCCAGGTTTGGGAATGGAGAAATGCTGCCTGCTTGAGGCCACTTCCCACAACAGCAGCTTTAAACCCATTGCTAAAGGTCACTAAATATTCACCAAACTTGCAGTTCGGTAAATGACACCTGCTCTCTAAAAAAATTCTGGGGTGGAAAATCGACCAAAAAATTAAACAGAGGGCAAGCTTCCAAGAAGACAATTTCAAGAGTTATATTGTACTCCCAATTGTTTCCTTTTTGTAACAGAAAAGAAAACTGCGGAGAAACATGATGAGTTTTATGAATTTTCAAAGACATGCAAACACAAATTACAAAAACCTATCAACTCACACCAGCCAGAAGGGCCATTAGCATAAATGCTGCAAACAATAAATGCTGACGCGATTGTGGAGAAATGCGTACCCTCGATTCGAAGAGGGACGTGGTAAGAGCCACTAATGAAAACACAAAGAAGGTGCTTTGAAAAGGGTAACACGGTGCTACCAGTCAATCAATCACACCCACTGCTGGGCCTATCACCTGAGACAATGAGAATCAAAAAGCCACAGGCTGGCAATCCTGCACTCCAACAATATTTACCATAGCCAACACTTGGAAGCAATGAAAATGTCCATCAACCGAGGAATGCACAAAGTAGAAGTGGTCCACGTGCACAGTGGGAAATTACTCCAATAAAAAATAAAAATTAAATTTAAAAATCCAACAAAAGTAAAGAGACATCAGCTTGTGTGGGATTGTCCGGGCACACTCCACTCTAATTTATAACCGAGAAACAGCACAGGCCGCAAGGGCTTTTCCCTAGTTACCAGGGTGGGGAACATAGAAAGGCTGCCACCCTCAGGCAGTTACCTGCAAAAGCAGCTTTAAAGCCTGTGCTAATGGTCATTTCATAGGAAGAAGTAATGCAGGACTGTAAATGAAACCTGCCCTCAAAATGTCTTGAGGGAGGTTATGGCCAAAACATTTCAAAATGTGACACATACTTTAAGAGAAAACTTTGAAGAACTAAGGGGTAATCACAGCTTGAAAAATAAAAAGGACATGCCTTAAAGCTCAATTTCAACGGATTATGAGGCACATGCGAATTCAACCACAAAGTGGTATCAGCTCACACTTGTCAGAATAACCATCAGCAAGAAAACTACAAACAATAAATACTGAAGGTGTTGTGGAGAAATGCATACCTTCAACTTCAAGTGGGACATAACTTGGAAAGGGCCACGAATAAGAACAGAATGGAGGTGCCTTTAAAAGGTAAACATTGAGCTACCATATGATCCAGGAGGCCCACTCCTCGACCTATAATATAATAAGAGAAAATTGGAAAGACACAGGCAGGCAAATCTGCATGGCACAGTCTTACAATAGCCAAGATATGGAGGTAACCAAAAAGTCCACCAACAGATGGGTGGACAAAGAAGAACTCCTCCATGTACAGATGGAATATTCGCTAGTGAAAAAAATGAAACAATGCCATTTGCAGCACCATAGATGAGTCTAGACGTAATCACGCCACCTGTAGTAAGTGAGAAAGCAAAAGACACATATCCTATCATATCACTTTTAGGAGTTACTTAAAAATTGATACCAATGAAGATATTGCCACAGAGAAAGGCAATCTCAGATTCATTAAAAAACTTATGGTTCACCAAATAGTAAGGGATGAGGATTGGATACATTACCATATTGGGGTTAACAGAGATATACAAACCATGTGAAATATATAACCCCCAAAAACATACGGAAGACCAGGAGAAGACTACTCAACTTTGTATCATAACCTACATGGGAAAAGGATGTGAGGAAGAATAGATACACGTTTATGTGTGAAAGAACCACATCTTGCACACCAGAACAAACAAACCATTGTAATCAAATGTGCTGGGATAAAAAATAAAAAGTAAATTACAAATATGAACAAGAAGTAATGAGACATAAACTTGAAGGGCTTTTTCCTGGCACATTCCATTCTAATTTACAACTTACAACACCACTTCCATTAAGGCTCTGTTTCCCCAGTTACCAAATTTGGTAAATGAGAAATGCTGCCACCTTGTGGCCATTTCCGGCAAGAGCAGCTTTAGCCTCACAGCTAATGGTCACAACATTCACAAGGACTCAGGGCTGTAAAGGACACCTGCCCTAAAAAACTCTGCTGAAATAGGGAATGGACAAAAAAATTCAAAACAGGCAAATGTTTCAAGAAGAGAGTATGAAGAGATAAGTTTTACTCACACACTTTAAAAAAAAAGGTAAATGGATAAAAGCTCAACCTCAGGGAGTGTTAGACCTATGCAATCTAATCTCCAAAAAGTTTCAAATTACACCAGTCGACTGACCATCAGCAAAAAGTCTACAAACAATAAATGCTGAACGGGTTTTAGAGAACTGTGTACCCTCTACCTGCTGGTGAGACGTAAAGGGGTAACAGCCAATAATGAGAACAGAAAGGAGCTGTGTTTAAAAGTAAAAATGGAGGTACCATTCAATCCAGCAGGTGCACCATTGGACCTCTCACTTGAGAAGAGTAGTATCGAGAAGACACAGGCCGCAAAAGCTGCAGTACAGCCTTATTCACAATTGCCAAGACAGTGAAGCAATCAAAATGTCCAACAAGAGGTGAATGGATAAAGAAGAAGTGGTCCATGTACACAATGGAATAATAGCCATGGAAAACAATGAACCATTGCTCTCTGAGGCACCACAAATAACTCTGGAGATAATCACGAAACATGAGGTAAGTTGGAAAGCAAAAGACCTATATTCTATGATATCACTTATAGGCGTTATCTAATAACTGACACAAAGGAACATATTTCCACAGAGAAAGACACTCACGGACTTAGAAAACAAACTATGCTCATCTAAAAGGAAAGGTGGGGGGAATGGATAAATTAAGATTAGTGTTACTATATGTATACAAACACATATTATATACATATCACAAAAAGACCGACCATATAGCAAGGGAGGTCTGCGGAAGCCTCAGTAACATTTTACATGGGAAGAGCATCTGTACTTGAATAGACAAATATAATGTACAAATGAACCAGATTGTGTACACCTCGGACAAACAATATTCTAAGCTTTACCCCAATTAAAAAAAAATTAAAACCAAGAAGAAATAATGAGACATACACTTATGGGGGTTTCTCCATGCACATTCCAATGTAATTTACAACCTAGGAACACGACTTCAGAAAGGCTCTGCTGCCCTAGTACCCAGGTTTGGGAATGGAGAAATGCTGCCTGCTTGAGGCCACTTCCCACAACAGCAGCTTTAAACCCATTGCTAAAGGTCACTAAATATTCACCAAACTTGCAGTTCGGTAAATGACACCTGCTCTCTAAAAAAATTCTGGGGTGGAAAATCGACCAAAAAATTAAACAGAGGGCAAGCTTCCAAGAAGACAATTTCAAGAGTTATATTGTACTCCCAATTGTTTCCCTTTTGTAACAGAAAAGAAAACTGCGGAGAAACATGATGAGTTTTATGAATTTTCAAAGACATGCAAACACAAATTACAAAAACCTATCAGCTCACACCAGCCAGAAGGGCCATTAGCATAAATGCTGCAAACAATAAATGCTGAAGCGATTGTGGAGAAATGCGTACCCTCGATTCGAAGAGGGACGTGGTAAGAGCCACTAATGAAAACACAAAGAAGGTGCTTTGAAAAGGGTAACACGGTGCTACCAGTCAATCAATCACACCCACTGCTGGGCCTATCACCTGAGACAATGAGAATCAAAAAGCCACAGGCTGGCAATCCTGCACTCCAACAATATTTACCATAGCCAACACTTGGAAGCAATGAAAATGTCCATCAACCGAGGAATGCACAAAGTAGAAGTGGTCCACGTGCACAGCGGGAAATTACTCCAATAAAAAATAAAAATTAAATTTAAAAATCCAACAAAAGTAAAGAGACATCAGCTTGTGTGGGATTGTCCGGGCACACTCCACTCTAATTTATAACCGAGAAACAGCACAGGCCGCAAGGGCTTTTCCCTAGTTACCAGGGTGGGGAACATAGAAAGGCTGCCACCCTCAGGCAGTTACCTGCAAAAGCAGCTTTAAAGCCTGTGCTAATGGTCATTTCATAGGAAGAAGTAATGCAGGACTGTAAATGAAACCTGCCCTCAAAATGTCTTGAGGGAGGTTATGGCCAAAACATTTCAAAATGTGACACATACTTTAAGAGAAAACTTTGAAGAACTAAGGGGTAATCACAGCTTGAAAAATAAAAAGGACATGCCTTAAAGCTCAATTTCAACGGATTATGAGGCACATGCGAATTCAACCACAAAGTGGTATCAGCTCACACTTGTCAGAATAACCATCAGCAAGAAAACTACAAACAATAAATACTGAAGGTGTTGTGGAGAAATGCATACCTTCAACTTCAAGTGGGACATAACTTGGAAAGGGCCACGAATAAGAACAGAATGGAGGTGCCTTTAAAAGGTAAACATTGAGCTACCATATGATCCAGGAGGCCCACTCCTCGACCTATAATATAATAAGAGAAAATTGGAAAGACACAGGCAGGCAAATCTGCATGGCACAGTCTTACAATAGCCAAGATATGGAGGTAACCAAAAAGTCCACCAACAGATGGGTGGACAAAGAAGAACTCCTCCATGTACAGATGGAATATTCGCTAGTGAAAAAAATGAAACAATGCCATTTGCAGCACCATAGATGAGTCTAGACGTAATCACGCCACCTGTAGTAAGTGAGAAAGCAAAAGACACATATCCTATCATATCACTTTTAGGAGTTACTTAAAAATTGATACCAATGAAGATATTGCCACAGAGAAAGGCCATCTCAGATTCATTAAAAAACTTATGGTTCACCAAATAGTAAGGGATGAGGATTGGATACATTACCATATTGGGGTTAACAGAGATATACAAACCATGTGAAATATATAACCCCCAAAAACATACGGAAGACCAGGAGAAGACTACTCAACTTTGTATCATAACCTACATGGGAAAAGGATGTGAGGAAGAATAGATACACGTTTATGTGTGAAAGAACCACATCTTGCACACCAGAACAAACAAACCATTGTAATCAAATGTGCTGGGATAAAAAATAAAAAGTAAATTACAAATATGAACAAGAAGTAATGAGACATAAACTTGAAGGGCTTTTTCCTGGCACATTCCATTCTAATTTACAACTTACAACACCACTTCCATTAAGGCTCTGTTTCCCCAGTTACCAAATTTGGTAAATGAGAAATGCTGCCACCTTGTGGCCATTTCCGGCAAGAGCAGCTTTAGCCTCACAGCTAATGGTCACAACATTCACAAGGACTCAGGGCTGTAAAGGACACCTGCCCTAAAAAACTCTGCTGAAATAGGGAATGGACAAAAAAATTCAAAACAGGCAAATGTTTCAAGAAGAGAGTATGAAGAGATAAGTTTTACTCACACACTTTAAAAAAAAAGGTAAATGGATAAAAGCTCAACCTCAGGGAGTGTTAGACCTATGCAATCTAATCTCCAAAAAGTTTCAAATTACACCAGTCGACTGACCATCAGCAAAAAGTCTACAAACAATAAATGCTGAACGGGTTTTAGAGAACTGTGTACCCTCTACCTGCTGGTGAGACGTAAAGGGGTAACAGCCAATAATGAGAACAGAAAGGAGCTGTGTTTAAAAGTAAAAATGGAGGTACCATTCAATCCAGCAGGTGCACCATTGGACCTCTCACCTGAGAAGAGTAGTATCGAGAAGACACAGGCCGCAAAAGCTGCAGTACAGCCTTATTCACAATTGCCAAGACAGTGAAGCAATCAAAATGTCCAACAAGAGGTGAATGGATAAAGAAGAAGTGGTCCATGTACACAATGGAATAATAGCCATGGAAAACAATGAACCATTGCTCTCTGAGGCACCACAAATAACTCTGGAGATAATCACGAAACATGAGGTAAGTTGGAAAGCAAAAGACCTATATTCTATGATATCACTTATAGGCGTTATCTAATAACTGACACAAAGGAACATATTTCCACAGAGAAAGACACTCACGGACTTAGAAAACAAACTATGCTCATCTAAAAGGAAAGGTGGGGGGAATGGATAAATTAAGATTAGTGTTACTATATGTATACAAACACATATTATATACATATCACAAAAAGACCGACCATATAGCAAGGGAGGTCTGCGGAAGCCTCAGTAACATTTTACATGGGAAGAGCATCTGTACTTGAATAGACAAATATAATGTACAAATGAACCAGATTGTGTACACCTCGGACAAACAATATTCTAAGCTTTACCCCAATTAAAAAAAAATTAAAACCAAGAAGAAATAATGAGACATACACTTATGGGGGTTTCTCCATGCACATTCCAATGTAATTTACAACCTAGGAACACGACTTCAGAAAGGCTCTGCTGCCCTAGTACCCAGGTTTGGGAATGGAGAAATGCTGCCTGCTTGAGGCCACTTCCCACAACAGCAGCTTTAAACCCATTGCTAAAGGTCACTAAATATTCACCAAACTTGCAGTTCGGTAAATGACACCTGCTCTCTAAAAAAATTCTGGGGTGGAAAATCGACCAAAAAATTAAACAGAGGGCAAGCTTCCAAGAAGACAATTTCAAGAGTTATATTGTACTCCCAATTGTTTCCTTTTTGTAACAGAAAAGAAAACTGCGGAGAAACATGATGAGTTTTATGAATTTTCAAAGACATGCAAACACAAATTACAAAAACCTATCAGCTCACACCAGCCAGAAGGGCCATTAGCATAAATGCTGCAAACAATAAATGCTGACGCGATTGTGGAGAAATGCGTACCCTCGATTCGAAGAGGGACGTGGTAAGAGCCACTAATGAAAACACAAAGAAGGTGCTTTGAAAAGGGTAACACGGTGCTACCAGTCAATCAATCACACCCACTGCTGGGCCTATCACCTGAGACAATGAGAATCAAAAAGCCACAGGCTGGCAATCCTGCACTCCAACAATATTTACCATAGCCAACACTTGGAAGCAATGAAAATGTCCATCAACCGAGGAATGCACAAAGTAGAAGTGGTCCACGTGCACAGTGGGAAATTACTCCAATAAAAAATAAAAATTAAATTTAAAAATCCAACAAAAGTAAAGAGACATCAGCTTGTGTGGGATTGTCCGGGCACACTCCACTCTAATTTATAACCGAGAAACAGCACAGGCCGCAAGGGCTTTTCCCTAGTTACCAGGGTGGGGAACATAGAAAGGCTGCCACCCTCAGGCAGTTACCTGCAAAAGCAGCTTTAAAGCCTGTGCTAATGGTCATTTCATAGGAAGAAGTAATGCAGGACTGTAAATGAAACCTGCCCTCAAAATGTCTTGAGGGAGGTTATGGCCAAAACATTTCAAAATGTGACACATACTTTAAGAGAAAACTTTGAAGAACTAAGGGGTAATCACAGCTTGAAAAATAAAAAGGACATGCCTTAAAGCTCAATTTCAACGGATTATGAGGCACATGCGAATTCAACCACAAAGTGGTATCAGCTCACACTTGTCAGAATAACCATCAGCAAGAAAACTACAAACAATAAATACTGAAGGTGTTGTGGAGAAATGCATACCTTCAACTTCAAGTGGGACATAACTTGGAAAGGGCCACGAATAAGAACAGAATGGAGGTGCCTTTAAAAGGTAAACATTGAGCTACCATATGATCCAGGAGGCCCACTCCTCGACCTATAATATAATAAGAGAAAATTGGAAAGACACAGGCAGGCAAATCTGCATGGCACAGTCTTACAATAGCCAAGATATGGAGGTAACCAAAAAGTCCACCAACAGATGGGTGGACAAAGAAGAACTCCTCCATGTACAGATGGAATATTCGCTAGTGAAAAAAATGAAACAATGCCATTTGCAGCACCATAGATGAGTCTAGACGTAATCACGCCACCTGTAGTAAGTGAGAAAGCAAAAGACACATATCCTATCATATCACTTTTAGGAGTTACTTAAAAATTGATACCAATGAAGATATTGCCACAGAGAAAGGCCATCTCAGATTCATTAAAAAACTTATGGTTCACCAAATAGTAAGGGATGAGGATTGGATACATTACCATATTGGGGTTAACAGAGATATACAAACCATGTGAAATATATAACCCCCAAAAACATACGGAAGACCAGGAGAAGACTACTCAACTTTGTATCATAACCTACATGGGAAAAGGATGTGAGGAAGAATAGATACACGTTTATGTGTGAAAGAACCACATCTTGCACACCAGAACAAACAAACCATTGTAATCAAATGTGCTGGGATAAAAAATAAAAAGTAAATTACAAATATGAACAAGAAGTAATGAGACATAAACTTGAAGGGCTTTTTCCTGGCACATTCCATTCTAATTTACAACTTACAACACCACTTCCATTAAGGCTCTGTTTCCCCAGTTACCAAATTTGGTAAATGAGAAATGCTGCCACCTTGTGGCCATTTCCGGCAAGAGCAGCTTTAGCCTCACAGCTAATGGTCACAACATTCACAAGGACTCAGGGCTGTAAAGGACACCTGCCCTAAAAAACTCTGCTGAAATAGGGAATGGACAAAAAAATTCAAAACAGGCAAATGTTTCAAGAAGAGAGTATGAAGAGATAAGTTTTACTCACACACTTTAAAAAAAAAGGTAAATGGATAAAAGCTCAACCTCAGGGAGTGTTAGACCTATGCAATCTAATCTCCAAAAAGTTTCAAATTACACCAGTCGACTGACCATCAGCAAAAAGTCTACAAACAATAAATGCTGAACGGGTTTTAGAGAACTGTGTACCCTCTACCTGCTGGTGAGACGTAAAGGGGTAACAGCCAATAATGAGAACAGAAAGGAGCTGTGTTTAAAAGTAAAAATGGAGGTACCATTCAATCCAGCAGGTGCACCATTGGACCTCTCACCTGAGAAGAGTAGTATCGAGAAGACACAGGCCGCAAAAGCTGCAGTACAGCCTTATTCACAATTGCCAAGACAGTGAAGCAATCAAAATGTCCAACAAGAGGTGAATGGATAAAGAAGAAGTGGTCCATGTACACAATGGAATAATAGCCATGGAAAACAATGAACCATTGCTCTCTGAGGCACCACAAATAACTCTGGAGATAATCACGAAACATGAGGTAAGTTGGAAAGCAAAAGACCTATATTCTATGATATCACTTATAGGCGTTATCTAATAACTGACACAAAGGAACATATTTCCACAGAGAAAGACACTCACGGACTTAGAAAACAAACTATGCTCATCTAAAAGGAAAGGTGGGGGGAATGGATAAATTAAGATTAGTGTTACTATATGTATACAAACACATATTATATACATATCACAAAAAGACCGACCATATAGCAAGGGAGGTCTGCGGAACCCTCAGTAACATTTTACATGGGAAGAGCATCTGTACTTGAATAGACAAATATAATGTACAAATGAACCAGATTGTGTACACCTCGGACAAACAATATTCTAAGCTTTACCCCAATTAAAAAAAAATTAAAACCAAGAAGAAATAATGAGACATACACTTATGGGGGTTTCTCCATGCACATTCCAATGTAATTTACAACCTAGGAACACGACTTCAGAAAGGCTCTGCTGCCCTAGTACCCAGGTTTGGGAATGGAGAAATGCTGCCTGCTTGAGGCCACTTCCCACAACAGCAGCTTTAAACCCATTGCTAAAGGTCACTAAATATTCACCAAACTTGCAGTTCGGTAAATGACACCTGCTCTCTAAAAAAATTCTGGGGTGGAAAATCGACCAAAAAATTAAACAGAGGGCAAGCTTCCAAGAAGACAATTTCAAGAGTTATATTGTACTCCCAATTGTTTCCTTTTTGTAACAGAAAAGAAAACTGCGGAGAAACATGATGAGTTTTATGAATTTTCAAAGACATGCAAACACAAATTACAAAAACCTATCAACTCACACCAGCCAGAAGGGCCATTAGCATAAATGCTGCAAACAATAAATGCTGACGCGATTGTGGAGAAATGCGTACCCTCGATTCGAAGAGGGACGTGGTAAGAGCCACTAATGAAAACACAAAGAAGGTGCTTTGAAAAGGGTAACACGGTGCTACCAGTCAATCAATCACACCCACTGCTGGGCCTATCACCTGAGACAATGAGAATCAAAAAGCCACAGGCTGGCAATCCTGCACTCCAACAATATTTACCATAGCCAACACTTGGAAGCAATGAAAATGTCCATCAACCGAGGAATGCACAAAGTAGAAGTGGTCCACGTGCACAGTGGGAAATTACTCCAATAAAAAATAAAAATTAAATTTAAAAATCCAACAAAAGTAAAGAGACATCAGCTTGTGTGGGATTGTCCGGGCACACTCCACTCTAATTTATAACCGAGAAACAGCACAGGCCGCAAGGGCTTTTCCCTAGTTACCAGGGTGGGGAACATAGAAAGGCTGCCACCCTCAGGCAGTTACCTGCAAAAGCAGCTTTAAAGCCTGTGCTAATGGTCATTTCATAGGAAGAAGTAATGCAGGACTGTAAATGAAACCTGCCCTCAAAATGTCTTGAGGGAGGTTATGGCCAAAACATTTCAAAATGTGACACATACTTTAAGAGAAAACTTTGAAGAACTAAGGGGTAATCACAGCTTGAAAAATAAAAAGGACATGCCTTAAAGCTCAATTTCAACGGATTATGAGGCACATGCGAATTCAACCACAAAGTGGTATCAGCTCACACTTGTCAGAATAACCATCAGCAAGAAAACTACAAACAATAAATACTGAAGGTGTTGTGGAGAAATGCATACCTTCAACTTCAAGTGGGACATAACTTGGAAAGGGCCACGAATAAGAACAGAATGGAGGTGCCTTTAAAAGGTAAACATTGAGCTACCATATGATCCAGGAGGCCCACTCCTCGACCTATAATATAATAAGAGAAAATTGGAAAGACACAGGCAGGCAAATCTGCATGGCACAGTCTTACAATAGCCAAGATATGGAGGTAACCAAAAAGTCCACCAACAGATGGGTGGACAAAGAAGAACTCCTCCATGTACAGATGGAATATTCGCTAGTGAAAAAAATGAAACAATGCCATTTGCAGCACCATAGATGAGTCTAGACGTAATCACGCCACCTGTAGTAAGTGAGAAAGCAAAAGACACATATCCTATCATATCACTTTTAGGAGTTACTTAAAAATTGATACCAATGAAGATATTGCCACAGAGAAAGGCCATCTCAGATTCATTAAAAAACTTATGGTTCACCAAATAGTAAGGGATGAGGATTGGATACATTACCATATTGGGGTTAACAGAGATATACAAACCATGTGAAATATATAACCCCCAAAAACATACGGAAGACCAGGAGAAGACTACTCAACTTTGTATCATAACCTACATGGGAAAAGGATGTGAGGAAGAATAGATACACGTTTATGTGTGAAAGAACCACATCTTGCACACCAGAACAAACAAACCATTGTAATCAAATGTGCTGGGATAAAAAATAAAAAGTAAATTACAAATATGAACAAGAAGTAATGAGACATAAACTTGAAGGGCTTTTTCCTGGCACATTCCATTCTAATTTACAACTTACAACACCACTTCCATTAAGGCTCTGTTTCCCCAGTTACCAAATTTGGTAAATGAGAAATGCTGCCACCTTGTGGCCATTTCCGGCAAGAGCAGCTTTAGCCTCACAGCTAATGGTCACAACATTCACAAGGACTCAGGGCTGTAAAGGACACCTGCCCTAAAAAACTCTGCTGAAATAGGGAATGGACAAAAAAATTCAAAACAGGCAAATGTTTCAAGAAGAGAGTATGAAGAGATAAGTTTTACTCACACACTTTAAAAAAAAAGGTAAATGGATAAAAGCTCAACCTCAGGGAGTGTTAGACCTATGCAATCTAATCTCCAAAAAGTTTCAAATTACACCAGTCGACTGACCATCAGCAAAAAGTCTACAAACAATAAATGCTGAACGGGTTTTAGAGAACTGTGTACCCTCTACCTGCTGGTGAGACGTAAAGGGGTAACAGCCAATAATGAGAACAGAAAGGAGCTGTGTTTAAAAGTAAAAATGGAGGTACCATTCAATCCAGCAGGTGCACCATTGGACCTCTCACCTGAGAAGAGTAGTATCGAGAAGACACAGGCTGCAAAAGCTGCAGTACAGCCTTATTCACAATTGCCAAGACAGTGAAGCAATCAAAATGTCCAACAAGAGGTGAATGGATAAAGAAGAAGTGGTCCATGTACACAATGGAATAATAGCCATGGAAAACAATGAACCATTGCTCTCTGAGGCACCACAAATAACTCTGGAGATAATCACGAAACATGAGGTAAGTTGGAAAGCAAAAGACCTATATTCTATGATATCACTTATAGGCGTTATCTAATAACTGACACAAAGGAACATATTTCCACAGAGAAAGACACTCACGGACTTAGAAAACAAACTATGCTCATCTAAAAGGAAAGGTGGGGGGAATGGATAAATTAAGATTAGTGTTACTATATGTATACAAACACATATTATATACATATCACAAAAAGACCGACCATATAGCAAGGGAGGTCTGCGGAAGCCTCAGTAACATTTTACATGGGAAGAGCATCTGTACTTGAATAGACAAATATAATGTACAAATGAACCAGATTGTGTACACCTCGGACAAACAATATTCTAAGCTTTACCCCAATTAAAAAAAAATTAAAACCAAGAAGAAATAATGAGACATACACTTATGGGGGTTTCTCCATGCACATTCCAATGTAATTTACAACCTAGGAACACGACTTCAGAAAGGCTCTGCTGCCCTAGTACCCAGGTTTGGGAATGGAGAAATGCTGCCTGCTTGAGGCCACTTCCCACAACAGCAGCTTTAAACCCATTGCTAAAGGTCACTAAATATTCACCAAACTTGCAGTTCGGTAAATGACACCTGCTCTCTAAAAAAATTCTGGGGTGGAAAATCGACCAAAAAATTAAACAGAGGGCAAGCTTCCAAGAAGACAATTTCAAGAGTTATATTGTACTCCCAATTGTTTCCTTTTTGTAACAGAAAAGAAAACTGCGGAGAAACATGATGAGTTTTATGAATTTTCAAAGACATGCAAACACAAATTACAAAAACCTATCAGCTCACACCAGCCAGAAGGGCCATTAGCATAAATGCTGCAAACAATAAATGCTGACGCGATTGTGGAGAAATGCGTACCCTCGATTCGAAGAGGGACGTGGTAAGAGCCACTAATGAAAACACAAAGAAGGTGCTTTGAAAAGGGTAACACGGTGCTACCAGTCAATCAATCACACCCACTGCTGGGCCTATCACCTGAGACAATGAGAATCAAAAAGCCACAGGCTGGCAATCCTGCACTCCAACAATATTTACCATAGCCAACACTTGGAAGCAATGAAAATGTCCATCAACCGAGGAATGCACAAAGTAGAAGTGGTCCACGTGCACAGTGGGAAATTACTCCAATAAAAAATAAAAATTAAATTTAAAAATCCAACAAAAGTAAAGAGACATCAGCTTGTGTGGGATTGTCCGGGCACACTCCACTCTAATTTATAACCGAGAAACAGCACAGGCCGCAAGGGCTTTTCCCTAGTTACCAGGGTGGGGAACATAGAAAGGCTGCCACCCTCAGGCAGTTACCTGCAAAAGCAGCTTTAAAGCCTGTGCTAATGGTCATTTCATAGGAAGAAGTAATGCAGGACTGTAAATGAAACCTGCCCTCAAAATGTCTTGAGGGAGGTTATGGCCAAAACATTTCAAAATGTGACACATACTTTAAGAGAAAACTTTGAAGAACTAAGGGGTAATCACAGCTTGAAAAATAAAAAGGACATGCCTTAAAGCTCAATTTCAACGGATTATGAGGCACATGCGAATTCAACCACAAAGTGGTATCAGCTCACACTTGTCAGAATAACCATCAGCAAGAAAACTACAAACAATAAATACTGAAGGTGTTGTGGAGAAATGCATACCTTCAACTTCAAGTGGGACATAACTTGGAAAGGGCCACGAATAAGAACAGAATGGAGGTGCCTTTAAAAGGTAAACATTGAGCTACCATATGATCCAGGAGGCCCACTCCTCGACCTATAATATAATAAGAGAAAATTGGAAAGACACAGGCAGGCAAATCTGCATGGCACAGTCTTACAATAGCCAAGATATGGAGGTAACCAAAAAGTCCACCAACAGATGGGTGGACAAAGAAGAACTCCTCCATGTACAGATGGAATATTCGCTAGTGAAAAAAATGAAACAATGCCATTTGCAGCACCATAGATGAGTCTAGACGTAATCACGCCACCTGTAGTAAGTGAGAAAGCAAAAGACACATATCCTATCATATCACTTTTAGGAGTTACTTAAAAATTGATACCAATGAAGATATTGCCACAGAGAAAGGCCATCTCAGATTCATTAAAAAACTTATGGTTCACCAAATAGTAAGGGATGAGGATTGGATACATTACCATATTGGGGTTAACAGAGATATACAAACCATGTGAAATATATAACCCCCAAAAACATACGGAAGACCAGGAGAAGACTACTCAACTTTGTATCATAACCTACATGGGAAAAGGATGTGAGGAAGAATAGATACACGTTTATGTGTGAAAGAACCACATCTTGCACACCAGAACAAACAAACCATTGTAATCAAATGTGCTGGGATAAAAAATAAAAAGTAAATTACAAATATGAACAAGAAGTAATGAGACATAAACTTGAAGGGCTTTTTCCTGGCACATTCCATTCTAATTTACAACTTACAACACCACTTCCATTAAGGCTCTGTTTCCCCAGTTACCAAATTTGGTAAATGAGAAATGCTGCCACCTTGTGGCCATTTCCGGCAAGAGCAGCTTTAGCCTCACAGCTAATGGTCACAACATTCACAAGGACTCAGGGCTGTAAAGGACACCTGCCCTAAAAAACTCTGCTGAAATAGGGAATGGACAAAAAAATTCAAAACAGGCAAATGTTTCAAGAAGAGAGTATGAAGAGATAAGTTTTACTCACACACTTTAAAAAAAAAGGTAAATGGATAAAAGCTCAACCTCAGGGAGTGTTAGACCTATGCAATCTAATCTCCAAAAAGTTTCAAATTACACCAGTCGACTGACCATCAGCAAAAAGTCTACAAACAATAAATGCTGAACGGGTTTTAGAGAACTGTGTACCCTCTACCTGCTGGTGAGACGTAAAGGGGTAACAGCCAATAATGAGAACAGAAAGGAGCTGTGTTTAAAAGTAAAAATGGAGGTACCATTCAATCCAGCAGGTGCACCATTGGACCTCTCACCTGAGAAGAGTAGTATCGAGAAGACACAGGCCGCAAAAGCTGCAGTACAGCCTTATTCACAATTGCCAAGACAGTGAAGCAATCAAAATGTCCAACAAGAGGTGAATGGATAAAGAAGAAGTGGTCCATGTACACAATGGAATAATAGCCATGGAAAACAATGAACCATTGCTCTCTGAGGCACCACAAATAACTCTGGAGATAATCACGAAACATGAGGTAAGTTGGAAAGCAAAAGACCTATATTCTATGATATCACTTATAGGCGTTATCTAATAACTGACACAAAGGAACATATTTCCACAGAGAAAGACACTCACGGACTTAGAAAACAAACTATGCTCATCTAAAAGGAAAGGTGGGGGGAATGGATAAATTAAGATTAGTGTTACTATATGTATACAAACACATATTATATACATATCACAAAAAGACCGACCATATAGCAAGGGAGGTCTGCGGAAGCCTCAGTAACATTTTACATGGGAAGAGCATCTGTACTTGAATAGACAAATATAATGTACAAATGAACCAGATTGTGTACACCTCGGACAAACAATATTCTAAGCTTTACCCCAATTAAAAAAAAATTAAAACCAAGAAGAAATAATGAGACATACACTTATGGGGGTTTCTCCATGCACATTCCAATGTAATTTACAACCTAGGAACACGACTTCAGAAAGGCTCTGCTGCCCTAGTACCCAGGTTTGGGAATGGAGAAATGCTGCCTGCTTGAGGCCACTTCCCACAACAGCAGCTTTAAACCCATTGCTAAAGGTCACTAAATATTCACCAAACTTGCAGTTCGGTAAATGACACCTGCTCTCTAAAAAAATTCTGGGGTGGAAAATCGACCAAAAAATTAAACAGAGGGCAAGCTTCCAAGAAGACAATTTCAAGAGTTATATTGTACTCCCAATTGTTTCCTTTTTGTAACAGAAAAGAAAACTGCGGAGAAACATGATGAGTTTTATGAATTTTCAAAGACATGCAAACACAAATTACAAAAACCTATCAGCTCACACCAGCCAGAAGGGCCATTAGCATAAATGCTGCAAACAATAAATGCTGACGCGATTGTGGAGAAATGCGTACCCTCGATTCGAAGAGGGACGTGGTAAGAGCCACTAATGAAAACACAAAGAAGGTGCTTTGAAAAGGGTAACACGGTGCTACCAGTCAATCAATCACACCCACTGCTGGGCCTATCACCTGAGACAATGAGAATCAAAAAGCCACAGGCTGGCAATCCTGCACTCCAACAATATTTACCATAGCCAACACTTGGAAGCAATGAAAATGTCCATCAACCGAGGAATGCACAAAGTAGAAGTGGTCCACGTGCACAGTGGGAAATTACTCCAATAAAAAATAAAAATTAAATTTAAAAATCCAACAAAAGTAAAGAGACATCAGCTTGTGTGGGATTGTCCGGGCACACTCCACTCTAATTTATAACCGAGAAACAGCACAGGCCGCAAGGGCTTTTCCCTAGTTACCAGGGTGGGGAACATAGAAAGGCTGCCACCCTCAGGCAGTTACCTGCAAAAGCAGCTTTAAAGCCTGTGCTAATGGTCATTTCATAGGAAGAAGTAATGCAGGACTGTAAATGAAACCTGCCCTCAAAATGTCTTGAGGGAGGTTATGGCCAAAACATTTCAAAATGTGACACATACTTTAAGAGAAAACTTTGAAGAACTAAGGGGTAATCACAGCTTGAAAAATAAAAAGGACATGCCTTAAAGCTCAATTTCAACGGATTATGAGGCACATGCGAATTCAACCACAAAGTGGTATCAGCTCACACTTGTCAGAATAACCATCAGCAAGAAAACTACAAACAATAAATACTGAAGGTGTTGTGGAGAAATGCATACCTTCAACTTCAAGTGGGACATAACTTGGAAAGGGCCACGAATAAGAACAGAATGGAGGTGCCTTTAAAAGGTAAACATTGAGCTACCATATGATCCAGGAGGCCCACTCCTCGACCTATAATATAATAAGAGAAAATTGGAAAGACACAGGCAGGCAAATCTGCATGGCACAGTCTTACAATAGCCAAGATATGGAGGTAACCAAAAAGTCCACCAACAGATGGGTGGACAAAGAAGAACTCCTCCATGTACAGATGGAATATTCGCTAGTGAAAAAAATGAAACAATGCCATTTGCAGCACCATAGATGAGTCTAGACGTAATCACGCCACCTGTAGTAAGTGAGAAAGCAAAAGACACATATCCTATCATATCACTTTTAGGAGTTACTTAAAAATTGATACCAATGAAGATATTGCCACAGAGAAAGGCCATCTCAGATTCATTAAAAAACTTATGGTTCACCAAATAGTAAGGGATGAGGATTGGATACATTACCATATTGGGGTTAACAGAGATATACAAACCATGTGAAATATATAACCCCCAAAAACATACGGAAGACCAGGAGAAGACTACTCAACTTTGTATCATAACCTACATGGGAAAAGGATGTGAGGAAGAATAGATACACGTTTATGTGTGAAAGAACCACATCTTGCACACCAGAACAAACAAACCATTGTAATCAAATGTGCTGGGATAAAAAATAAAAAGTAAATTACAAATATGAACAAGAAGTAATGAGACATAAACTTGAAGGGCTTTTTCCTGGCACATTCCATTCTAATTTACAACTTACAACACCACTTCCATTAAGGCTCTGTTTCCCCAGTTACCAAATTTGGTAAATGAGAAATGCTGCCACCTTGTGGCCATTTCCGGCAAGAGCAGCTTTAGCCTCACAGCTAATGGTCACAACATTCACAAGGACTCAGGGCTGTAAAGGACACCTGCCCTAAAAAACTCTGCTGAAATAGGGAATGGACAAAAAAATTCAAAACAGGCAAATGTTTCAAGAAGAGAGTATGAAGAGATAAGTTTTACTCACACACTTTAAAAAAAAAGGTAAATGGATAAAAGCTCAACCTCAGGGAGTGTTAGACCTATGCAATCTAATCTCCAAAAAGTTTCAAATTACACCAGTCGACTGACCATCAGCAAAAAGTCTACAAACAATAAATGCTGAACGGGTTTTAGAGAACTGTGTACCCTCTACCTGCTGGTGAGACGTAAAGGGGTAACAGCCAATAATGAGAACAGAAAGGAGCTGTGTTTAAAAGTAAAAATGGAGGTACCATTCAATCCAGCAGGTGCACCATTGGACCTCTCACCTGAGAAGAGTAGTATCGAGAAGACACAGGCCGCAAAAGCTGCAGTACAGCCTTATTCACAATTGCCAAGACAGTGAAGCAATCAAAATGTCCAACAAGAGGTGAATGGATAAAGAAGAAGTGGTCCATGTACACAATGGAATAATAGCCATGGAAAACAATGAACCATTGCTCTCTGAGGCACCACAAATAACTCTGGAGATAATCACGAAACATGAGGTAAGTTGGAAAGCAAAAGACCTATATTCTATGATATCACTTATAGGCGTTATCTAATAACTGACACAAAGGAACATATTTCCACAGAGAAAGACACTCACGGACTTAGAAAACAAACTATGCTCATCTAAAAGGAAAGGTGGGGGGAATGGAGAAATTAAGATTAGTGTTACTATATGTATACAAACACATATTATATACATATCACAAAAAGACCGACCATATAGCAAGGGAGGTCTGCGGAAGCCTCAGTAACATTTTACATGGGAAGAGCATCTGTACTTGAATAGACAAATATAATGTACAAATGAACCAGATTGTGTACACCTCGGACAAACAATATTCTAAGCTTTACCCCAATTAAAAAAAAATTAAAACCAAGAAGAAATAATGAGACATACACTTATGGGGGTTTCTCCATGCACATTCCAATGTAATTTACAACCTAGGAACACGACTTCAGAAAGGCTCTGCTGCCCTAGTACCCAGGTTTGGGAATGGAGAAATGCTGCCTGCTTGAGGCCACTTCCCACAACAGCAGCTTTAAACCCATTGCTAAAGGTCACTAAATATTCACCAAACTTGCAGTTCGGTAAATGACACCTGCTCTCTAAAAAAATTCTGGGGTGGAAAATCGACCAAAAAATTAAACAGAGGGCAAGCTTCCAAGAAGACAATTTCAAGAGTTATATTGTACTCCCAATTGTTTCCTTTTTGTAACAGAAAAGAAAACTGCGGAGAAACATGATGAGTTTTATGAATTTTCAAAGACATGCAAACACAAATTACAAAAACCTATCAGCTCACACCAGCCAGAAGGGCCATTAGCATAAATGCTGCAAACAATAAATGCTGACGCGATTGTGGAGAAATGCGTACCCTCGATTCGAAGAGGGACGTGGTAAGAGCCACTAATGAAAACACAAAGAAGGTGCTTTGAAAAGGGTAACACGGTGCTACCAGTCAATCAATCACACCCACTGCTGGGCCTATCACCTGAGACAATGAGAATCAAAAAGCCACAGGCTGGCAATCCTGCACTCCAACAATATTTACCATAGCCAACACTTGGAAGCAATGAAAATGTCCATCAACCGAGGAATGCACAAAGTAGAAGTGGTCCACGTGCACAGTGGGAAATTACTCCAATAAAAAATAAAAATTAAATTTAAAAATCCAACAAAAGTAAAGAGACATCAGCTTGTGTGGGATTGTCCGGGCACACTCCACTCTAATTTATAACCGAGAAACAGCACAGGCCGCAAGGGCTTTTCCCTAGTTACCAGGGTGGGGAACATAGAAAGGCTGCCACCCTCAGGCAGTTACCTGCAAAAGCAGCTTTAAAGCCTGTGCTAATGGTCATTTCATAGGAAGAAGTAATGCAGGACTGTAAATGAAACCTGCCCTCAAAATGTCTTGAGGGAGGTTATGGCCAAAACATTTCAAAATGTGACACATACTTTAAGAGAAAACTTTGAAGAACTAAGGGGTAATCACAGCTTGAAAAATAAAAAGGACATGCCTTAAAGCTCAATTTCAACGGATTATGAGGCACATGCGAATTCAACCACAAAGTGGTATCAGCTCACACTTGTCAGAATAACCATCAGCAAGAAAACTACAAACAATAAATACTGAAGGTGTTGTGGAGAAATGCATACCTTCAACTTCAAGTGGGACATAACTTGGAAAGGGCCACGAATAAGAACAGAATGGAGGTGCCTTTAAAAGGTAAACATTGAGCTACCATATGATCCAGGAGGCCCACTCCTCGACCTATAATATAATAAGAGAAAATTGGAAAGACACAGGCAGGCAAATCTGCATGGCACAGTCTTACAATAGCCAAGATATGGAGGTAACCAAAAAGTCCACCAACAGATGGGTGGACAAAGAAGAACTCCTCCATGTACAGATGGAATATTCGCTAGTGAAAAAAATGAAACAATGCCATTTGCAGCACCATAGATGAGTCTAGACGTAATCACGCCACCTGTAGTAAGTGAGAAAGCAAAAGACACATATCCTATCATATCACTTTTAGGAGTTACTTAAAAATTGATACCAATGAAGATATTGCCACAGAGAAAGGCCATCTCAGATTCATTAAAAAACTTATGGTTCACCAAATAGTAAGGGATGAGGATTGGATACATTACCATATTGGGGTTAACAGAGATATACAAACCATGTGAAATATATAACCCCCCAAAACATACGGAAGACCAGGAGAAGACTACTCAACTTTGTATCAAAACCTACATGGGAAAAGGATGTGAGGAAGAATAGATACACGTTTATGTGTGAAAGAACCACATCTTGCACACCAGAACAAACAAACCATTGTAATCAAATGTGCTGGGATAAAAAATAAAAAGTAAATTACAAATATGAACAAGAAGTAATGAGACATAAACTTGAAGGGCTTTTTCCTGGCACATTCCATTCTAATTTACAACTTACAACACCACTTCCATTAAGGCTCTGTTTCCCCAGTTACCAAATTTGGTAAATGAGAAATGCTGCCACCTTGTGGCCATTTCCGGCAAGAGCAGCTTTAGCCTCACAGCTAATGGTCACAACATTCACAAGGACTCAGGGCTGTAAAGGACACCTGCCCTAAAAAACTCTGCTGAAATAGGGAATGGACAAAAAAATTCAAAACAGGCAAATGTTTCAAGAAGAGAGTATGAAGAGATAAGTTTTACTCACACACTTTAAAAAAAAAGGTAAATGGATAAAAGCTCAACCTCAGGGAGTGTTAGACCTATGCAATCTAATCTCCAAAAAGTTTCAAATTACACCAGTCGACTGACCATCAGCAAAAAGTCTACAAACAATAAATGCTGAACGGGTTTTAGAGAACTGTGTACCCTCTACCTGCTGGTGAGACGTAAAGGGGTAACAGCCAATAATGAGAACAGAAAGGAGCTGTGTTTAAAAGTAAAAATGGAGGTACCATTCAATCCAGCAGGTGCACCATTGGACCTCTCACCTGAGAAGAGTAGTATCGAGAAGACACAGGCCGCAAAAGCTGCAGTACAGCCTTATTCACAATTGCCAAGACAGTGAAGCAATCAAAATGTCCAACAAGAGGTGAATGGATAAAGAAGAAGTGGTCCATGTACACAATGGAATAATAGCCATGGAAAACAATGAACCATTGCTCTCTGAGGCACCACAAATAACTCTGGAGATAATCACGAAACATGAGGTAAGTTGGAAAGCAAAAGACCTATATTCTATGATATCACTTATAGGCGTTATCTAATAACTGACACAAAGGAACATATTTCCACAGAGAAAGACACTCACGGACTTAGAAAACAAACTATGCTCATCTAAAAGGAAAGGTGGGGGGAATGGATAAATTAAGATTAGTGTTACTATATGTATACAAACACATATTATATACATATCACAAAAAGACCGACCATATAGCAAGGGAGGTCTGCGGAAGCCTCAGTAACATTTTACATGGGAAGAGCATCTGTACTTGAATAGACAAATATAATGTACAAATGAACCAGATTGTGTACACCTCGGACAAACAATATTCTAAGCTTTACCCCAATTAAAAAAAAATTAAAACCAAGAAGAAATAATGAGACATACACTTATGGGGGTTTCTCCATGCACATTCCAATGTAATTTACAACCTAGGAACACGACTTCAGAAAGGCTCTGCTGCCCTAGTACCCAGGTTTGGGAATGGAGAAATGCTGCCTGCTTGAGGCCACTTCCCACAACAGCAGCTTTAAACCCATTGCTAAAGGTCACTAAATATTCACCAAACTTGCAGTTCGGTAAATGACACCTGCTCTCTAAAAAAATTCTGGGGTGGAAAATCGACCAAAAAATTAAACAGAGGGCAAGCTTCCAAGAAGACAATTTCAAGAGTTATATTGTACTCCCAATTGTTTCCTTTTTGTAACAGAAAAGAAAACTGCGGAGAAACATGATGAGTTTTATGAATTTTCAAAGACATGCAAACACAAATTACAAAAACCTATCAGCTCACACCAGCCAGAAGGGCCATTAGCATAAATGCTGCAAACAATAAATGCTGACGCGATTGTGGAGAAATGCGTACCCTCGATTCGAAGAGGGACGTGGTAAGAGCCACTAATGAAAACACAAAGAAGGTGCTTTGAAAAGGGTAACACGGTGCTACCAGTCAATCAATCACACCCACTGCTGGGCCTATCACCTGAGACAATGAGAATCAAAAAGCCACAGGCTGGCAATCCTGCACTCCAACAATATTTACCATAGCCAACACTTGGAAGCAATGAAAATGTCCATCAACCGAGGAATGCACAAAGTAGAAGTGGTCCACGTGCACAGTGGGAAATTACTCCAATAAAAAATAAAAATTAAATTTAAAAATCCAACAAAAGTAAAGAGACATCAGCTTGTGTGGGATTGTCCGGGCACACTCCACTCTAATTTATAACCGAGAAACAGCACAGGCCGCAAGGGCTTTTCCCTAGTTACCAGGGTGGGGAACATAGAAAGGCTGCCACCCTCAGGCAGTTACCTGCAAAAGCAGCTTTAAAGCCTGTGCTAATGGTCATTTCATAGGAAGAAGTAATGCAGGACTGTAAATGAAACCTGCCCTCAAAATGTCTTGAGGGAGGTTATGGCCAAAACATTTCAAAATGTGACACATACTTTAAGAGAAAACTTTGAAGAACTAAGGGGTAATCACAGCTTGAAAAATAAAAAGGACATGCCTTAAAGCTCAATTTCAACGGATTATGAGGCACATGCGAATTCAACCACAAAGTGGTATCAGCTCACACTTGTCAGAATAACCATCAGCAAGAAAACTACAAACAATAAATACTGAAGGTGTTGTGGAGAAATGCATACCTTCAACTTCAAGTGGGACATAACTTGGAAAGGGCCACGAATAAGAACAGAATGGAGGTGCCTTTAAAAGGTAAACATTGAGCTACCATATGATCCAGGAGGCCCACTCCTCGACCTATAATATAATAAGAGAAAATTGGAAAGACACAGGCAGGCAAATCTGCATGGCACAGTCTTACAATAGCCAAGATATGGAGGTAACCAAAAAGTCCACCAACAGATGGGTGGACAAAGAAGAACTCCTCCATGTACAGATGGAATATTCGCTAGTGAAAAAAATGAAACAATGCCATTTGCAGCACCATAGATGAGTCTAGACGTAATCACGCCACCTGTAGTAAGTGAGAAAGCAAAAGACACATATCCTATCATATCACTTTTAGGAGTTACTTAAAAATTGATACCAATGAAGATATTGCCACAGAGAAAGGCCATCTCAGATTCATTAAAAAACTTATGGTTCACCAAATAGTAAGGGATGAGGATTGGATACATTACCATATTGGGGTTAACAGAGATATACAAACCATGTGAAATATATAACCCCCCAAAACATACGGAAGACCAGGAGAAGACTACTCAACTTTGTATCATAACCTACATGGGAAAAGGATGTGAGGAAGAATAGATACACGTTTATGTGTGAAAGAACCACATCTTGCACACCAGAACAAACAAACCATTGTAATCAAATGTGCTGGGATAAAAAATAAAAAGTAAATTACAAATATGAACAAGAAGTAATGAGACATAAACTTGAAGGGCTTTTTCCTGGCACATTCCATTCTAATTTACAACTTACAACACCACTTCCATTAAGGCTCTGTTTCCCCAGTTACCAAATTTGGTAAATGAGAAATGCTGCCACCTTGTGGCCATTTCCGGCAAGAGCAGCTTTAGCCTCACAGCTAATGGTCACAACATTCACAAGGACTCAGGGCTGTAAAGGACACCTGCCCTAAAAAACTCTGCTGAAATAGGGAATGGACAAAAAAATTCAAAACAGGCAAATGTTTCAAGAAGAGAGTATGAAGAGATAAGTTTTACTCACACACTTTAAAAAAAAAGGTAAATGGATAAAAGCTCAACCTCAGGGAGTGTTAGACCTATGCAATCTAATCTCCAAAAAGTTTCAAATTACACCAGTCGACTGACCATCAGCAAAAAGTCTACAAACAATAAATGCTGAACGGGTTTTAGAGAACTGTGTACCCTCTACCTGCTGGTGAGACGTAAAGGGGTAACAGCCAATAATGAGAACAGAAAGGAGCTGTGTTTAAAAGTAAAAATGGAGGTACCATTCAATCCAGCAGGTGCACCATTGGACCTCTCACCTGAGAAGAGTAGTATCGAGAAGACACAGGCCGCAAAAGCTGCAGTACAGCCTTATTCACAATTGCCAAGACAGTGAAGCAATCAAAATGTCCAACAAGAGGTGAATGGATAAAGAAGAAGTGGTCCATGTACACAATGGAATAATAGCCATGGAAAACAATGAACCATTGCTCTCTGAGGCACCACAAATAACTCTGGAGATAATCACGAAACATGAGGTAAGTTGGAAAGCAAAAGACCTATATTCTATGATATCACTTATAGGCGTTATCTAATAACTGACACAAAGGAACATATTTCCACAGAGAAAGACACTCACGGACTTAGAAAACAAACTATGCTCATCTAAAAGGAAAGGTGGGGGGAATGGATAAATTAAGATTAGTGTTACTATATGTATACAAACACATATTATATACATATCACAAAAAGACCGACCATATAGCAAGGGAGGTCTGCGGAAGCCTCAGTAACATTTTACATGGGAAGAGCATCTGTACTTGAATAGACAAATATAATGTACAAATGAACCAGATTGTGTACACCTCGGACAAACAATATTCTAAGCTTTACCCCAATTAAAAAAAAATTAAAACCAAGAAGAAATAATGAGACATACACTTATGGGGGTTTCTCCATGCACATTCCAATGTAATTTACAACCTAGGAACACGACTTCAGAAAGGCTCTGCTGCCCTAGTACCCAGGTTTGGGAATGGAGAAATGCTGCCTGCTTGAGGCCACTTCCCACAACAGCAGCTTTAAACCCATTGCTAAAGGTCACTAAATATTCACCAAACTTGCAGTTCGGTAAATGACACCTGCTCTCTAAAAAAATTCTGGGGTGGAAAATCGACCAAAAAATTAAACAGAGGGCAAGCTTCCAAGAAGACAATTTCAAGAGTTATATTGTACTCCCAATTGTTTCCTTTTTGTAACAGAAAAGAAAACTGCGGAGAAACATGATGAGTTTTATGAATTTTCAAAGACATGCAAACACAAATTACAAAAACCTATCAACTCACACCAGCCAGAAGGGCCATTAGCATAAATGCTGCGAACAATAAATGCTGACGCGATTGTGGAGAAATGCGTACCCTCGATTCGAAGAGGGACGTGGTAAGAGCCACTAATGAAAACACAAAGAAGGTGCTTTGAAAAGGGTAACACGGTGCTACCAGTCAATCAATCACACCCACTGCTGGGCCTATCACCTGAGACAATGAGAATCAAAAAGCCACAGGCTGGCAATCCTGCACTCCAACAATATTTACCATAGCCAACACTTGGAAGCAATGAAAATGTCCATCAACCGAGGAATGCACAAAGTAGAAGTGGTCCACGTGCACAGTGGGAAATTACTCCAATAAAAAATAAAAATTAAATTTAAAAATCCAACAAAAGTAAAGAGACATCAGCTTGTGTGGGATTGTCCGGGCACACTCCACTCTAATTTATAACCGAGAAACAGCACAGGCCGCAAGGGCTTTTCCCTAGTTACCAGGGTGGGGAACATAGAAAGGCTGCCACCCTCAGGCAGTTACCTGCAAAAGCAGCTTTAAAGCCTGTGCTAATGGTCATTTCATAGGAAGAAGTAATGCAGGACTGTAAATGAAACCTGCCCTCAAAATGTCTTGAGGGAGGTTATGGCCAAAACATTTCAAAATGTGACACATACTTTAAGAGAAAACTTTGAAGAACTAAGGGGTAATCACAGCTTGAAAAATAAAAAGGACATGCCTTAAAGCTCAATTTCAACGGATTATGAGGCACATGCGAATTCAACCACAAAGTGGTATCAGCTCACACTTGTCAGAATAACCATCAGCAAGAAAACTACAAACAATAAATACTGAAGGTGTTGTGGAGAAATGCATACCTTCAACTTCAAGTGGGACATAACTTGGAAAGGGCCACGAATAAGAACAGAATGGAGGTGCCTTTAAAAGGTAAACATTGAGCTACCATATGATCCAGGAGGCCCACTCCTCGACCTATAATATAATAAGAGAAAATTGGAAAGACACAGGCAGGCAAATCTGCATGGCACAGTCTTACAATAGCCAAGATATGGAGGTAACCAAAAAGTCCACCAACAGATGGGTGGACAAAGAAGAACTCCTCCATGTACAGATGGAATATTCGCTAGTGAAAAAAATGAAACAATGCCATTTGCAGCACCATAGATGAGTCTAGACGTAATCACGCCACCTGTAGTAAGTGAGAAAGCAAAAGACACATATCCTATCATATCACTTTTAGGAGTTACTTAAAAATTGATACCAATGAAGATATTGCCACAGAGAAAGGCCATCTCAGATTCATTAAAAAACTTATGGTTCACCAAATAGTAAGGGATGAGGATTGGATACATTACCATATTGGGGTTAACAGAGATATACAAACCATGTGAAATATATAACCCCCCAAAACATACGGAAGACCAGGAGAAGACTACTCAACTTTGTATCATAACCTACATGGGAAAAGGATGTGAGGAAGAATAGATACACGTTTATGTGTGAAAGAACCACATCTTGCACACCAGAACAAACAAACCATTGTAATCAAATGTGCTGGGATAAAAAATAAAAAGTAAATTACAAATATGAACAAGAAGTAATGAGACATAAACTTGAAGGGCTTTTTCCTGGCACATTCCATTCTAATTTACAACTTACAACACCACTTCCATTAAGGCTCTGTTTCCCCAGTTACCAAATTTGGTAAATGAGAAATGCTGCCACCTTGTGGCCATTTCCGGCAAGAGCAGCTTTAGCCTCACAGCTAATGGTCACAACATTCACAAGGACTCAGGGCTGTAAAGGACACCTGCCCTAAAAAACTCTGCTGAAATAGGGAATGGACAAAAAAATTCAAAACAGGCAAATGTTTCAAGAAGAGAGTATGAAGAGATAAGTTTTACTCACACACTTTAAAAAAAAAGGTAAATGGATAAAAGCTCAACCTCAGGGAGTGTTAGACCTATGCAATCTAATCTCCAAAAAGTTTCAAATTACACCAGTCGACTGACCATCAGCAAAAAGTCTACAAACAATAAATGCTGAACGGGTTTTAGAGAACTGTGTACCCTCTACCTGCTGGTGAGACGTAAAGGGGTAACAGCCAATAATGAGAACAGAAAGGAGCTGTGTTTAAAAGTAAAAATGGAGGTACCATTCAATCCAGCAGGTGCACCATTGGACCTCTCACCTGAGAAGAGTAGTATCGAGAAGACACAGGCCGCAAAAGCTGCAGTACAGCCTTATTCACAATTGCCAAGACAGTGAAGCAATCAAAATGTCCAACAAGAGGTGAATGGATAAAGAAGAAGTGGTCCATGTACACAATGGAATAATAGCCATGGAAAACAATGAACCATTGCTCTCTGAGGCACCACAAATAACTCTGGAGATAATCACGAAACATGAGGTAAGTTGGAAAGCAAAAGACCTATATTCTATGATATCACTTATAGGCGTTATCTAATAACTGACACAAAGGAACATATTTCCACAGAGAAAGACACTCACGGACTTAGAAAACAAACTATGCTCATCTAAAAGGAAAGGTGGGGGGAATGGATAAATTAAGATTAGTGTTACTATATGTATACAAACACATATTATATACATATCACAAAAAGACCGACCATATAGCAAGGGAGGTCTGCGGAACCCTCAGTAACATTTTACATGGGAAGAGCATCTGTACTTGAATAGACAAATATAATGTACAAATGAACCAGATTGTGTACACCTCGGACAAACAATATTCTAAGCTTTACCCCAATTAAAAAAAAATTAAAACCAAGAAGAAATAATGAGACATACACTTATGGGGGTTTCTCCATGCACATTCCAATGTAATTTACAACCTAGGAACACGACTTCAGAAAGGCTCTGCTGCCCTAGTACCCAGGTTTGGGAATGGAGAAATGCTGCCTGCTTGAGGCCACTTCCCACAACAGCAGCTTTAAACCCATTGCTAAAGGTCACTAAATATTCACCAAACTTGCAGTTCGGTAAATGACACCTGCTCTCTAAAAAAATTCTGGGGTGGAAAATCGACCAAAAAATTAAACAGAGGGCAAGCTTCCAAGAAGACAATTTCAAGAGTTATATTGTACTCCCAATTGTTTCCCTTTTGTAACAGAAAAGAAAACTGCGGAGAAACATGATGAGTTTTATGAATTTTCAAAGACATGCAAACACAAATTACAAAAACCTATCAGCTCACACCAGCCAGAAGGGCCATTAGCATAAATGCTGCAAACAATAAATGCTGACGCGATTGTGGAGAAATGCGTACCCTCGATTCGAAGAGGGACGTGGTAAGAGCCACTAATGAAAACACAAAGAAGGTGCTTTGAAAAGGGTAACACGGTGCTACCAGTCAATCAATCACACCCACTGCTGGGCCTATCACCTGAGACAATGAGAATCAAAAAGCCACAGGCTGGCAATCCTGCACTCCAACAATATTTACCATAGCCAACACTTGGAAGCAATGAAAATGTCCATCAACCGAGGAATGCACAAAGTAGAAGTGGTCCACGTGCACAGTGGGAAATTACTCCAATAAAAAATAAAAATTAAATTTAAAAATCCAACAAAAGTAAAGAGACATCAGCTTGTGTGGGATTGTCCGGGCACACTCCACTCTAATTTATAACCGAGAAACAGCACAGGCCGCAAGGGCTTTTCCCTAGTTACCAGGGTGGGGAACATAGAAAGGCTGCCACCCTCAGGCAGTTACCTGCAAAAGCAGCTTTAAAGCCTGTGCTAATGGTCATTTCATAGGAAGAAGTAATGCAGGACTGTAAATGAAACCTGCCCTCAAAATGTCTTGAGGGAGGTTATGGCCAAAACATTTCAAAATGTGACACATACTTTAAGAGAAAACTTTGAAGAACTAAGGGGTAATCACAGCTTGAAAAATAAAAAGGACATGCCTTAAAGCTCAATTTCAACGGATTATGAGGCACATGCGAATTCAACCACAAAGTGGTATCAGCTCACACTTGTCAGAATAACCATCAGCAAGAAAACTACAAACAATAAATACTGAAGGTGTTGTGGAGAAATGCATACCTTCAACTTCAAGTGGGACATAACTTGGAAAGGGCCACGAATAAGAACAGAATGGAGGTGCCTTTAAAAGGTAAACATTGAGCTACCATATGATCCAGGAGGCCCACTCCTCGACCTATAATATAATAAGAGAAAATTGGAAAGACACAGGCAGGCAAATCTGCATGGCACAGTCTTACAATAGCCAAGATATGGAGGTAACCAATAAGTCCACCAACAGATGGGTGGACAAAGAAGAACTCCTCCATGTACAGATGGAATATTCGCTAGTGAAAAAAATGAAACAATGCCATTTGCAGCACCATAGATGAGTCTAGACGTAATCACGCCACCTGTAGTAAGTGAGAAAGCAAAAGACACATATCCTATCATATCACTTTTAGGAGTTACTTAAAAATTGATACCAATGAAGATATTGCCACAGAGAAAGGCAATCTCAGATTCATTAAAAAACTTATGGTTCACCAAATAGTAAGGGATGAGGATTGGATACATTACCATATTGGGGTTAACAGAGATATACAAACCATGTGAAATATATAACCCCCAAAAACATACGGAAGACCAGGAGAAGACTACTCAACTTTGTATCATAACCTACATGGGAAAAGGATGTGAGGAAGAATAGATACACGTTTATGTGTGAAAGAACCACATCTTGCACACCAGAACAAACAAACCATTGTAATCAAATGTGCTGGGATAAAAAATAAAAAGTAAATTACAAATATGAACAAGAAGTAATGAGACATAAACTTGAAGGGCTTTTTCCTGGCACATTCCATTCTAATTTACAACTTACAACACCACTTCCATTAAGGCTCTGTTTCCCCAGTTACCAAATTTGGTAAATGAGAAATGCTGCCACCTTGTGGCCATTTCCGGCAAGAGCAGCTTTAGCCTCACAGCTAATGGTCACAACATTCACAAGGACTCAGGGCTGTAAAGGACACCTGCCCTAAAAAACTCTGCTGAAATAGGGAATGGACAAAAAAATTCAAAACAGGCAAATGTTTCAAGAAGAGAGTATGAAGAGATAAGTTTTACTCACACACTTTAAAAAAAAAGGTAAATGGATAAAAGCTCAACCTCAGGGAGTGTTAGACCTATGCAATCTAATCTCCAAAAAGTTTCAAATTACACCAGTCGACTGACCATCAGCAAAAAGTCTACAAACAATAAATGCTGAACGGGTTTTAGAGAACTGTGTACCCTCTACCTGCTGGTGAGACGTAAAGGGGTAACAGCCAATAATGAGAACAGAAAGGAGCTGTGTTTAAAAGTAAAAATGGAGGTACCATTCAATCCAGCAGGTGCACCATTGGACCTCTCACCTGAGAAGAGTAGTATCGAGAAGACACAGGCCGCAAAAGCTGCAGTACAGCCTTATTCACAATTGCCAAGACAGTGAAGCAATCAAAATGTCCAACAAGAGGTGAATGGATAAAGAAGAAGTGGTCCATGTACACAATGGAATAATAGCCATGGAAAACAATGAACCATTGCTCTCTGAGGCACCACAAATAACTCTGGAGATAATCACGAAACATGAGGTAAGTTGGAAAGCAAAAGACCTATATTCTATGATATCACTTATAGGCGTTATCTAATAACTGACACAAAGGAACATATTTCCACAGAGAAAGACACTCACGGACTTAGAAAACAAACTATGCTCATCTAAAAGGAAAGGTGGGGGGAATGGAGAAATTAAGATTAGTGTTACTACATGTATACAAACACATATTATATACATATCACAAAAAGACCGACCATATAGCAAGGGAGGTCTGCGGAAGCCTCAGTAACATTTTACATGGGAAGAGCATCTGTACTTGAATAGACAAATATAATGTACAAATGAACCAGATTGTGTACACCTCGGACAAACAATATTCTAAGCTTTACCCCAATTAAAAAAAAATTAAAACCAAGAAGAAATAATGAGACATACACTTATGGGGGTTTCTCCATGCACATTCCAATGTAATTTACAACCTAGGAACACGACTTCAGAAAGGCTCTGCTGCCCTAGTACCCAGGTTTGGGAATGGAGAAATGCTGCCTGCTTGAGGCCACTTCCCACAACAGCAGCTTTAAACCCATTGCTAAAGGTCACTAAATATTCACCAAACTTGCAGTTCGGTAAATGACACCTGCTCTCTAAAAAAATTCTGGGGTGGAAAATCGACCAAAAAATTAAACAGAGGGCAAGCTTCCAAGAAGACAATTTCAAGAGTTATATTGTACTCCCAATTGTTTCCCTTTTGTAACAGAAAAGAAAACTGCGGAGAAACATGATGAGTTTTATGAATTTTCAAAGACATGCAAACACAAATTACAAAAACCTATCAGCTCACACCAGCCAGAAGGGCCATTAGCATAAATGCTGCAAACAATAAATGCTGACGCGATTGTGGAGAAATGCGTACCCTCGATTCGAAGAGGGACGTGGTAAGAGCCACTAATGAAAACACAAAGAAGGTGCTTTGAAAAGGGTAACACGGTGCTACCAGTCAATCAATCACACCCACTGCTGGGCCTATCACCTGAGACAATGAGAATCAAAAAGCCACAGGCTGGCAATCCTGCACTCCAACAATATTTACCATAGCCAACACTTGGAAGCACTGAAAATGTCCATCAACCGAGGAATGCACAAAGTAGAAGTGGTCCACGTGCACAGTGGGAAATTACTCCAATAAAAAATAAAAATTAAATTTAAAAATCCAACAAAAGTAAAGAGACATCAGCTTGTGTGGGATTGTCCGGGCACACTCCACTCTAATTTATAACCGAGAAACAGCACAGGCCGCAAGGGCTTTTCCCTAGTTACCAGGGTGGGGAACATAGAAAGGCTGCCACCCTCAGGCAGTTACCTGCAAAAGCAGCTTTAAAGCCTGTGCTAATGGTCATTTCATAGGAAGAAGTAATGCAGGACTGTAAATGAAACCTGCCCTCAAAATGTCTTGAGGGAGGTTATGGCCAAAACATTTCAAAATGTGACACATACTTTAAGAGAAAACTTTGAAGAACTAAGGGGTAATCACAGCTTGAAAAATAAAAAGGACATGCCTTAAAGCTCAATTTCAACGGATTATGAGGCACATGCGAATTCAACCACAAAGTGGTATCAGCTCACACTTGTCAGAATAACCATCAGCAAGAAAACTACAAACAATAAATACTGAAGGTGTTGTGGAGAAATGCATACCTTCAACTTCAAGTGGGACATAACTTGGAAAGGGCCACGAATAAGAACAGAATGGAGGTGCCTTTAAAAGGTAAACATTGAGCTACCATATGATCCAGGAGGCCCACTCCTCGACCTATAATATAATAAGAGAAAATTGGAAAGACACAGGCAGGCAAATCTGCATGGCACAGTCTTACAATAGCCAAGATATGGAGGTAACCAAAAAGTCCACCAACAGATGGGTGGACAAAGAAGAACTCCTCCATGTACAGATGGAATATTCGCTAGTGAAAAAAATGAAACAATGCCATTTGCAGCACCATAGATGAGTCTAGACGTAATCACGCCACCTGTAGTAAGTGAGAAAGCAAAAGACACATATCCTATCATATCACTTTTAGGAGTTACTTAAAAATTGATACCAATGAAGATATTGCCACAGAGAAAGGCAATCTCAGATTCATTAAAAAACTTATGGTTCACCAAATAGTAAGGGCTGAGGATTGGATACATTACCATATTGGGGTTAACAGAGATATACAAACCATGTGAAATATATAACCCCCAAAAACATACGGAAGACCAGGAGAAGACTACTCAACTTTGTATCATAACCTACATGGGAAAAGGATGTGAGGAAGAATAGATACACGTTTATGTGTGAAAGAACCACATCTTGCACACCAGAACAAACAAACCATTGTAATCAAATGTGCTGGGATAAAAAATAAAAAGTAAATTACAAATATGAACAAGAAGTAATGAGACATAAACTTGAAGGGCTTTTTCCTGGCACATTCCATTCTAATTTACAACTTACAACACCACTTCCATTAAGGCTCTGTTTCCCCAGTTACCAAATTTGGTAAATGAGAAATGCTGCCACCTTGTGGCCATTTCCGGCAAGAGCAGCTTTAGCCTCACAGCTAATGGTCACAACATTCACAAGGACTCAGGGCTGTAAAGGACACCTGCCCTAAAAAACTCTGCTGAAATAGGGAATGGACAAAAAAATTCAAAACAGGCAAATGTTTCAAGAAGAGAGTATGAAGAGATAAGTTTTACTCACACACTTTAAAAAAAAAGGTAAATGGATAAAAGCTCAACCTCAGGGAGTGTTAGACCTATGCAATCTAATCTCCAAAAAGTTTCAAATTACACCAGTCGACTGACCATCAGCAAAAAGTCTACAAACAATAAATGCTGAACGGGTTTTAGAGAACTGTGTACCCTCTACCTGCTGGTGAGACGTAAAGGGGTAACAGCCAATAATGAGAACAGAAAGGAGCTGTGTTTAAAAGTAAAAATGGAGGTACCATTCAATCCAGCAGGTGCACCATTGGACCTCTCACCTGAGAAGAGTAGTATCGAGAAGACACAGGCCGCAAAAGCTGCAGTACAGCCTTATTCACAATTGCCAAGACAGTGAAGCAATCAAAATGTCCAACAAGAGGTGAATGGATAAAGAAGAAGTGGTCCATGTACACAATGGAATAATAGCCATGGAAAACAATGAACCATTGCTCTCTGAGGCACCACAAATAACTCTGGAGATAATCACGAAACATGAGGTAAGTTGGAAAGCAAAAGACCTATATTCTATGATATCACTTATAGGCGTTATCTAATAACTGACACAAAGGAACATATTTCCACAGAGAAAGACACTCACGGACTTAGAAAACAAACTATGCTCATCTAAAAGGAAAGGTGGGGGGAATGGATAAATTAAGATTAGTGTTACTATATGTATACAAACACATATTATATACATATCACAAAAAGACCGACCATATAGCAAGGGAGGTCTGCGGAAGCCTCAGTAACATTTTACATGGGAAGAGCATCTGTACTTGAATAGACAAATATAATGTACAAATGAACCAGATTGTGTACACCTCGGACAAACAATATTCTAAGCTTTACCCCAATTAAAAAAAAATTAAAACCAAGAAGAAATAATGAGACATACACTTATGGGGGTTTCTCCATGCACATTCCAATGTAATTTACAACCTAGGAACACGACTTCAGAAAGGCTCTGCTGCCCTAGTACCCAGGTTTGGGAATGGAGAAATGCTGCCTGCTTGAGGCCACTTCCCACAACAGCAGCTTTAAACCCATTGCTAAAGGTCACTAAATATTCACCAAACTTGCAGTTCGGTAAATGACACCTGCTCTCTAAAAAAATTCTGGGGTGGAAAATCGACCAAAAAATTAAACAGAGGGCAAGCTTCCAAGAAGACAATTTCAAGAGTTATATTGTACTCCCAATTGTTTCCCTTTTGTAACAGAAAAGAAAACTGCGGAGAAACATGATGAGTTTTATGAATTTTCAAAGACATGCAAACACAAATTACAAAAACCTATCAGCTCACACCAGCCAGAAGGGCCATTAGCATAAATGCTGCAAACAATAAATGCTGACGCGATTGTGGAGAAATGCGTACCCTCGATTCGAAGAGGGACGTGGTAAGAGCCACTAATGAAAACACAAAGAAGGTGCTTTGAAAAGGGTAACACGGTGCTACCAGTCAATCAATCACACCCACTGCTGGGCCTATCACCTGAGACAATGAGAATCAAAAAGCCACAGGCTGGCAATCCTGCACTCCAACAATATTTACCATAGCCAACACTTGGAAGCAATGAAAATGTCCATCAACCGAGGAATGCACAAAGTAGAAGTGGTCCACGTGCACAGTGGGAAATTACTCCAATAAAAAATAAAAATTAAATTTAAAAATCCAACAAAAGTAAAGAGACATCAGCTTGTGTGGGATTGTCCGGGCACACTCCACTCTAATTTATAACCGAGAAACAGCACAGGCCGCAAGGGCTTTTCCCTAGTTACCAGGGTGGGGAACATAGAAAGGCTGCCACCCTCAGGCAGTTACCTGCAAAAGCAGCTTTAAAGCCTGTGCTAATGGTCATTTCATAGGAAGAAGTAATGCAGGACTGTAAATGAAACCTGCCCTCAAAATGTCTTGAGGGAGGTTATGGCCAAAACATTTCAAAATGTGACACATACTTTAAGAGAAAACTTTGAAGAACTAAGGGGTAATCACAGCTTGAAAAATAAAAAGGACATGCCTTAAAGCTCAATTTCAACGGATTATGAGGCACATGCGAATTCAACCACAAAGTGGTATCAGCTCACACTTGTCAGAATAACCATCAGCAAGAAAACTACAAACAATAAATACTGAAGGTGTTGTGGAGAAATGCATACCTTCAACTTCAAGTGGGACATAACTTGGAAAGGGCCACGAATAAGAACAGAATGGAGGTGCCTTTAAAAGGTAAACATTGAGCTGCCATATGATCCAGGAGGCCCACTCCTCGACCTATAATATAATAAGAGAAAATTGGAAAGACACAGGCAGGCAAATCTGCATGGCACAGTCTTACAATAGCCAAGATATGGAGGTAACCAAAAAGTCCACCAACAGATGGGTGGACAAAGAAGAACTCCTCCATGTACAGATGGAATATTCGCTAGTGAAAAAAATGAAACAATGCCATTTGCAGCACCATAGATGAGTCTAGACGTAATCACGCCACCTGTAGTAAGTGAGAAAGCAAAAGACACATATCCTATCATATCACTTTTAGGAGTTACTTAAAAATTGATACCAATGAAGATATTGCCACAGAGAAAGGCAATCTCAGATTCATTAAAAAACTTATGGTTCACCAAATAGTAAGGGATGAGGATTGGATACATTACCATATTGGGGTTAACAGAGATATACAAACCATGTGAAATATATAACCCCCAAAAACATACGGAAGACCAGGAGAAGACTACTCAACTTTGTATCATAACCTACATGGGAAAAGGATGTGAGGAAGAATAGATACACGTTTATGTGTGAAAGAACCACATCTTGCACACCAGAACAAACAAACCATTGTAATCAAATGTGCTGGGATAAAAAATAAAAAGTAAATTACAAATATGAACAAGAAGTAATGAGACATAAACTTGAAGGGCTTTTTCCTGGCACATTCCATTCTAATTTACAACTTACAACACCACTTCCATTAAGGCTCTGTTTCCCCAGTTACCAAATTTGGTAAATGAGAAATGCTGCCACCTTGTGGCCATTTCCGGCAAGAGCAGCTTTAGCCTCACAGCTAATGGTCACAACATTCACAAGGACTCAGGGCTGTAAAGGACACCTGCCCTAAAAAACTCTGCTGAAATAGGGAATGGACAAAAAAATTCAAAACAGGCAAATGTTTCAAGAAGAGAGTATGAAGAGATAAGTTTTACTCACACACTTTAAAAAAAAAGGTAAATGGATAAAAGCTCAACCTCAGGGAGTGTTAGACCTATGCAATCTAATCTCCAAAAAGTTTCAAATTACACCAGTCGACTGACCATCAGCAAAAAGTCTACAAACAATAAATGCTGAACGGGTTTTAGAGAACTGTGTACCCTCTACCTGCTGGTGAGACGTAAAGGGGTAACAGCCAATAATGAGAACAGAAAGGAGCTGTGTTTAAAAGTAAAAATGGAGGTACCATTCAATCCAGCAGGTGCACCATTGGACCTCTCACCTGAGAAGAGTAGTATCGAGAAGACACAGGCCGCAAAAGCTGCAGTACAGCCTTATTCACAATTGCCAAGACAGTGAAGCAATCAAAATGTCCAACAAGAGGTGAATGGATAAAGAAGAAGTGGTCCATGTACACAATGGAATAATAGCCATGGAAAACAATGAACCATTGCTCTCTGAGGCACCACAAATAACTCTGGAGATAATCACGAAACATGAGGTAAGTTGGAAAGCAAAAGACCTATATTCTATGATATCACTTATAGGCGTTATCTAATAACTGACACAAAGGAACATATTTCCACAGAGAAAGACACTCACGGACTTAGAAAACAAACTATGCTCATCTAAAAGGAAAGGTGGGGGGAATGGATAAATTAAGATTAGTGTTACTATATGTATACAAACACATATTATATACATATCACAAAAAGACCGACCATATAGCAAGGGAGGTCTGCGGAAGCCTCAGTAACATTTTACATGGGAAGAGCATCTGTACTTGAATAGACAAATATAATGTACAAATGAACCAGATTGTGTACACCTCGGACAAACAATATTCTAAGCTTTACCCCAATTAAAAAAAAATTAAAACCAAGAAGAAATAATGAGACATACACTTATGGGGGTTTCTCCATGCACATTCCAATGTAATTTACAACCTAGGAACACGACTTCAGAAAGGCTCTGCTGCCCTAGTACCCAGGTTTGGGAATGGAGAAATGCTGCCTGCTTGAGGCCACTTCCCACAACAGCAGCTTTAAACCCATTGCTAAAGGTCACTAAATATTCACCAAACTTGCAGTTCGGTAAATGACACCTGCTCTCTAAAAAAATTCTGGGGTGGAAAATCGACCAAAAAATTAAACAGAGGGCAAGCTTCCAAGAAGACAATTTCAAGAGTTATATTGTACTCCCAATTGTTTCCCTTTTGTAACAGAAAAGAAAACTGCGGAGAAACATGATGAGTTTTATGAATTTTCAAAGACATGCAAACACAAATTACAAAAACCTATCAGCTCACACCAGCCAGAAGGGCCATTAGCATAAATGCTGCAAACAATAAATGCTGACGCGATTGTGGAGAAATGCGTACCCTCGATTCGAAGAGGGACGTGGTAAGAGCCACTAATGAAAACACAAAGAAGGTGCTTTGAAAAGGGTAACACGGTGCTACCAGTCAATCAATCACACCCACTGCTGGGCCTATCACCTGAGACAATGAGAATCAAAAAGCCACAGGCTGGCAATCCTGCACTCCAACAATATTTACCATAGCCAACACTTGGAAGCAATGAAAATGTCCATCAACCGAGGAATGCACAAAGTAGAAGTGGTCCACGTGCACAGTGGGAAATTACTCCAATAAAAAATAAAAATTAAATTTAAAAATCCAACAAAAGTAAAGAGACATCAGCTTGTGTGGGATTGTCCGGGCACACTCCACTCTAATTTATAACCGAGAAACAGCACAGGCCGCAAGGGCTTTTCCCTAGTTACCAGGGTGGGGAACATAGAAAGGCTGCCACCCTCAGGCAGTTACCTGCAAAAGCAGCTTTAAAGCCTGTGCTAATGGTCATTTCATAGGAAGAAGTAATGCAGGACTGTAAATGAAACCTGCCCTCAAAATGTCTTGAGGGAGGTTATGGCCAAAACATTTCAAAATGTGACACATACTTTAAGAGAAAACTTTGAAGAACTAAGGGGTAATCACAGCTTGAAAAATAAAAAGGACATGCCTTAAAGCTCAATTTCAACGGATTATGAGGCACATGCGAATTCAACCACAAAGTGGTATCAGCTCACACTTGTCAGAATAACCATCAGCAAGAAAACTACAAACAATAAATACTGAAGGTGTTGTGGAGAAATGCATACCTTCAACTTCAAGTGGGACATAACTTGGAAAGGGCCACGAATAAGAACAGAATGGAGGTGCCTTTAAAAGGTAAACATTGAGCTACCATATGATCCAGGAGGCCCACTCCTCGACCTATAATATAATAAGAGAAAATTGGAAAGACACAGGCAGGCAAATCTGCATGGCACAGTCTTACAATAGCCAAGATATGGAGGTAACCAATAAGTCCACCAACAGATGGGTGGACAAAGAAGAACTCCTCCATGTACAGATGGAATATTCGCTAGTGAAAAAAATGAAACAATGCCATTTGCAGCACCATAGATGAGTCTAGACGTAATCACGCCACCTGTAGTAAGTGAGAAAGCAAAAGACACATATCCTATCATATCACTTTTAGGAGTTACTTAAAAATTGATACCAATGAAGATATTGCCACAGAGAAAGGCAATCTCAGATTCATTAAAAAACTTATGGTTCACCAAATAGTAAGGGATGAGGATTGGATACATTACCATATTGGGGTTAACAGAGATATACAAACCATGTGAAATATATAACCCCCAAAAACATACGGAAGACCAGGAGAAGACTACTCAACTTTGTATCATAACCTACATGGGAAAAGGATGTGAGGAAGAATAGATACACGTTTATGTGTGAAAGAACCACATCTTGCACACCAGAACAAACAAACCATTGTAATCAAATGTGCTGGGATAAAAAATAAAAAGTAAATTACAAATATGAACAAGAAGTAATGAGACATAAACTTGAAGGGCTTTTTCCTGGCACATTCCATTCTAATTTACAACTTACAACACCACTTCCATTAAGGCTCTGTTTCCCCAGTTACCAAATTTGGTAAATGAGAAATGCTGCCACCTTGTGGCCATTTCCGGCAAGAGCAGCTTTAGCCTCACAGCTAATGGTCACAACATTCACAAGGACTCAGGGCTGTAAAGGACACCTGCCCTAAAAAACTCTGCTGAAATAGGGAATGGACAAAAAAATTCAAAACAGGCAAATGTTTCAAGAAGAGAGTATGAAGAGATAAGTTTTACTCACACACTTTAAAAAAAAAGGTAAATGGATAAAAGCTCAACCTCAGGGAGTGTTAGACCTATGCAATCTAATCTCCAAAAAGTTTCAAATTACACCAGTCGACTGACCATCAGCAAAAAGTCTACAAACAATAAGTGCTGAACGGGTTTTAGAGAACTGTGTACCCTCTACCTGCTGGTGAGACGTAAAGGGGTAACAGCCAATAATGAGAACAGAAAGGAGCTGTGTTTAAAAGTAAAAATGGAGGTACCATTCAATCCAGCAGGTGCACCATTGGACCTCTCACCTGAGAAGAGTAGTATCGAGAAGACACAGGCCGCAAAAGCTGCAGTACAGCCTTATTCACAATTGCCAAGACAGTGAAGCAATCAAAATGTCCAACAAGAGGTGAATGGATAAAGAAGAAGTGGTCCATGTACACAATGGAATAATAGCCATGGAAAACAATGAACCATTGCTCTCTGAGGCACCACAAATAACTCTGGAGATAATCACGAAACATGAGGTAAGTTGGAAAGCAAAAGACCTATATTCTATGATATCACTTATAGGCGTTATCTAATAACTGACACAAAGGAACATATTTCCACAGAGAAAGACACTCACGGACTTAGAAAACAAACTATGCTCATCTAAAAGGAAAGGTGGGGGGAATGGAGAAATTAAGATTAGTGTTACTACATGTATACAAACACATATTATATACATATCACAAAAAGACCGACCATATAGCAAGGGAGGTCTGCGGAAGCCTCAGTAACATTTTACATGGGAAGAGCATCTGTACTTGAATAGACAAATATAATGTACAAATGAACCAGATTGTGTACACCTCGGACAAACAATATTCTAAGCTTTACCCCAATTAAAAAAAAATTAAAACCAAGAAGAAATAATGAGACATACACTTATGGGGGTTTCTCCATGCACATTCCAATGTAATTTACAACCTAGGAACACGACTTCAGAAAGGCTCTGCTGCCCTAGTACCCAGGTTTGGGAATGGAGAAATGCTGCCTGCTTGAGGCCACTTCCCACAACAGCAGCTTTAAACCCATTGCTAAAGGTCACTAAATATTCACCAAACTTGCAGTTCGGTAAATGACACCTGCTCTCTAAAAAAATTCTGGGGTGGAAAATCGACCAAAAAATTAAACAGAGGGCAAGCTTCCAAGAAGACAATTTCAAGAGTTATATTGTACTCCCAATTGTTTCCCTTTTGTAACAGAAAAGAAAACTGCGGAGAAACATGATGAGTTTTATGAATTTTCAAAGACATGCAAACACAAATTACAAAAACCTATCAGCTCACACCAGCCAGAAGGGCCATTAGCATAAATGCTGCAAACAATAAATGCTGACGCGATTGTGGAGAAATGCGTACCCTCGATTCGAAGAGGGACGTGGTAAGAGCCACTAATGAAAACACAAAGAAGGTGCTTTGAAAAGGGTAACACGGTGCTACCAGTCAATCAATCACACCCACTGCTGGGCCTATCACCTGAGACAATGAGAATCAAAAAGCCACAGGCTGGCAATCCTGCACTCCAACAATATTTACCATAGCCAACACTTGGAAGCAATGAAAATGTCCATCAACCGAGGAATGCACAAAGTAGAAGTGGTCCACGTGCACAGTGGGAAATTACTCCAATAAAAAATAAAAATTAAATTTAAAAATCCAACAAAAGTAAAGAGACATCAGCTTGTGTGGGATTGTCCGGGCACACTCCACTCTAATTTATAACCGAGAAACAGCACAGGCCGCAAGGGCTTTTCCCTAGTTACCAGGGTGGGGAACATAGAAAGGCTGCCACCCTCAGGCAGTTACCTGCAAAAGCAGCTTTAAAGCCTGTGCTAATGGTCATTTCATAGGAAGAAGTAATGCAGGACTGTAAATGAAACCTGCCCTCAAAATGTCTTGAGGGAGGTTATGGCCAAAACATTTCAAAATGTGACACATACTTTAAGAGAAAACTTTGAAGAACTAAGGGGTAATCACAGCTTGAAAAATAAAAAGGACATGCCTTAAAGCTCAATTTCAACGGATTATGAGGCACATGCGAATTCAACCACAAAGTGGTATCAGCTCACACTTGTCAGAATAACCATCAGCAAGAAAACTACAAACAATAAATACTGAAGGTGTTGTGGAGAAATGCATACCTTCAACTTCAAGTGGGACATAACTTGGAAAGGGCCACGAATAAGAACAGAATGGAGGTGCCTTTAAAAGGTAAACATTGAGCTACCATATGATCCAGGAGGCCCACTCCTCGACCTATAATATAATAAGAGAAAATTGGAAAGACACAGGCAGGCAAATCTGCATGGCACAGTCTTACAATAGCCAAGATATGGAGGTAACCAATAAGTCCACCAACAGATGGGTGGACAAAGAAGAACTCCTCCATGTACAGATGGAATATTCGCTAGTGAAAAAAATGAAACAATGCCATTTGCAGCACCATAGATGAGTCTAGACGTAATCACGCCACCTGTAGTAAGTGAGAAAGCAAAAGACACATATCCTATCATATCACTTTTAGGAGTTACTTAAAAATTGATACCAATGAAGATATTGCCACAGAGAAAGGCAATCTCAGATTCATTAAAAAACTTATGGTTCACCAAATAGTAAGGGATGAGGATTGGATACATTACCATATTGGGGTTAACAGAGATATACAAACCATGTGAAATATATAACCCCCAAAAACATACGGAAGACCAGGAGAAGACTACTCAACTTTGTATCATAACCTACATGGGAAAAGGATGTGAGGAAGAATAGATACACGTTTATGTGTGAAAGAACCACATCTTGCACACCAGAACAAACAAACCATTGTAATCAAATGTGCTGGGATAAAAAATAAAAAGTAAATTACAAATATGAACAAGAAGTAATGAGACATAAACTTGAAGGGCTTTTTCCTGGCACATTCCATTCTAATTTACAACTTACAACACCACTTCCATTAAGGCTCTGTTTCCCCAGTTACCAAATTTGGTAAATGAGAAATGCTGCCACCTTGTGGCCATTTCCGGCAAGAGCAGCTTTAGCCTCACAGCTAATGGTCACAACATTCACAAGGACTCAGGGCTGTAAAGGACACCTGCCCTAAAAAACTCTGCTGAAATAGGGAATGGACAAAAAAATTCAAAACAGGCAAATGTTTCAAGAAGAGAGTATGAAGAGATAAGTTTTACTCACACACTTTAAAAAAAAAGGTAAATGGATAAAAGCTCAACCTCAGGGAGTGTTAGACCTATGCAATCTAATCTCCAAAAAGTTTCAAATTACACCAGTCGACTGACCATCAGCAAAAAGTCTACAAACAATAAGTGCTGAACGGGTTTTAGAGAACTGTGTACCCTCTACCTGCTGGTGAGACGTAAAGGGGTAACAGCCAATAATGAGAACAGAAAGGAGCTGTGTTTAAAAGTAAAAATGGAGGTACCATTCAATCCAGCAGGTGCACCATTGGACCTCTCACCTGAGAAGAGTAGTATCGAGAAGACACAGGCCGCAAAAGCTGCAGTACAGCCTTATTCACAATTGCCAAGACAGTGAAGCAATCAAAATGTCCAACAAGAGGTGAATGGATAAAGAAGAAGTGGTCCATGTACACAATGGAATAATAGCCATGGAAAACAATGAACCATTGCTCTCTGAGGCACCACAAATAACTCTGGAGATAATCACGAAACATGAGGTAAGTTGGAAAGCAAAAGACCTATATTCTATGATATCACTTATAGGCGTTATCTAATAACTGACACAAAGGAACATATTTCCACAGAGAAAGACACTCACGGACTTAGAAAACAAACTATGCTCATCTAAAAGGAAAGGTGGGGGGAATGGAGAAATTAAGATTAGTGTTACTACATGTATACAAACACATATTATATACATATCACAAAAAGACCGACCATATAGCAAGGGAGGTCTGCGGAAGCCTCAGTAACATTTTACATGGGAAGAGCATCTGTACTTGAATAGACAAATATAATGTACAAATGAACCAGATTGTGTACACCTCGGACAAACAATATTCTAAGCTTTACCCCAATTAAAAAAAAATTAAAACCAAGAAGAAATAATGAGACATACACTTATGGGGGTTTCTCCATGCACATTCCAATGTAATTTACAACCTAGGAACACGACTTCAGAAAGGCTCTGCTGCCCTAGTACCCAGGTTTGGGAATGGAGAAATGCTGCCTGCTTGAGGCCACTTCCCACAACAGCAGCTTTAAACCCATTGCTAAAGGTCACTAAATATTCACCAAACTTGCAGTTCGGTAAATGACACCTGCTCTCTAAAAAAATTCTGGGGTGGAAAATCGACCAAAAAATTAAACAGAGGGCAAGCTTCCAAGAAGACAATTTCAAGAGTTATATTGTACTCCCAATTGTTTCCCTTTTGTAACAGAAAAGAAAACTGCGGAGAAACATGATGAGTTTTATGAATTTTCAAAGACATGCAAACACAAATTACAAAAACCTATCAGCTCACACCAGCCAGAAGGGCCATTAGCATAAATGCTGCAAACAATAAATGCTGACGCGATTGTGGAGAAATGCGTACCCTCGATTCGAAGAGGGACGTGGTAAGAGCCACTAATGAAAACACAAAGAAGGTGCTTTGAAAAGGGTAACACGGTGCTACCAGTCAATCAATCACACCCACTGCTGGGCCTATCACCTGAGACAATGAGAATCAAAAAGCCACAGGCTGGCAATCCTGCACTCCAACAATATTTACCATAGCCAACACTTGGAAGCAATGAAAATGTCCATCAACCGAGGAATGCACAAAGTAGAAGTGGTCCACGTGCACAGTGGGAAATTACTCCAATAAAAAATAAAAATTAAATTTAAAAATCCAACAAAAGTAAAGAGACATCAGCTTGTGTGGGATTGTCCGGGCACACTCCACTCTAATTTATAACCGAGAAACAGCACAGGCCGCAAGGGCTTTTCCCTAGTTACCAGGGTGGGGAACATAGAAAGGCTGCCACCCTCAGGCAGTTACCTGCAAAAGCAGCTTTAAAGCCTGTGCTAATGGTCATTTCATAGGAAGAAGTAATGCAGGACTGTAAATGAAACCTGCCCTCAAAATGTCTTGAGGGAGGTTATGGCCAAAACATTTCAAAATGTGACACATACTTTAAGAGAAAACTTTGAAGAACTAAGGGGTAATCACAGCTTGAAAAATAAAAAGGACATGCCTTAAAGCTCAATTTCAACGGATTATGAGGCACATGCGAATTCAACCACAAAGTGGTATCAGCTCACACTTGTCAGAATAACCATCAGCAAGAAAACTACAAACAATAAATACTGAAGGTGTTGTGGAGAAATGCATACCTTCAACTTCAAGTGGGACATAACTTGGAAAGGGCCACGAATAAGAACAGAATGGAGGTGCCTTTAAAAGGTAAACATTGAGCTACCATATGATCCAGGAGGCCCACTCCTCGACCTATAATATAATAAGAGAAAATTGGAAAGACACAGGCAGGCAAATCTGCATGGCACAGTCTTACAATAGCCAAGATATGGAGGTAACCAATAAGTCCACCAACAGATGGGTGGACAAAGAAGAACTCCTCCATGTACAGATGGAATATTCGCTAGTGAAAAAAATGAAACAATGCCATTTGCAGCACCATAGATGAGTCTAGACGTAATCACGCCACCTGTAGTAAGTGAGAAAGCAAAAGACACATATCCTATCATATCACTTTTAGGAGTTACTTAAAAATTGATACCAATGAAGATATTGCCACAGAGAAAGGCAATCTCAGATTCATTAAAAAACTTATGGTTCACCAAATAGTAAGGGATGAGGATTGGATACATTACCATATTGGGGTTAACAGAGATATACAAACCATGTGAAATATATAACCCCCAAAAACATACGGAAGACCAGGAGAAGACTACTCAACTTTGTATCATAACCTACATGGGAAAAGGATGTGAGGAAGAATAGATACACGTTTATGTGTGAAAGAACCACATCTTGCACACCAGAACAAACAAACCATTGTAATCAAATGTGCTGGGATAAAAAATAAAAAGTAAATTACAAATATGAACAAGAAGTAATGAGACATAAACTTGAAGGGCTTTTTCCTGGCACATTCCATTCTAATTTACAACTTACAACACCACTTCCATTAAGGCTCTGTTTCCCCAGTTACCAAATTTGGTAAATGAGAAATGCTGCCACCTTGTGGCCATTTCCGGCAAGAGCAGCTTTAGCCTCACAGCTAATGGTCACAACATTCACAAGGACTCAGGGCTGTAAAGGACACCTGCCCTAAAAAACTCTGCTGAAATAGGGAATGGACAAAAAAATTCAAAACAGGCAAATGTTTCAAGAAGAGAGTATGAAGAGATAAGTTTTACTCACACACTTTAAAAAAAAAGGTAAATGGATAAAAGCTCAACCTCAGGGAGTGTTAGACCTATGCAATCTAATCTCCAAAAAGTTTCAAATTACACCAGTCGACTGACCATCAGCAAAAAGTCTACAAACAATAAGTGCTGAACGGGTTTTAGAGAACTGTGTACCCTCTACCTGCTGGTGAGACGTAAAGGGGTAACAGCCAATAATGAGAACAGAAAGGAGCTGTGTTTAAAAGTAAAAATGGAGGTACCATTCAATCCAGCAGGTGCACCATTGGACCTCTCACCTGAGAAGAGTAGTATCGAGAAGACACAGGCCGCAAAAGCTGCAGTACAGCCTTATTCACAATTGCCAAGACAGTGAAGCAATCAAAATGTCCAACAAGAGGTGAATGGATAAAGAAGAAGTGGTCCATGTACACAATGGAATAATAGCCATGGAAAACAATGAACCATTGCTCTCTGAGGCACCACAAATAACTCTGGAGATAATCACGAAACATGAGGTAAGTTGGAAAGCAAAAGACCTATATTCTATGATATCACTTATAGGCGTTATCTAATAACTGACACAAAGGAACATATTTCCACAGAGAAAGACACTCACGGACTTAGAAAACAAACTATGCTCATCTAAAAGGAAAGGTGGGGGGAATGGAGAAATTAAGATTAGTGTTACTACATGTATACAAACACATATTATATACATATCACAAAAAGACCGACCATATAGCAAGGGAGGTCTGCGGAAGCCTCAGTAACATTTTACATGGGAAGAGCATCTGTACTTGAATAGACAAATATAATGTACAAATGAACCAGATTGTGTACACCTCGGACAAACAATATTCTAAGCTTTACCCCAATTAAAAAAAAATTAAAACCAAGAAGAAATAATGAGACATACACTTATGGGGGTTTCTCCATGCACATTCCAATGTAATTTACAACCTAGGAACACGACTTCAGAAAGGCTCTGCTGCCCTAGTACCCAGGTTTGGGAATGGAGAAATGCTGCCTGCTTGAGGCCACTTCCCACAACAGCAGCTTTAAACCCATTGCTAAAGGTCACTAAATATTCACCAAACTTGCAGTTCGGTAAATGACACCTGCTCTCTAAAAAAATTCTGGGGTGGAAAATCGACCAAAAAATTAAACAGAGGGCAAGCTTCCAAGAAGACAATTTCAAGAGTTATATTGTACTCCCAATTGTTTCCCTTTTGTAACAGAAAAGAAAACTGCGGAGAAACATGATGAGTTTTATGAATTTTCAAAGACATGCAAACACAAATTACAAAAACCTATCAGCTCACACCAGCCAGAAGGGCCATTAGCATAAATGCTGCAAACAATAAATGCTGACGCGATTGTGGAGAAATGCGTACCCTCGATTCGAAGAGGGACGTGGTAAGAGCCACTAATGAAAACACAAAGAAGGTGCTTTGAAAAGGGTAACACGGTGCTACCAGTCAATCAATCACACCCACTGCTGGGCCTATCACCTGAGACAATGAGAATCAAAAAGCCACAGGCTGGCAATCCTGCACTCCAACAATATTTACCATAGCCAACACTTGGAAGCAATGAAAATGTCCATCAACCGAGGAATGCACAAAGTAGAAGTGGTCCACGTGCACAGTGGGAAATTACTCCAATAAAAAATAAAAATTAAATTTAAAAATCCAACAAAAGTAAAGAGACATCAGCTTGTGTGGGATTGTCCGGGCACACTCCACTCTAATTTATAACCGAGAAACAGCACAGGCCGCAAGGGCTTTTCCCTAGTTACCAGGGTGGGGAACATAGAAAGGCTGCCACCCTCAGGCAGTTACCTGCAAAAGCAGCTTTAAAGCCTGTGCTAATGGTCATTTCATAGGAAGAAGTAATGCAGGACTGTAAATGAAACCTGCCCTCAAAATGTCTTGAGGGAGGTTATGGCCAAAACATTTCAAAATGTGACACATACTTTAAGAGAAAACTTTGAAGAACTAAGGGGTAATCACAGCTTGAAAAATAAAAAGGACATGCCTTAAAGCTCAATTTCAACGGATTATGAGGCACATGCGAATTCAACCACAAAGTGGTATCAGCTCACACTTGTCAGAATAACCATCAGCAAGAAAACTACAAACAATAAATACTGAAGGTGTTGTGGAGAAATGCATACCTTCAACTTCAAGTGGGACATAACTTGGAAAGGGCCACGAATAAGAACAGAATGGAGGTGCCTTTAAAAGGTAAACATTGAGCTACCATATGATCCAGGAGGCCCACTCCTCGACCTATAATATAATAAGAGAAAATTGGAAAGACACAGGCAGGCAAATCTGCATGGCACAGTCTTACAATAGCCAAGATATGGAGGTAACCAATAAGTCCACCAACAGATGGGTGGACAAAGAAGAACTCCTCCATGTACAGATGGAATATTCGCTAGTGAAAAAAATGAAACAATGCCATTTGCAGCACCATAGATGAGTCTAGACGTAATCACGCCACCTGTAGTAAGTGAGAAAGCAAAAGACACATATCCTATCATATCACTTTTAGGAGTTACTTAAAAATTGATACCAATGAAGATATTGCCACAGAGAAAGGCAATCTCAGATTCATTAAAAAACTTATGGTTCACCAAATAGTAAGGGATGAGGATTGGATACATTACCATATTGGGGTTAACAGAGATATACAAACCATGTGAAATATATAACCCCCAAAAACATACGGAAGACCAGGAGAAGACTACTCAACTTTGTATCATAACCTACATGGGAAAAGGATGTGAGGAAGAATAGATACACGTTTATGTGTGAAAGAACCACATCTTGCACACCAGAACAAACAAACCATTGTAATCAAATGTGCTGGGATAAAAAATAAAAAGTAAATTACAAATATGAACAAGAAGTAATGAGACATAAACTTGAAGGGCTTTTTCCTGGCACATTCCATTCTAATTTACAACTTACAACACCACTTCCATTAAGGCTCTGTTTCCCCAGTTACCAAATTTGGTAAATGAGAAATGCTGCCACCTTGTGGCCATTTCCGGCAAGAGCAGCTTTAGCCTCACAGCTAATGGTCACAACATTCACAAGGACTCAGGGCTGTAAAGGACACCTGCCCTAAAAAACTCTGCTGAAATAGGGAATGGACAAAAAAATTCAAAACAGGCAAATGTTTCAAGAAGAGAGTATGAAGAGATAAGTTTTACTCACACACTTTAAAAAAAAAGGTAAATGGATAAAAGCTCAACCTCAGGGAGTGTTAGACCTATGCAATCTAATCTCCAAAAAGTTTCAAATTACACCAGTCGACTGACCATCAGCAAAAAGTCTACAAACAATAAGTGCTGAACGGGTTTTAGAGAACTGTGTACCCTCTACCTGCTGGTGAGACGTAAAGGGGTAACAGCCAATAATGAGAACAGAAAGGAGCTGTGTTTAAAAGTAAAAATGGAGGTACCATTCAATCCAGCAGGTGCACCATTGGACCTCTCACCTGAGAAGAGTAGTATCGAGAAGACACAGGCCGCAAAAGCTGCAGTACAGCCTTATTCACAATTGCCAAGACAGTGAAGCAATCAAAATGTCCAACAAGAGGTGAATGGATAAAGAAGAAGTGGTCCATGTACACAATGGAATAATAGCCATGGAAAACAATGAACCATTGCTCTCTGAGGCACCACAAATAACTCTGGAGATAATCACGAAACATGAGGTAAGTTGGAAAGCAAAAGACCTATATTCTATGATATCACTTATAGGCGTTATCTAATAACTGACACAAAGGAACATATTTCCACAGAGAAAGACACTCACGGACTTAGAAAACAAACTATGCTCATCTAAAAGGAAAGGTGGGGGGAATGGAGAAATTAAGATTAGTGTTACTACATGTATACAAACACATATTATATACATATCACAAAAAGACCGACCATATAGCAAGGGAGGTCTGCGGAAGCCTCAGTAACATTTTACATGGGAAGAGCATCTGTACTTGAATAGACAAATATAATGTACAAATGAACCAGATTGTGTACACCTCGGACAAACAATATTCTAAGCTTTACCCCAATTAAAAAAAAATTAAAACCAAGAAGAAATAATGAGACATACACTTATGGGGGTTTCTCCATGCACATTCCAATGTAATTTACAACCTAGGAACACGACTTCAGAAAGGCTCTGCTGCCCTAGTACCCAGGTTTGGGAATGGAGAAATGCTGCCTGCTTGAGGCCACTTCCCACAACAGCAGCTTTAAACCCATTGCTAAAGGTCACTAAATATTCACCAAACTTGCAGTTCGGTAAATGACACCTGCTCTCTAAAAAAATTCTGGGGTGGAAAATCGACCAAAAAATTAAACAGAGGGCAAGCTTCCAAGAAGACAATTTCAAGAGTTATATTGTACTCCCAATTGTTTCCCTTTTGTAACAGAAAAGAAAACTGCGGAGAAACATGATGAGTTTTATGAATTTTCAAAGACATGCAAACACAAATTACAAAAACCTATCAGCTCACACCAGCCAGAAGGGCCATTAGCATAAATGCTGCAAACAATAAATGCTGACGCGATTGTGGAGAAATGCGTACCCTCGATTCGAAGAGGGACGTGGTAAGAGCCACTAATGAAAACACAAAGAAGGTGCTTTGAAAAGGGTAACACGGTGCTACCAGTCAATCAATCACACCCACTGCTGGGCCTATCACCTGAGACAATGAGAATCAAAAAGCCACAGGCTGGCAATCCTGCACTCCAACAATATTTACCATAGCCAACACTTGGAAGCAATGAAAATGTCCATCAACCGAGGAATGCACAAAGTAGAAGTGGTCCACGTGCACAGTGGGAAATTACTCCAATAAAAAATAAAAATTAAATTTAAAAATCCAACAAAAGTAAAGAGACATCAGCTTGTGTGGGATTGTCCGGGCACACTCCACTCTAATTTATAACCGAGAAACAGCACAGGCCGCAAGGGCTTTTCCCTAGTTACCAGGGTGGGGAACATAGAAAGGCTGCCACCCTCAGGCAGTTACCTGCAAAAGCAGCTTTAAAGCCTGTGCTAATGGTCATTTCATAGGAAGAAGTAATGCAGGACTGTAAATGAAACCTGCCCTCAAAATGTCTTGAGGGAGGTTATGGCCAAAACATTTCAAAATGTGACACATACTTTAAGAGAAAACTTTGAAGAACTAAGGGGTAATCACAGCTTGAAAAATAAAAAGGACATGCCTTAAAGCTCAATTTCAACGGATTATGAGGCACATGCGAATTCAACCACAAAGTGGTATCAGCTCACACTTGTCAGAATAACCATCAGCAAGAAAACTACAAACAATAAATACTGAAGGTGTTGTGGAGAAATGCATACCTTCAACTTCAAGTGGGACATAACTTGGAAAGGGCCACGAATAAGAACAGAATGGAGGTGCCTTTAAAAGGTAAACATTGAGCTACCATATGATCCAGGAGGCCCACTCCTCGACCTATAATATAATAAGAGAAAATTGGAAAGACACAGGCAGGCAAATCTGCATGGCACAGTCTTACAATAGCCAAGATATGGAGGTAACCAATAAGTCCACCAACAGATGGGTGGACAAAGAAGAACTCCTCCATGTACAGATGGAATATTCGCTAGTGAAAAAAATGAAACAATGCCATTTGCAGCACCATAGATGAGTCTAGACGTAATCACGCCACCTGTAGTAAGTGAGAAAGCAAAAGACACATATCCTATCATATCACTTTTAGGAGTTACTTAAAAATTGATACCAATGAAGATATTGCCACAGAGAAAGGCAATCTCAGATTCATTAAAAAACTTATGGTTCACCAAATAGTAAGGGATGAGGATTGGATACATTACCATATTGGGGTTAACAGAGATATACAAACCATGTGAAATATATAACCCCCAAAAACATACGGAAGACCAGGAGAAGACTACTCAACTTTGTATCATAACCTACATGGGAAAAGGATGTGAGGAAGAATAGATACACGTTTATGTGTGAAAGAACCACATCTTGCACACCAGAACAAACAAACCATTGTAATCAAATGTGCTGGGATAAAAAATAAAAAGTAAATTACAAATATGAACAAGAAGTAATGAGACATAAACTTGAAGGGCTTTTTCCTGGCACATTCCATTCTAATTTACAACTTACAACACCACTTCCATTAAGGCTCTGTTTCCCCAGTTACCAAATTTGGTAAATGAGAAATGCTGCCACCTTGTGGCCATTTCCGGCAAGAGCAGCTTTAGCCTCACAGCTAATGGTCACAACATTCACAAGGACTCAGGGCTGTAAAGGACACCTGCCCTAAAAAACTCTGCTGAAATAGGGAATGGACAAAAAAATTCAAAACAGGCAAATGTTTCAAGAAGAGAGTATGAAGAGATAAGTTTTACTCACACACTTTAAAAAAAAAGGTAAATGGATAAAAGCTCAACCTCAGGGAGTGTTAGACCTATGCAATCTAATCTTCAAAAAGTTTCAAATTACACCAGTCGACTGACCATCAGCAAAAAGTCTACAAACAATAAATGCTGAACGGGTTTTAGAGAACTGTGTACCCTCTACCTGCTGGTGAGACGTAAAGGGGTAACAGCCAATAATGAGAACAGAAAGGAGCTGTGTTTAAAAGTAAAAATGGAGGTACCATTCAATCCAGCAGGTGCACCATTGGACCTCTCACCTGAGAAGAGTAGTATCGAGAAGACACAGGCCGCAAAAGCTGCAGTACAGCCTTATTCACAATTGCCAAGACAGTGAAGCAATCAAAATGTCCAACAAGAGGTGAATGGATAAAGAAGAAGTGGTCCATGTACACAATGGAATAATAGCCATGGAAAACAATGAACCATTGCTCTCTGAGGCACCACAAATAACTCTGGAGATAATCACGAAACATGAGGTAAGTTGGAAAGCAAAAGACCTATATTCTATGATATCACTTATAGGCGTTATCTAATAACTGACACAAAGGAACATATTTCCACAGAGAAAGACACTCACGGACTTAGAAAACAAACTATGCTCATCTAAAAGGAAAGGTGGGGGGAATGGAGAAATTAAGATTAGTGTTACTACATGTATACAAACACATATTATATACATATCACAAAAAGACCGACCATATAGCAAGGGAGGTCTGCGGAAGCCTCAGTAACATTTTACATGGGAAGAGCATCTGTACTTGAATAGACAAATATAATGTACAAATGAACCAGATTGTGTACACCTCGGACAAACAATATTCTAAGCTTTACCCCAATTAAAAAAAAATTAAAACCAAGAAGAAATAATGAGACATACACTTATGGGGGTTTCTCCATGCACATTCCAATGTAATTTACAACCTAGGAACACGACTTCAGAAAGGCTCTGCTGCCCTAGTACCCAGGTTTGGGAATGGAGAAATGCTGCCTGCTTGAGGCCACTTCCCACAACAGCAGCTTTAAACCCATTGCTAAAGGTCACTAAATATTCACCAAACTTGCAGTTCGGTAAATGACACCTGCTCTCTAAAAAAATTCTGGGGTGGAAAATCGACCAAAAAATTAAACAGAGGGCAAGCTTCCAAGAAGACAATTTCAAGAGTTATATTGTACTCCCAATTGTTTCCCTTTTGTAACAGAAAAGAAAACTGCGGAGAAACATGATGAGTTTTATGAATTTTCAAAGACATGCAAACACAAATTACAAAAACCTATCAGCTCACACCAGCCAGAAGGGCCATTAGCATAAATGCTGCAAACAATAAATGCTGACGCGATTGTGGAGAAATGCGTACCCTCGATTCGAAGAGGGACGTGGTAAGAGCCACTAATGAAAACACAAAGAAGGTGCTTTGAAAAGGGTAACACGGTGCTACCAGTCAATCAATCACACCCACTGCTGGGCCTATCACCTGAGACAATGAGAATCAAAAAGCCACAGGCTGGCAATCCTGCACTCCAACAATATTTACCATAGCCAACACTTGGAAGCAATGAAAATGTCCATCAACCGAGGAATGCACAAAGTAGAAGTGGTCCACGTGCACAGTGGGAAATTACTCCAATAAAAAATAAAAATTAAATTTAAAAATCCAACAAAAGTAAAGAGACATCAGCTTGTGTGGGATTGTCCGGGCACACTCCACTCTAATTTATAACCGAGAAACAGCACAGGCCGCAAGGGCTTTTCCCTAGTTACCAGGGTGGGGAACATAGAAAGGCTGCCACCCTCAGGCAGTTACCTGCAAAAGCAGCTTTAAAGCCTGTGCTAATGGTCATTTCATAGGAAGAAGTAATGCAGGACTGTAAATGAAACCTGCCCTCAAAATGTCTTGAGGGAGGTTATGGCCAAAACATTTCAAAATGTGACACATACTTTAAGAGAAAACTTTGAAGAACTAAGGGGTAATCACAGCTTGAAAAATAAAAAGGACATGCCTTAAAGCTCAATTTCAACGGATTATGAGGCACATGCGAATTCAACCACAAAGTGGTATCAGCTCACACTTGTCAGAATAACCATCAGCAAGAAAACTACAAACAATAAATACTGAAGGTGTTGTGGAGAAATGCATACCTTCAACTTCAAGTGGGACATAACTTGGAAAGGGCCACGAATAAGAACAGAATGGAGGTGCCTTTAAAAGGTAAACATTGAGCTACCATATGATCCAGGAGGCCCACTCCTCGACCTATAATATAATAAGAGAAAATTGGAAAGACACAGGCAGGCAAATCTGCATGGCACAGTCTTACAATAGCCAAGATATGGAGGTAACCAATAAGTCCACCAACAGATGGGTGGACAAAGAAGAACTCCTCCATGTACAGATGGAATATTCGCTAGTGAAAAAAATGAAACAATGCCATTTGCAGCACCATAGATGAGTCTAGACGTAATCACGCCACCTGTAGTAAGTGAGAAAGCAAAAGACACATATCCTATCATATCACTTTTAGGAGTTACTTAAAAATTGATACCAATGAAGATATTGCCACAGAGAAAGGCAATCTCAGATTCATTAAAAAACTTATGGTTCACCAAATAGTAAGGGATGAGGATTGGATACATTACCATATTGGGGTTAACAGAGATATACAAACCATGTGAAATATATAACCCCCAAAAACATACGGAAGACCAGGAGAAGACTACTCAACTTTGTATCATAACCTACATGGGAAAAGGATGTGAGGAAGAATAGATACACGTTTATGTGTGAAAGAACCACATCTTGCACACCAGAACAAACAAACCATTGTAATCAAATGTGCTGGGATAAAAAATAAAAAGTAAATTACAAATATGAACAAGAAGTAATGAGACATAAACTTGAAGGGCTTTTTCCTGGCACATTCCATTCTAATTTACAACTTACAACACCACTTCCATTAAGGCTCTGTTTCCCCAGTTACCAAATTTGGTAAATGAGAAATGCTGCCACCTTGTGGCCATTTCCGGCAAGAGCAGCTTTAGCCTCACAGCTAATGGTCACAACATTCACAAGGACTCAGGGCTGTAAAGGACACCTGCCCTAAAAAACTCTGCTGAAATAGGGAATGGACAAAAAAATTCAAAACAGGCAAATGTTTCAAGAAGAGAGTATGAAGAGATAAGTTTTACTCACACACTTTAAAAAAAAAGGTAAATGGATAAAAGCTCAACCTCAGGGAGTGTTAGACCTATGCAATCTAATCTCCAAAAAGTTTCAAATTACACCAGTCGACTGACCATCAGCAAAAAGTCTACAAACAATAAATGCTGAACGGGTTTTAGAGAACTGTGTACCCTCTACCTGCTGGTGAGACGTAAAGGGGTAACAGCCAATAATGAGAACAGAAAGGAGCTGTGTTTAAAAGTAAAAATGGAGGTACCATTCAATCCAGCAGGTGCACCATTGGACCTCTCACCTGAGAAGAGTAGTATCGAGAAGACACAGGCCGCAAAAGCTGCAGTACAGCCTTATTCACAATTGCCAAGACAGTGAAGCAATCAAAATGTCCAACAAGAGGTGAATGGATAAAGAAGAAGTGGTCCATGTACACAATGGAATAATAGCCATGGAAAACAATGAACCATTGCTCTCTGAGGCACCACAAATAACTCTGGAGATAATCACGAAACATGAGGTAAGTTGGAAAGCAAAAGACCTATATTCTATGATATCACTTATAGGCGTTATCTAATAACTGACACAAAGGAACATATTTCCACAGAGAAAGACACTCACGGACTTAGAAAACAAACTATGCTCATCTAAAAGGAAAGGTGGGGGGAATGGATAAATTAAGATTAGTGTTACTACATGTATACAAACACATATTATATACATATCACAAAAAGACCGACCATATAGCAAGGGAGGTCTGCGGAAGCCTCAGTAACATTTTACATGGGAAGAGCATCTGTACTTGAATAGACAAATATAATGTACAAATGAACCAGATTGTGTACACCTCGGACAAACAATATTCTAAGCTTTACCCCAATTAAAAAAAAATTAAAACCAAGAAGAAATAATGAGACATACACTTATGGGGGTTTCTCCATGCACATTCCAATGTAATTTACAACCTAGGAACACGACTTCAGAAAGGCTCTGCTGCCCTAGTACCCAGGTTTGGGAATGGAGAAATGCTGCCTGCTTGAGGCCACTTCCCACAACAGCAGCTTTAAACCCATTGCTAAAGGTCACTAAATATTCACCAAACTTGCAGTTCGGTAAATGACACCTGCTCTCTAAAAAAATTCTGGGGTGGAAAATCGACCAAAAAATTAAACAGAGGGCAAGCTTCCAAGAAGACAATTTCAAGAGTTATATTGTACTCCCAATTGTTTCCCTTTTGTAACAGAAAAGAAAACTGCGGAGAAACATGATGAGTTTTATGAATTTTCAAAGACATGCAAACACAAATTACAAAAACCTATCAGCTCACACCAGCCAGAAGGGCCATTAGCATAAATGCTGCAAACAATAAATGCTGACGCGATTGTGGAGAAATGCGTACCCTCGATTCGAAGAGGGACGTGGTAAGAGCCACTAATGAAAACACAAAGAAGGTGCTTTGAAAAGGGTAACACGGTGCTACCAGTCAATCAATCACACCCACTGCTGGGCCTATCACCTGAGACAATGAGAATCAAAAAGCCACAGGCTGGCAATCCTGCACTCCAACAATATTTACCATAGCCAACACTTGGAAGCAATGAAAATGTCCATCAACCGAGGAATGCACAAAGTAGAAGTGGTCCACGTGCACAGTGGGAAATTACTCCAATAAAAAATAAAAATTAAATTTAAAAATCCAACAAAAGTAAAGAGACATCAGCTTGTGTGGGATTGTCCGGGCACACTCCACTCTAATTTATAACCGAGAAACAGCACAGGCCGCAAGGGCTTTTCCCTAGTTACCAGGGTGGGGAACATAGAAAGGCTGCCACCCTCAGGCAGTTACCTGCAAAAGCAGCTTTAAAGCCTGTGCTAATGGTCATTTCATAGGAAGAAGTAATGCAGGACTGTAAATGAAACCTGCCCTCAAAATGTCTTGAGGGAGGTTATGGCCAAAACATTTCAAAATGTGACACATACTTTAAGAGAAAACTTTGAAGAACTAAGGGGTAATCACAGCTTGAAAAATAAAAAGGACATGCCTTAAAGCTCAATTTCAACGGATTATGAGGCACATGCGAATTCAACCACAAAGTGGTATCAGCTCACACTTGTCAGAATAACCATCAGCAAGAAAACTACAAACAATAAATACTGAAGGTGTTGTGGAGAAATGCATACCTTCAACTTCAAGTGGGACATAACTTGGAAAGGGCCACGAATAAGAACAGAATGGAGGTGCCTTTAAAAGGTAAACATTGAGCTACCATATGATCCAGGAGGCCCACTCCTCGACCTATAATATAATAAGAGAAAATTGGAAAGACACAGGCAGGCAAATCTGCATGGCACAGTCTTACAATAGCCAAGATATGGAGGTAACCAATAAGTCCACCAACAGATGGGTGGACAAAGAAGAACTCCTCCATGTACAGATGGAATATTCGCTAGTGAAAAAAATGAAACAATGCCATTTGCAGCACCATAGATGAGTCTAGACGTAATCACGCCACCTGTAGTAAGTGAGAAAGCAAAAGACACATATCCTATCATATCACTTTTAGGAGTTACTTAAAAATTGATACCAATGAAGATATTGCCACAGAGAAAGGCAATCTCAGATTCATTAAAAAACTTATGGTTCACCAAATAGTAAGGGATGAGGATTGGATACATTACCATATTGGGGTTAACAGAGATATACAAACCATGTGAAATATATAACCCCCAAAAACATACGGAAGACCAGGAGAAGACTACTCAACTTTGTATCATAACCTACATGGGAAAAGGATGTGAGGAAGAATAGATACACGTTTATGTGTGAAAGAACCACATCTTGCACACCAGAACAAACAAACCATTGTAATCAAATGTGCTGGGATAAAAAATAAAAAGTAAATTACAAATATGAACAAGAAGTAATGAGACATAAACTTGAAGGGCTTTTTCCTGGCACATTCCATTCTAATTTACAACTTACAACACCACTTCCATTAAGGCTCTGTTTCCCCAGTTACCAAATTTGGTAAATGAGAAATGCTGCCACCTTGTGGCCATTTCCGGCAAGAGCAGCTTTAGCCTCACAGCTAATGGTCACAACATTCACAAGGACTCAGGGCTGTAAAGGACACCTGCCCTAAAAAACTCTGCTGAAATAGGGAATGGACAAAAAAATTCAAAACAGGCAAATGTTTCAAGAAGAGAGTATGAAGAGATAAGTTTTACTCACACACTTTAAAAAAAAAGGTAAATGGATAAAAGCTCAACCTCAGGGAGTGTTAGACCTATGCAATCTAATCTCCAAAAAGTTTCAAATTACACCAGTCGACTGACCATCAGCAAAAAGTCTACAAACAATAAATGCTGAACGGGTTTTAGAGAACTGTGTACCCTCTACCTGCTGGTGAGACGTAAAGGGGTAACAGCCAATAATGAGAACAGAAAGGAGCTGTGTTTAAAAGTAAAAATGGAGGTACCATTCAATCCAGCAGGTGCACCATTGGACCTCTCACCTGAGAAGAGTAGTATCGAGAAGACACAGGCCGCAAAAGCTGCAGTACAGCCTTATTCACAATTGCCAAGACAGTGAAGCAATCAAAATGTCCAACAAGAGGTGAATGGATAAAGAAGAAGTGGTCCATGTACACAATGGAATAATAGCCATGGAAAACAATGAACCATTGCTCTCTGAGGCACCACAAATAACTCTGGAGATAATCACGAAACATGAGGTAAGTTGGAAAGCAAAAGACCTATATTCTATGATATCACTTATAGGCGTTATCTAATAACTGACACAAAGGAACATATTTCCACAGAGAAAGACACTCACGGACTTAGAAAACAAACTATGCTCATCTAAAAGGAAAGGTGGGGGGAATGGATAAATTAAGATTAGTGTTACTATATGTATACAAACACATATTATATACATATCACAAAAAGACCGACCATATAGCAAGGGAGGTCTGCGGAAGCCTCAGTAACATTTTACATGGGAAGAGCATCTGTACTTGAATAGACAAATATAATGTACAAATGAACCAGATTGTGTACACCTCGGACAAACAATATTCTAAGCTTTAACCCAATTAAAAAAAAATTAAAACCAAGAAGAAATAATGAGACATACACTTATGGGGGTTTCTCCATGTACATTCCAATGTAATTTACAACCTAGGAACACGACTTCAGAAAGGCTCTGCTGCCCTAGTACCCAGGTTTGGGAATGGAGAAATGCTGCCTGCTTGAGGCCACTTCCCACAACAGCAGCTTTAAACCCATTGCTAAAGGTCACTAAATATTCACCAAACTTGCAGTTCGGTAAATGACACCTGCTCTCTAAAAAAATTCTGGGGTGGAAAATCGACCAAAAAATTAAACAGAGGGCAAGCTTCCAAGAAGACAATTTCAAGAGTTATATTGTACTCCCAATTGTTTCCCTTTTGTAACAGAAAAGAAAACTGCAGAGAAACATGATGAGTTTTATGAATTTTCAAAGACATGCAAACACAAATTACAAAAACCTATCAGCTCACACCAGCCAGAAGGGCCATTAGCATAAATGCTGCAAACAATAAATGCTGACGCGATTGTGGAGAAATGCGTACCCTCGATTCGAAGAGGGACGTGGTAAGAGCCACTAATGAAAACACAAAGAAGGTGCTTTGAAAAGGGTAACACGGTGCTACCAGTCAATCAATCACACCCACTGCTGGGCCTATCACCTGAGACAATGAGAATCAAAAAGCCACAGGCTGGCAATCCTGCACTCCAACAATATTTACCATAGCCAACACTTGGAAGCAATGAAAATGTCAATCAACCGAGGAATGCACAAAGTAGAAGTGGTCCACGTGCACAGTGGGAAATTACTCCAATAAAAAATAAAAATTAAATTTAAAAATCCAACAAAAGTAAAGAGACATCAGCTTGTGTGGGATTGTCCGGGCACACTCCACTCTAATTTATAACCGAGAAACAGCACAGGCCGCAAGGGCTTTTCCCTAGTTACCAGGGTGGGGAACATAGAAAGGCTGCCACCCTCAGGCAGTTACCTGCAAAAGCAGCTTTAAAGCCTGTGCTAATGGTCATTTCATAGGAAGAAGTAATGCAGGACTGTAAATGAAACCTGCCCTCAAAATGTCTTGAGGGAGGTTATGGCCAAAACATTTCAAAATGTGACACATACTTTAAGAGAAAACTTTGAAGAACTAAGGGGTAATCACAGCTTGAAAAATAAAAAGGACATGCCTTAAAGCTCAATTTCAACGGATTATGAGGCACATGCGAATTCAACCACAAAGTGGTATCAGCTCACACTTGTCAGAATAACCATCAGCAAGAAAACTACAAACAATAAATACTGAAGGTGTTGTGGAGACATGCATACCTTCAACTTCAAGTGGGACATAACTTGGAAAGGGCCACGAATAAGAACAGAATGGAGGTGCCTTTAAAAGGTAAACATTGAGCTACCATATGATCCAGGAGGCCCACTCCTCGACCTATAATATAATAAGAGAAAATTGGAAAGACACAGGCAGGCAAATCTGCATGGCACAGTCTTACAATAGCCAAGATATGGAGGTAACCAAAAAGTCCACCAACAGATGGGTGGACAAAGAAGAACTCCTCCATGTACAGATGGAATATTCGCTAGTGAAAAAAATGAAACAATGCCATTTGCAGCACCATAGATGAGTCTAGACGTAATCACGCCACCTGTAGTAAGTGAGAAAGCAAAAGACACATATCCTATCATATCACTTTTAGGAGTTACTTAAAAATTGATACCAATGAAGATATTGCCACAGAGAAAGGCAATCTCAGATTCATTAAAAAACTTATGGTTCACCAAATAGTAAGGGATGAGGATTGGATACATTACCATATTGGGGTTAACAGAGATATACAAACCATGTGAAATATATAACCCCCAAAAACATACGGAAGACCAGGAGAAGACTACTCAACTTTGTATCATAACCTACATGGGAAAAGGATGTGAGGAAGAATAGATACACGTTTATGTGTGAAAGAACCACATCTTGCACACCAGAACAAACAAACCATTGTAATCAAATGTGCTGGGATAAAAAATAAAAAGTAAATTACAAATATGAACAAGAAGTAATGAGACATAAACTTGAAGGGCTTTTTCCTGGCACATTCCATTCTAATTTACAACTTACAACACCACTTCCATTAAGGCTCTGTTTCCCCAGTTACCAAATTTGGTAAATTAGAAATGCTGCCACCTTGTGGCCATTTCCGGCAAGAGCAGCTTTAGCCTCACAGCTAATGGTCACAACATTCACAAGGACTCAGGGCTGTAAAGGACACCTGCCCTAAAAAACTCTGCTGAAATAGGGAATGGACAAAAAAATTCAAAACAGGCAAATGTTTCAAGAAGAGAGTATGAAGAGATAAGTTTTACTCACACACTTTAAAAAAAAAGGTAAATGGATAAAAGCTCAACCTCAGGGAGTGTTAGACCTATGCAATCTAATCTCCAAAAAGTTTCAAATTACACCAGTCGACTGACCATCAGCAAAAAGTCTACAAACAATAAATGCTGAACGGGTTTTAGAGAACTGTGTACCCTCTACCTGCCGGTGAGACGTAATGGGGTAACAGCCAATAATGAGAACAGAAAGGAGCTGTGTTTAAAAGTAAAAATGGAGGTACCATTCAATCCAGCAGGTGCACCATTGGACCTCTCACCTGAGAAGAGTAGTATCGAGAAGACACAGGCCGCAAAAGCTGCAGTACAGCCTTATTCACAATTGCCAAGACAGTGAAGCAATCAAAATGTCCAACAAGAGGTGAATCGATAAAGAAGAAGTGGTCCATGTACACAATGGAATAATAGCCATGGAAAACAATGAACCATTGCTCTCTGAGGCACCACAAATAACTCTGGAGATAATCACGAAACATGAGGTAAGTTGGAAAGCAAAAGACCTATATTCTATGATATCACTTATAGGCGTTATCTAATAACTGACACAAAGGAACATATTTCCACAGAGAAAGACACTCACGGACTTAGAAAACAAACTATGCTCATCTAAAAGGAAAGGTGGGGGGAATGGATAAATTAAGATTAGTGTTACTATATGTATACAAACACATATTATATACATATCACAAAAAGACCGACCATATAGCAAGGGAGGTCTGCGGAAGCCTCAGTAACATTTTACATGGGAAGAGCATCTGTACTTGAATAGACAAATATAATGTACAAATGAACCAGATTGTGTACACCTCGGACAAACAATATTCTAAGCTTTACCCCAATTAAAAAAAAATTAAAACCAAGAAGAAATAATGAGACATACACTTATGGGGGTTTCTCCATGCACATTCCAATGTAATTTACAACCTAGGAACACGACTTCAGAAAGGCTCTGCTGCCCTAGTACCCAGGTTTGGGAATGGAGAAATGCTGCCTGCTTGAGGCCACTTCCCACAACAGCAGCTTTAAACCCATTGCTAAAGGTCACTAAATATTCACCAAACTTGCAGTTCGGTAAATGACACCTGCTCTCTAAAAAAATTCTGGGGTGGAAAATCGACCAAAAAATTAAACAGAGGGCAAGCTTCCAAGAAGACAATTTCAAGAGTTATATTGTACTCCCAATTGTTTCCCTTTTGTAACAGAAAAGAAAACTGCAGAGAAACATGATGAGTTTTATGAATTTTCAAAGACATGCAAACACAAATTACAAAAACCTATCAGCTCACACCAGCCAGAAGGGCCATTAGCATAAATGCTGCAAACAATAAATGCTGACGCGATTGTGGAGAAATGCGTACCCTCGATTCGAAGAGGGACGTGGTAAGAGCCACTAATGAAAACACAAAGAAGGTGCTTTGAAAAGGGTAACACGGTGCTACCAGTCAATCAATCACACCCACTGCTGGGCCTATCACCTGAGACAATGAGAATCAAAAAGCCACAGGCTGGCAATCCTGCACTCCAACAATATTTACCATAGCCAAACCTTGGAAGCAATGAAAATGTCCATCAACCGAGGAATGCACAAAGTAGAAGTGGTCCACGTGCACAGTGGGAAATTACTCCAATAAAAAATAAAAATTAAATTTAAAAATCCAACAAAAGTAAAGAGACATCAGCTTGTGTGGGATTGTCCGGGCACACTCCACTCTAATTTATAACCGAGAAACAGCACAGGCCGCAAGGGCTTTTCCCTAGTTACCAGGGTGGGGAACATAGAAAGGCTGCCACCCTCAGGCAGTTACCTGCAAAAGCAGCTTTAAAGCCTGTGCTAATGGTCATTTCATAGGAAGAAGTAATGCAGGACTGTAAATGAAACCTGCCCTCAAAATGTCTTGAGGGAGGTTATGGCCAAAACATTTCAAAATGTGACACATACTTTAAGAGAAAACTTTGAAGAACTAAGGGGTAATCACAGCTTGAAAAATAAAAAGGACATGCCTTAAAGCTCAATTTCAACGGATTATGAGGCACATGCGAATTCAACCACAAAGTGGTATCAGCTCACACTTGTCAGAATAACCATCAGCAAGAAAACTACAAACAATAAATACTGAAGGTGTTGTGGAGAAATGCATACCTTCAACTTCAAGTGGGACATAACTTGGAAAGGGCCACGAATAAGAACAGAATGGAGGTGCCTTTAAAAGGTAAACATTGAGCTACCATATGATCCAGGAGGCCCACTCCTCGACCTATAATATAATAAGAGAAAATTGGAAAGACACAGGCAGGCAAATCTGCATGGCACAGTCTTACAATAGCCAAGATATGGAGGTAACCAAAAAGTCCACCAACAGATGGGTGGACAAAGAAGAACTCCTCCATGTACAGATGGAATATTCGCTAGTGAAAAAAATGAAACAATGCCATTTGCGGCACCATAGATGAGTCTAGACGTAATCACGCCACCTGTAGTAAGTGAGAAAGCAAAAGACACATATCCTATCATATCACTTTTAGGAGTTACTTAAAAATTGATACCAATGAAGATATTTCCACAGAGAAAGGCAATCTCAGATTCATTAAAAAACTTATGGTTCACCAAATAGTAAGGGATGAGGATTGGATACATTACCATATTGGGGTTAACAGAGATATACAAACCATGTGAAATATATAACCCCCAAAAACATACGGAAGACCAGGAGAAGACTACTCAACTTTGTATCATAACCTACATGGGAAAAGGATGTGAGGAAGAATAGATACACGTTTATGTGTGAAAGAACCACATCTTGCACACCAGAACAAACAAACCATTGTAATCAAATGTGCTGGGATAAAAAATAAAAAGTAAATTACAAATATGAACAAGAAGTAATGAGACATAAACTTGAAGGGCTTTTTCCTGGCACATTCCATTCTAATTTACAACTTACAACACCACTTCCATTAAGGCTCTGTTTCCCCAGTTACCAAATTTGGTAAATGAGAAATGCTGCCACCTTGTGGCCATTTCCGGCAAGAGCAGCTTTAGCCTCACAGCTAATGGTCACAACATTCACAAGGACTCAGGGCTGTAAAGGACACCTGCCCTAAAAAACTCTGCTGAAATAGGGAATGGACAAAAAAATTCAAAACAGGCAAATGTTTCAAGAAGAGAGTATGAAGAGATAAGTTTTACTCACACACTTTAAAAAAAAAGGTAAATGGATAAAAGCTCAACCTCAGGGAGTGTTAGACCTATGCAATCTAATCTCCAAAAAGTTTCAAATTACACCAGTCGACTGACCATCAGCAAAAAGTCTACAAACAATAAATGCTGAACGGGTTTTAGAGAACTGTGTACCCTCTACCTGCCGGTGAGACGTAAAGGGGTAACAGCCAATAATGAGAACAGAAAGGAGCTGTGTTTAAAAGTAAAAATGGAGGTACCATTCAATCCAGCAGGTGCACCATTGGACCTCTCACCTGAGAAGAGTAGTATCGAGAAGACACAGGCCGCAAAAGCTGCAGTACAGCCTTATTCACAATTGCCAAGACAGTGAAGCAATCAAAATGTCCAACAAGAGGTGAATGGATAAAGAAGAAGTGGTCCATGTACACAATGGAATAATAGCCATGGAAAACAATGAACCATTGCTCTCTGAGGCACCACAAATAACTCTGGAGATAATCACGAAACATGAGGTAAGTTGGAAAGCAAAAGACCTATATTCTATGATATCACTTATAGGCGTTATCTAATAACTGACACAAAGGAACATATTTCCACAGAGAAAGACACTCACGGACTTAGAAAACAAACTATGCTCATCTAAAAGGAAAGGTGGGGGGAATGGATAAATTAAGATTAGTGTTACTATATGTATACAAACACATATTATATACATATCACAAAAAGACCGACCATATAGCAAGGGAGGTCTGCGGAAGCCTCAGTAACATTTTACATGGGAAGAGCATCTGTACTTGAATAGACAAATATAATGTACAAATGAACCAGATTGTGTACACCTCGGACAAACAATATTCTAAGCTTTACCCCAATTAAAAAAAAATTAAAACCAAGGAGAAATAATGAGACATACACTTATGGGGGTTTCTCCATGCACATTCCAATGTAATTTACAACCTAGGAACACGACTTCAGAAAGGCTCTGCTGCCCTAGTACCCAGGTTTGGGAATGGAGAAATGCTGCCTGCTTGAGGCCACTTCCCACAACAGCAGCTTTAAACCCATTGCTAAAGGTCACTAAATATTCACCAAACTTGCAGTTCGGTAAATGACACCTGCTCTCTAAAAAAATTCTGGGGTGGAAAATCGACCAAAAAATTAAACAGAGGGCAAGCTTCCAAGAAGACAATTTCAAGAGTTATATTGTACTCCCAATTGTTTCCTTTTTGTAACAGAAAAGAAAACTGCAGAGAAACATGATGAGTTTTATGAATTTTCAAAGACATGCAAACACAAATTACAAAAACCTATCAGCTCACACCAGCCAGAAGGGCCATTAGCATAAATGCTGCAAACAATAAATGCTGACGCGATTGTGGAGAAATGCGTACCCTCGATTCGAAGAGGGACGTGGTAAGAGCCACTAATGAAAACACAAAGAAGGTGCTTTGAAAAGGGTAACACGGTGCTACCAGTCAATCAATCACACCCACTGCTGGGCCTATCACCTGAGACAATGAGAATCAAAAAGCCACAGGCTGGCAATCCTGCACTCCAACAATATTTACCATAGCCAAACCTTGGAAGCAATGAAAATGTCCATCAACCGAGGAATGCACAAAGTAGAAGTGGTCCACGTGCACAGTGGGAAATTACTCCAATAAAAAATAAAAATTAAATTTAAAAATCCAACAAAAGTAAAGAGACATCAGCTTGTGTGGGATTGTCCGGGCACACTCCACTCTAATTTATAACCGAGAAACAGCACAGGCCGCAAGGGCTTTTCCCTAGTTACCAGGGTGGGGAACATAGAAAGGCTGCCACCCTCAGGCAGTTACCTGCAAAAGCAGCTTTAAAGCCTGTGCTAATGGTCATTTCATAGGAAGAAGTAATGCAGGACTGTAAATGAAACCTGCCCTCAAAATGTCTTGAGGGAGGTTATGGCCAAAACATTTCAAAATGTGACACATACTTTAAGAGAAAACTTTGAAGAACTAAGGGGTAATCACAGCTTGAAAAATAAAAAGGACATGCCTTAAAGCTCAATTTCAACGGATTATGAGGCACATGCGAATTCAACCACAAAGTGGTATCAGCTCACACTTGTCAGAATAACCATCAGCAAGAAAACTACAAACAATAAATACTGAAGGTGTTGTGGAGAAATGCATACCTTCAACTTCAAGTGGGACATAACTTGGAAAGGGCCACGAATAAGAACAGAATGGAGGTGCCTTTAAAAGGTAAACATTGAGCTACCATATGATCCAGGAGGCCCACTCCTCGACCTATAATATAATAAGAGAAAATTGGAAAGACACAGGCAGGCAAATCTGCATGGCACAGTCTTACAATAGCCAAGATATGGAGGTAACCAAAAAGTCCACCAACAGATGGGTGGACAAAGAAGAACTCCTCCATGTACAGATGGAATATTCGCTAGTGAAAAAAATGAAACAATGCCATTTGCAGCACCATAGATGAGTCTAGACGTAATCACGCCACCTGTAGTAAGTGAGAAAGCAAAAGACACATATCCTATCATATCACTTTTAGGAGTTACTTAAAAATTGATACCAATGAAGATATTGCCACAGAGAAAGGCAATCTCAGATTCATTAAAAAACTTATGGTTCACCAAATAGTAAGGGATGAGGATTGGATACATTACCATATTGGGGTTAACAGAGATATACAAACCATGTGAAATATATAACCCCCAAAAACATACGGAAGACCAGGAGAAGACTACTCAACTTTGTATCATAACCTACATGGGAAAAGGATGTGAGGAAGAATAGATACACGTTTATGTGTGAAAGAACCACATCTTGCACACCAGAACAAACAAACCATTGTAATCAAATGTGCTGGGATAAAAAATAAGAAGTAAATTACAAATATGAACAAGAAGTAATGAGACATAAACTTGAAGGGCTTTTTCCTGGCACATTCCATTCTAATTTACAACTTACAACACCACTTCCATTAAGGCTCTGTTTCCCCAGTTACCAAATTTGGTAAATGAGAAATGCTGCCACCTTGTGGCCATTTCCGGCAAGAGCAGCTTTAGCCTCACAGCTAATGGTCACAACATTCACAAGGACTCAGGGCTGTAAAGGACACCTGCCCTAAGAAACTCTGCTGAAATAGGGAATGGACAAAAAAATTCAAAACAGGCAAATGTTTCAAGAAGAGAGTATGAAGAGATAAGTTTTACTCACACACTTTAAAAAAAAAGGTAAATGGATAAAAGCTCAACCTCAGGGAGTGTTAGACCTATGCAATCTAATCTCCAAAAAGTTTCAAATTACACCAGTCGACTGACCATCAGCAAAAAGTCTACAAACAATAAATGCTGAACGGGTTTTAGAGAACTGTGTACCCTCTACCTGCTGGTGAGACGTAAAGGGGTAACAGCCAATAATGAGAACAGAAAGGAGCTGTGTTTAAAAGTAAAAATGGAGGTACCATTCAATCCAGCAGGTGCACCATTGGACCTCTCACCTGAGAAGAGTAGTATCGAGAAGACACAGGCCGCAAAAGCTGCAGTACAGCCTTATTCACAATTGCCAAGACAGTGAAGCAATCAAAATGTCCAACAAGAGGTGAATGGATAAAGAAGAAGTGGTCCATGTACACAATGGAATAATAGCCATGGAAAACAATGAACCATTGCTCTCTGAGGCACCACAAATAACTCTGGAGATAATCACGAAACATGAGGTAAGTTGGAAAGCAAAAGACCTATATTCTATGATATCACTTATAGGCGTTATCTAATAACTGACACAAAGGAACATATTTCCACAGAGAAAGACACTCACGGACTTAGAAAACAAACTATGCTCATCTAAAAGGAAAGGTGGGGGGAATGGATAAATTAAGATTAGTGTTACTATATGTATACAAACACATATTATATACATATCACAAAAAGACCGACCATATAGCAAGGGAGGTCTGCGGAAGCCTCAGTAACATTTTACATGGGAAGAGCATCTGTACTTGAATAGACAAATATAATGTACAAATGAACCAGATTGTGTACACCTCGGACAAACAATATTCTAAGCTTTACCCCAATTAAAAAAAAATTAAAACCAAGGAGAAATAATGAGACATACACTTATGGGGGTTTCTCCATGCACATTCCAATGTAATTTACAACCTAGGAACACGACTTCAGAAAGGCTCTGCTGCCCTAGTACCCAGGTTTGGGAATGGAGAAATGCTGCCTGCTTGAGGCCACTTCCCACAACAGCAGCTTTAAACCCATTGCTAAAGGTCACTAAATATTCACCAAACTTGCAGTTCGGTAAATGACACCTGCTCTCTAAAAAAATTCTGGGGTGGAAAATCGACCAAAAAATTAAACAGAGGGCAAGCTTCCAAGAAGACAATTTCAAGAGTTATATTGTACTCCCAATTGTTTCCTTTTTGTAACAGAAAAGAAAACTGCAGAGAAACATGATGAGTTTTATGAATTTTCAAAGACATGCAAACACAAATTACAAAAACCTATCAGCTCACACCAGCCAGAAGGGCCATTAGCATAAATGCTGCAAACAATAAATGCTGACGCGATTGTGGAGAAATGCGTACCCTCGATTCGAAGAGGGACGTGGTAAGAGCCACTAATGAAAACACAAAGAAGGTGCTTTGAAAAGGGTAACACGGTGCTACCAGTCAATCAATCACACCCACTGCTGGGCCTATCACCTGAGACAATGAGAATCAAAAAGCCACAGGCTGGCAATCCTGCACTCCAACAATATTTACCATAGCCAAACCTTGGAAGCAATGAAAATGTCCATCAACCGAGGAATGCACAAAGTAGAAGTGGTCCACGTGCACAGTGGGAAATTACTCCAATAAAAAATAAAAATTAAATTTAAAAATCCAACAAAAGTAAAGAGACATCAGCTTGTGTGGGATTGTCCGGGCACACTCCACTCTAATTTATAACCGAGAAACAGCACAGGCCGCAAGGGCTTTTCCCTAGTTACCAGGGTGGGGAACATAGAAAGGCTGCCACCCTCAGGCAGTTACCTGCAAAAGCAGCTTTAAAGCCTGTGCTAATGGTCATTTCATAGGAAGAAGTAATGCAGGACTGTAAATGAAACCTGCCCTCAAAATGTCTTGAGGGAGGTTATGGCCAAAACATTTCAAAATGTGACACATACTTTAAGAGAAAACTTTGAAGAACTAAGGGGTAATCACAGCTTGAAAAATAAAAAGGACATGCCTTAAAGCTCAATTTCAACGGATTATGAGGCACATGCGAATTCAACCACAAAGTGGTATCAGCTCACACTTGTCAGAATAACCATCAGCAAGAAAACTACAAACAATAAATACTGAAGGTGTTGTGGAGAAATGCATACCTTCAACTTCAAGTGGGACATAACTTGGAAAGGGCCACGAATAAGAACAGAATGGAGGTGCCTTTAAAAGGTAAACATTGAGCTACCATATGATCCAGGAGGCCCACTCCTCGACCTATAATATAATAAGAGAAAATTGGAAAGACACAGGCAGGCAAATCTGCATGGCACAGTCTTACAATAGCCAAGATATGGAGGTAACCAAAAAGTCCACCAACAGATGGGTGGACAAAGAAGAACTCCTCCATGTACAGATGGAATATTCGCTAGTGAAAAAAATGAAACAATGCCATTTGCAGCACCATAGATGAGTCTAGACGTAATCACGCCACCTGTAGTAAGTGAGAAAGCAAAAGACACATATCCTATCATATCACTTTTAGGAGTTACTTAAAAATTGATACCAATGAAGATATTGCCACAGAGAAAGGCAATCTCAGATTCATTAAAAAACTTATGGTTCACCAAATAGTAAGGGATGAGGATTGGATACATTACCATATTGGGGTTAACAGAGATATACAAACCATGTGAAATATATAACCCCCAAAAACATACGGAAGACCAGGAGAAGACTACTCAACTTTGTATCATAACCTACATGGGAAAAGGATGTGAGGAAGAATAGATACACGTTTATGTGTGAAAGAACCACATCTTGCACACCAGAACAAACAAACCATTGTAATCAAATGTGCTGGGATAAAAAATAAGAAGTAAATTACAAATATGAACAAGAAGTAATGAGACATAAACTTGAAGGGCTTTTTCCTGGCACATTCCATTCTAATTTACAACTTACAACACCACTTCCATTAAGGCTCTGTTTCCCCAGTTACCAAATTTGGTAAATGAGAAATGCTGCCACCTTGTGGCCATTTCCGGCAAGAGCAGCTTTAGCCTCACAGCTAATGGTCACAACATTCACAAGGACTCAGGGCTGTAAAGGACACCTGCCCTAAAAAACTCTGCTGAAATAGGGAATGGACAAAAAAATTCAAAACAGGCAAATGTTTCAAGAAGAGAGTATGAAGAGATAAGTTTTACTCACACACTTTAAAAAAAAAGGTAAATGGATAAAAGCTCAACCTCAGGGAGTGTTAGACCTATGCAATCTAATCTCCAAAAAGTGTCAAATTACACCAGTCGACTGACCATCAGCAAAAAGTCTACAAACAATAAATGCTGAACGGGTTTTAGAGAACTGTGTACCCTCTACCTGCTGGTGAGACGTAAAGAGGTAACAGCCAATAATGAGAACAGAAAGGAGCTGTGTTTAAAAGTAAAAATGGAGGTACCATTCAATCCAGCAGGTGCACCATTGGACCTCTCACCTGAGAAGAGTAGTATCGAGAAGACACAGGCCGCAAAAGCTGCAGTACAGCCTTATTCACAATTGCCAAGACAGTGAAGCAATCAAAATGTCCAACAAGAGGTGAATGGATAAAGAAGAAGTGGTCCATGTACACAATGGAATAATAGCCATGGAAAACAATGAACCATTGCTCTCTGAGGCACCACAAATAACTCTGGAGATAATCACGAAACATGAGGTAAGTTGGAAAGCAAAAGACCTATATTCTATGATATCACTTATAGGCGTTATCTAATAACTGACACAAAGGAACATATTTCCACAGAGAAAGACACTCACGGACTTAGAAAACAAACTATGCTCATCTAAAAGGAAAGGTGGGGGGAATGGATAAATTAAGATTAGTGTTACTATATGTATACAAACACATATTATATACATATCACAAAAAGACCGACCATATAGCAAGGGAGGTCTGCGGAAGCCTCAGTAACATTTTACATGGGAAGAGCATCTGTACTTGAATAGACAAATATAATGTACAAATGAACCAGATTGTGTACACCTCGGACAAACAATATTCTAAGCTTTACCCCAATTAAAAAAAAATTAAAACCAAGAAGAAATAATGAGACATACACTTATGGGGGTTTCTCCATGCACATTCCAATGTAATTTACAACCTAGGAACACGACTTCAGAAAGGCTCTGCTGCCCTAGTACCCAGGTTTGGGAATGGAGAAATGCTGCCTGCTTGAGGCCACTTCCCACAACAGCAGCTTTAAACCCATTGCTAAAGGTCACTAAATATTCACCAAACTTGCAGTTCGGTAAATGACACCTGCTCTCTAAAAAAATTCTGGGGTGGAAAATCGACCAAAAAATTAAACAGAGGGCAAGCTTCCAAGAAGACAATTTCAAGAGTTATATTGTACTCCCAATTGTTTCCCTTTTGTAACAGAAAAGAAAACTGCAGAGAAACATGATGAGTTTTATGAATTTTCAAAGACATGCAAACACAAATTACAAAAACCTATCAGCTCACACCAGCCAGAAGGGCCATTAGCATAAATGCTGCAAACAATAAATGCTGACGCGATTGTGGAGAAATGCGTACCCTCGATTCGAAGAGGGACGTGGTAAGAGCCACTAATGAAAACACAAAGAAGGTGCTTTGAAAAGGGTAACACGGTGCTACCAGTCAATCAATCACACCCACTGCTGGGCCTATCACCTGAGACAATGAGAATCAAAAAGCCACAGGCTGGCAATCCTGCACTCCAACAATATTTACCATAGCCAAACCTTGGAAGCAATGAAAATGTCCATCAACCGAGGAATGCACAAAGTAGAAGTGGTCCACGTGCACAGTGGGAAATTACTCCAATAAAAAATAAAAATTAAATTTAAAAATCCAACAAAAGTAAAGAGACATCAGCTTGTGTGGGATTGTCCGGGCACACTCCACTCTAATTTATAACCGAGAAACAGCACAGGCCGCAAGGGCTTTTCCCTAGTTACCAGGGTGGGGAACATAGAAAGGCTGCCACCCTCAGGCAGTTACCTGCAAAAGCAGCTTTAAAGCCTGTGCTAATGGTCATTTCATAGGAAGAAGTAATGCAGGACTGTAAATGAAACCTGCCCTCAAAATGTCTTGAGGGAGGTTATGGCCAAAACATTTCAAAATGTGACACATACTTTAAGAGAAAACTTTGAAGAACTAAGGGGTAATCACAGCTTGAAAAATAAAAAGGACATGCCTTAAAGCTCAATTTCAACGGATTATGAGGCACATGCGAATTCAACCACAAAGTGGTATCAGCTCACACTTGTCAGAATAACCATCAGCAAGAAAACTACAAACAATAAATACTGAAGGTGTTGTGGAGAAATGCATACCTTCAACTTCAAGTGGGACATAACTTGGAAAGGGCCACGAATAAGAACAGAATGGAGGTGCCTTTAAAAGGTAAACATTGAGCTACCATATGATCCAGGAGGCCCACTCCTCGACCTATAATATAATAAGAGAAAATTGGAAAGACACAGGCAGGCAAATCTGCATGGCACAGTCTTACAATAGCCAAGATATGGAGGTAACCAATAAGTCCACCAACAGATGGGTGGACAAAGAAGAACTCCTCCATGTACAGATGGAATATTCGCTAGTGAAAAAAATGAAACAATGCCATTTGCAGCACCATAGATGAGTCTAGACGTAATCACGCCACCTGTAGTAAGTGAGAAAGCAAAAGACACATATCCTATCATATCACTTTTAGGAGTTACTTAAAAATTGATACCAATGAAGATATTGCCACAGAGAAAGGCAATCTCAGATTCATTAAAAAACTTATGGTTCACCAAATAGTAAGGGATGAGGATTGGATACATTACCATATTGGGGTTAACAGAGATATACAAACCATGCGAAATATATAACCCCCAAAAACATACGGAAGACCAGGAGAAGACTACTCAACTTTGTATCATAACCTACATGGGAAAAGGATGTGAGGAAGAATAGATACACGTTTATGTGTGAAAGAACCACATCTTGCACACCAGAACAAACAAACCATTGTAATCAAATGTGCTGGGATAAAAAATAAAAAGTAAATTACAAATATGAACAAGAAGTAATGAGACATAAACTTGAAGGGCTTTTTCCTGGCACATTCCATTCTAATTTACAACTTACAACACCACTTCCATTAAGGCTCTGTTTCCCCAGTTACCAAATTTGGTAAATGAGAAATGCTGCCACCTTGTGGCCATTTCCGGCAAGAGCAGCTTTAGCCTCACAGCTAATGGTCACAACATTCACAAGGACTCAGGGCTGTAAAGGACACCTGCCCTAAAAAACTCTGCTGAAATAGGGAATGGACAAAAAAATTCAAAACAGGCAAATGTTTCAAGAAGAGAGTATGAAGAGATAAGTTTTACTCACACACTTTAAAAAAAAAGGTAAATGGATAAAAGCTCAACCTCAGGGAGTGTTAGACCTATGCAATCTAATCTCCAAAAAGTGTCAAATTACACCAGTCGACTGACCATCAGCAAAAAGTCTACAAACAATAAATGCTGAACGGGTTTTAGAGAACTGTGTACCCTCTACCTGCTGGTGAGACGTAATGGGGTAACAGCCAATAATGAGAACAGAAAGGAGCTGTGTTTAAAAGTAAAAATGGAGGTACCATTCAATCCAGCAGGTGCACCATTGGACCTCTCACCTGAGAAGAGTAGTATCGAGAAGACACAGGCCGCAAAAGCTGCAGTACAGCCTTATTCACAATTGCCAAGACAGTGAAGCAATCAAAATGTCCAACAAGAGGTGAATGGATAAAGAAGAAGTGGTCCATGTACACAATGGAATAATAGCCATGGAAAACAATGAACCATTGCTCTCTGAGGCACCACAAATAACTCTGGAGATAATCACGAAACATGAGGTAAGTTGGAAAGCAAAAGACCTATATTCTATGATATCACTTATAGGCGTTATCTAATAACTGACACAAAGGAACATATTTCCACAGAGAAAGACACTCACGGACTTAGAAAACAAACTATGCTCATCTAAAAGGAAAGGTGGGGGGAATGGATAAATTAAGATTAGTGTTACTATATGTATACAAACACATATTATATACATATCACAAAAAGACCGACCATATAGCAAGGGAGGTCTGCGGAAGCCTCAGTAACATTTTACATGGGAAGAGCATCTGTACTTGAATAGACAAATATAATGTACAAATGAACCAGATTGTGTACACCTCGGACAAACAATATTCTAAGCTTTACCCCAATTAAAAAAAAATTAAAACCAAGGAGAAATAATGAGACATACACTTATGGGGGTTTCTCCATGCACATTCCAATGTAATTTACAACCTAGGAACACGACTTCAGAAAGGCTCTGCTGCCCTAGTACCCAGGTTTGGGAATGGAGAAATGCTGCCTGCTTGAGGCCACTTCCCACAACAGCAGCTTTAAACCCATTGCTAAAGGTCACTAAATATTCACCAAACTTGCAGTTCGGTAAATGACACCTGCTCTCTAAAAAAATTCTGGGGTGGAAAATCGACCAAAAAATTAAACAGAGGGCAAGCTTCCAAGAAGACAATTTCAAGAGTTATATTGTACTCCCAATTGTTTCCCTTTTGTAACAGAAAAGAAAACTGCAGAGAAACATGATGAGTTTTATGAATTTTCAAAGACATGCAAACACAAATTACAAAAACCTATCAGCTCACACCAGCCAGAAGGGCCATTAGCATAAATGCTGCAAACAATAAATGCTGACGCGATTGTGGAGAAATGCGTACCCTCGATTCGAAGAGGGACGTGGTAAGAGCCACTAATGAAAACACAAAGAAGGTGCTTTGAAAAGGGTAACACGGTGCTACCAGTCAATCAATCACACCCACTGCTGGGCCTATCACCTGAGACAATGAGAATCAAAAAGCCACAGGCTGGCAATCCTGCACTCCAACAATATTTACCATAGCCAAACCTTGGAAGCAATGAAAATGTCCATCAACCGAGGAATGCACAAAGTAGAAGTGGTCCACGTGCACAGTGGGAAATTACTCCAATAAAAAATAAAAATTAAATTTAAAAATCCAACAAAAGTAAAGAGACATCAGCTTGTGTGGGATTGTCCGGGCACACTCCACTCTAATTTATAACCGAGAAACAGCACAGGCCGCAAGGGCTTTTCCCTAGTTACCAGGGTGGGGAACATAGAAAGGCTGCCACCCTCAGGCAGTTACCTGCAAAAGCAGCTTTAAAGCCTGTGCTAATGGTCATTTCATAGGAAGAAGTAATGCAGGACTGTAAATGAAACCTGCCCTCAAAATGTCTTGAGGGAGGTTATGGCCAAAACATTTCAAAATGTGACACATACTTTAAGAGAAAACTTTGAAGAACTAAGGGGTAATCACAGCTTGAAAAATAAAAAGGACATGCCTTAAAGCTCAATTTCAACGGATTATGAGGCACATGCGAATTCAACCACAAAGTGGTATCAGCTCACACTTGTCAGAATAACCATCAGCAAGAAAACTACAAACAATAAATACTGAAGGTGTTGTGGAGAAATGCATACCTTCAACTTCAAGTGGGACATAACTTGGAAAGGGCCACGAATAAGAACAGAATGGAGGTGCCTTTAAAAGGTAAACATTGAGCTACCATATGATCCAGGAGGCCCACTCCTCGACCTATAATATAATAAGAGAAAATTGGAAAGACACAGGCAGGCAAATCTGCATGGCACAGTCTTACAATAGCCAAGATATGGAGGTAACCAATAAGTCCACCAACAGATGGGTGGACAAAGAAGAACTCCTCCATGTACAGATGGAATATTCGCTAGTGAAAAAAATGAAACAATGCCATTTGCAGCACCATAGATGAGTCTAGACGTAATCACGCCACCTGTAGTAAGTGAGAAAGCAAAAGACACATATCCTATCATATCACTTTTAGGAGTTACTTAAAAATTGATACCAATGAAGATATTGCCACAGAGAAAGGCAATCTCAGATTCATTAAAAAACTTATGGTTCACCAAATAGTAAGGGATGAGGATTGGATACATTACCATATTGGGGTTAACAGAGATATACAAACCATGCGAAATATATAACCCCCAAAAACATACGGAAGACCAGGAGAAGACTACTCAACTTTGTATCATAACCTACATGGGAAAAGGATGTGAGGAAGAATAGATACACGTTTATGTGTGAAAGAACCACATCTTGCACACCAGAACAAACAAACCATTGTAATCAAATGTGCTGGGATAAAAAATAAAAAGTAAATTACAAATATGAACAAGAAGTAATGAGACATAAACTTGAAGGGCTTTTTCCTGGCACATTCCATTCTAATTTACAACTTACAACACCACTTCCATTAAGGCTCTGTTTCCCCAGTTACCAAATTTGGTAAATGAGAAATGCTGCCACCTTGTGGCCATTTCCGGCAAGAGCAGCTTTAGCCTCACAGCTAATGGTCACAACATTCACAAGGACTCAGGGCTGTAAAGGACACCTGCCCTAAAAAACTCTGCTGAAATAGGGAATGGACAAAAAAATTCAAAACAGGCAAATGTTTCAAGAAGAGAGTATGAAGAGATAAGTTTTACTCACACACTTTAAAAAAAAAGGTAAATGGATAAAAGCTCAACCTCAGGGAGTGTTAGACCTATGCAATCTAATCTCCAAAAAGTGTCAAATTACACCAGTCGACTGACCATCAGCAAAAAGTCTACAAACAATAAATGCTGAACGGGTTTTAGAGAACTGTGTACCCTCTACCTGCTGGTGAGACGTAAAGGGGTAACAGCCAATAATGAGAACAGAAAGGAGCTGTGTTTAAAAGTAAAAATGGAGGTACCATTCAATCCAGCAGGTGCACCATTGGACCTCTCACCTGAGAAGAGTAGTATCGAGAAGACACAGGCCGCAAAAGCTGCAGTACAGCCTTATTCACAATTGCCAAGACAGTGAAGCAATCAAAATGTCCAACAAGAGGTGAATGGATAAAGAAGAAGTGGTCCATGTACACAATGGAATAATAGCCATGGAAAACAATGAACCATTGCTCTCTGAGGCACCACAAATAACTCTGGAGATAATCACGAAACATGAGGTAAGTTGGAAAGCAAAAGACCTATATTCTATGATATCACTTATAGGCGTTATCTAATAACTGACACAAAGGAACATATTTCCACAGAGAAAGACACTCACGGACTTAGAAAACAAACTATGCTCATCTAAAAGGAAAGGTGGGGGGAATGGATAAATTAAGATTAGTGTTACTATATGTATACAAACACATATTATATACATATCACAAAAAGACCGACCATATAGCAAGGGAGGTCTGCGGAAGCCTCAGTAACATTTTACATGGGAAGAGCATCTGTACTTGAATAGACAAATATAATGTACAAATGAACCAGATTGTGTACACCTCGGACAAACAATATTCTAAGCTTTACCCCAATTAAAAAAAAATTAAAACCAAGGAGAAATAATGAGACATACACTTATGGGGGTTTCTCCATGCACATTCCAATGTAATTTACAACCTAGGAACACGACTTCAGAAAGGCTCTGCTGCCCTAGTACCCAGGTTTGGGAATGGAGAAATGCTGCCTGCTTGAGGCCACTTCCCACAACAGCAGCTTTAAACCCATTGCTAAAGGTCACTAAATATTCACCAAACTTGCAGTTCGGTAAATGACACCTGCTCTCTAAAAAAATTCTGGGGTGGAAAATCGACCAAAAAATTAAACAGAGGGCAAGCTTCCAAGAAGACAATTTCAAGAGTTATATTGTACTCCCAATTGTTTCCCTTTTGTAACAGAAAAGAAAACTGCAGAGAAACATGATGAGTTTTATGAATTTTCAAAGACATGCAAACACAAATTACAAAAACCTATCAGCTCACACCAGCCAGAAGGGCCATTAGCATAAATGCTGCAAACAATAAATGCTGACGCGATTGTGGAGAAATGCGTACCCTCGATTCGAAGAGGGACGTGGTAAGAGCCACTAATGAAAACACAAAGAAGGTGCTTTGAAAAGGGTAACACGGTGCTACCAGTCAATCAATCACACCCACTGCTGGGCCTATCACCTGAGACAATGAGAATCAAAAAGCCACAGGCTGGCAATCCTGCACTCCAACAATATTTACCATAGCCAACACTTGGAAGCAATGAAAATGTCCATCAACCGAGGAATGCACAAAGTAGAAGTGGTCCACGTGCACAGTGGGAAATTACTCCAATAAAAAATAAAAATTAAATTTAAAAATCCAACAAAAGTAAAGAGACATCAGCTTGTGTGGGATTGTCCGGGCACACTCCACTCTAATTTATAACCGAGAAACAGCACAGGCCGCAAGGGCTTTTCCCTAGTTACCAGGGTGGGGAACATAGAAAGGCTGCCACCCTCAGGCAGTTACCTGCAAAAGCAGCTTTAAAGCCTGTGCTAATGGTCATTTCATAGGAAGAAGTAATGCAGGACTGTAAATGAAACCTGCCCTCAAAATGTCTTGAGGGAGGTTATGGCCAAAACATTTCAAAATGTGACACATACTTTAAGAGAAAACTTTGAAGAACTAAGGGGTAATCACAGCTTGAAAAATAAAAAGGACATGCCTTAAAGCTCAATTTCAACGGATTATGAGGCACATGCGAATTCAACCACAAAGTGGTATCAGCTCACACTTGTCAGAATAACCATCAGCAAGAAAACTACAAACAATAAATACTGAAGGTGTTGTGGAGAAATGCATACCTTCAACTTCAAGTGGGACATAACTTGGAAAGGGCCACGAATAAGAACAGAATGGAGGTGCCTTTAAAAGGTAAACATTGAGCTACCATATGATCCAGGAGGCCCACTCCTCGACCTATAATATAATAAGAGAAAATTGGAAAGACACAGGCAGGCAAATCTGCATGGCACAGTCTTACAATAGCCAAGATATGGAGGTAACCAAAAAGTCCACCAACAGATGGGTGGACAAAGAAGAACTCCTCCATGTACAGATGGAATATTCGCTAGTGAAAAAAATGAAACAATGCCATTTGCAGCACCATAGATGAGTCTAGACGTAATCACGCCACCTGTAGTAAGTGAGAAAGCAAAAGACACATATCCTATCATATCACTTTTAGGAGTTACTTAAAAATTGATACCAATGAAGATATTTCCACAGAGAAAGGCAATCTCAGATTCATTAAAAAACTTATGGTTCACCAAATAGTAAGGGATGAGGATTGGATACATTACCATATTGGGGTTAACAGAGATATACAAACCATGTGAAATATATAACCCCCAAAAACATACGGAAGACCAGGAGAAGACTACTCAACTTTGTATCATAACCTACATGGGAAAAGGATGTGAGGAAGAATAGATACACGTTTATGTGTGAAAGAACCACATCTTGCACACCAGAACAAACAAACCATTGTAATCAAATGTGCTGGGATAAAAAATAAAAAGTAAATTACAAATATGAACAAGAAGTAATGAGACATAAACTTGAAGGGCTTTTTCCTGGCACATTCCATTCTAATTTACAACTTACAACACCACTTCCATTAAGGCTCTGTTTCCCCAGTTACCAAATTTGGTAAATGAGAAATGCTGCCACCTTGTGGCCATTTCCGGCAAGAGCAGCTTTAGCCTCACAGCTAATGGTCACAACATTCACAAGGACTCAGGGCTGTAAAGGACACCTGCCCTAAAAAACTCTGCTGAAATAGGGAATGGACAAAAAAATTCAAAACAGGCAAATGTTTCAAGAAGAGAGTATGAAGAGATAAGTTTTACTCACACACTTTAAAAAAAAAGGTAAATGGATAAAAGCTCAACCTCAGGGAGTGTTAGACCTATGCAATCTAATCTCCAAAAAGTTTCAAATTACACCAGTCGACTGACAATCAGCAAAAAGTCTACAAACAATAAATGCTGAACGGGTTTTAGAGAACTGTGTACCCTCTACCTGCTGGTGAGACGCAAAGGGGTAACAGCCAATAATGAGAACAGAAAGGAGCTGTGTTTAAAAGTAAAAATGGAGGTACCATTCAATCCAGCAGGTGCACCATTGGACCTCTCACCTGAGAAGAGTAGTATCGAGAAGACACAGGCCGCAAAAGCTGCAGTACAGCCTTATTCACAATTGCCAAGACAGTGAAGCAATCAAAATGTCCAACAAGAGGTGAATGGATAAAGAAGAAGTGGTCCATGTACACAATGGAATAATAGCCATGGAAAACAATGAACCATTGCTCTCTGAGGCACCACAAATAACTCTGGAGATAATCACGAAACATGAGGTAAGTTGGAAAGCAAAAGACCTATATTCTATGATATCACTTATAGGCGTTATCTAATAACTGACACAAAGGAACATATTTCCACAGAGAAAGACACTCACGGACTTAGAAAACAAACTATGCTCATCTAAAAGGAAAGGTGGGGGGAATGGATAAATTAAGATTAGTGTTACTATATGTATACAAACACATATTATATACATATCACAAAAAGACCGACCATATAGCAAGGGAGGTCTGCGGAACCCTCAGTAACATTTTACATGGGAAGAGCATCTGTACTTGAATAGACAAATATAATGTACAAATGAACCAGATTGTGTACACCTCGGACAAACAATATTCTAAGCTTTACCCCAATTAAAAAAAAATTAAAACCAAGGAGAAATAATGAGACATACACTTATGGGGGTTTCTCCATGCACATTCCAATGTAATTTACAACCTAGGAACACGACTTCAGAAAGGCTCTGCTGCCCTAGTACCCAGGTTTGGGAATGGAGAAATGCTGCCTGCTTGAGGCCACTTCCCACAACAGCAGCTTTAAACCCATTGCTAAAGGTCACTAAATATTCACCAAACTTGCAGTTCGGTAAATGACACCTGCTCTCTAAAAAAATTCTGGGGTGGAAAATCGACCAAAAAATTAAACAGAGGGCAAGCTTCCAAGAAGACAATTTCAAGAGTTATATTGTACTCCCAATTGTTTCCCTTTTGTAACAGAAAAGAAAACTGCAGAGAAACATGATGAGTTTTATGAATTTTCAAAGACATGCAAACACAAATTACAAAAACCTATCAGCTCACACCAGCCAGAAGGGCCATTAGCATAAATGCTGCAAACAATAAATGCTGATGCGATTGTGGAGAAATGCGTACCCTCGATTCGAAGAGGGACGTGGTAAGAGCCACTAATGAAAACACAAAGAAGGTGCTTTGAAAAGGGTAACACGGTGCTACCAGTCAATCAATCACACCCACTGCTGGGCCTATCACCTGAGACAATGAGAATCAAAAAGCCACAGGCTGGCAATCCTGCACTCCAACAATATTTACCATAGCCAAACCTTGGAAGCAATGAAAATGTCCATCAACCGAGGAATGCACAAAGTAGAAGTGGTCCACGTGCACAGTGGGAAATTACTCCAATAAAAAATAAAAATTAAATTTAAAAATCCAACAAAAGTAAAGAGACATCAGCTTGTGTGGGATTGTCCGGGCACACTCCACTCTAATTTATAACCGAGAAAGAGCACAGGCCGCAAGGGCTTTTCCCTAGTTACCAGGGTGGGGAACATAGAAAGGCTGCCACCCTCAGGCAGTTACCTGCAAAAGCAGCTTTAAAGCCTGTGCTAATGGTCATTTCATAGGAAGAAGTAATGCAGGACTGTAAATGAAACCTGCCCTCAAAATGTCTTGAGGGAGGTTATGGCCAAAACATTTCAAAATGTGACACATACTTTAAGAGAAAACTTTGAAGAACTAAGGGGTAATCACAGCTTGAAAAATAAAAAGGACATGCCTTAAAGCTCAATTTCAACGGATTATGAGGCACATGCGAATTCAACCACAAAGTGGTATCAGCTCACACTTGTCAGAATAACCATCAGCAAGAAAACTACAAACAATAAATACTGAAGGTGTTGTGGAGAAATGCATACCTTCAACTTCAAGTGGGACATAACTTGGAAAGGGCCACGAATAAGAACAGAATGGAGGTGCCTTTAAAAGTTAAACATTGAGCTACCATTTGATCCAGGAGGCCCACTCCTCGACCTATAATATAATAAGAGAAAATTGGAAAGACACAGGCAGGCAAATCTGCATGGCACAGTCTTACAATAGCCAAGATATGGAGGTAACCAATAAGTCCACCAACAGATGGGTGGACAAAGAAGAACTCCTCCATGTACAGATGGAATATTCGCTAGTGAAAAAAATGAAACAATGCCATTTGCAGCACCATAGATGAGTCTAGACGTAATCACGCCACCTGTAGTAAGTGAGAAAGCAAAAGACACATATCCTATCATATCACTTTTAGGAGTTACTTAAAAATTGATACCAATGAAGATATTGCCACAGAGAAAGGCAATCTCAGATTCATTAAAAAACTTATGGTTCACCAAATAGTAAGGGATGAGGATTGGATACATTACCATATTGGGGTTAACAGAGATATACAAACCATGCGAAATATATAACCCCCAAAAACATACGGAAGACCAGGAGAAGACTACTCAACTTTGTATCATAACCTACATGGGAAAAGGATGTGAGGAAGAATAGATACACGTTTATGTGTGAAAGAACCACATCTTGCACACCAGAACAAACAAACCATTGTAATCAAATGTGCTGGGATAAAAAATAAAAAGTAAATTACAAATATGAACAAGAAGTAATGAGACATAAACTTGAAGGGCTTTTTCCTGGCACATTCCATTCTAATTTACAACTTACAACACCACTTCCATTAAGGCTCTGTTTCCCCAGTTACCAAATTTGGTAAATGAGAAATGCTGCCACCTTGTGGCCATTTCCGGCAAGAGCAGCTTTAGCCTCACAGCTAATGGTCACAACATTCACAAGGACTCAGGGCTGTAAAGGACACCTGCCCTAAAAAACTCTGCTGAAATAGGGAATGGACAAAAAAATTCAAAACAGGCAAATGTTTCAAGAAGAGAGTATGAAGAGATAAGTTTTACTCACACACTTTAAAAAAAAAGGTAAATGGATAAAAGCTCAACCTCAGGGAGTGTTAGACCTATGCAATCTAATCTCCAAAAAGTGTCAAATTACACCAGTCGACTGACCATCAGCAAAAAGTCTACAAACAATAAATGCTGAACGGGTTTTAGAGAACTGTGTACCCTCTACCTGCTGGTGAGACGTAATGGGGTAACAGCCAATAATGAGAACAGAAAGGAGCTGTGTTTAAAAGTAAAAATGGAGGTACCATTCAATCCAGCAGGTGCACCATTGGACCTCTCACCTGAGAAGAGTAGTATCGAGAAGACACAGGCCGCAAAAGCTGCAGTACAGCCTTATTCACAATTGCCAAGACAGTGAAGCAATCAAAATGTCCAACAAGAGGTGAATGGATAAAGAAGAAGTGGTCCATGTACACAATGGAATAATAGCCATGGAAAACAATGAACCATTGCTCTCTGAGGCACCACAAATAACTCTGGAGATAATCACGAAACATGAGGTAAGTTGGAAAGCAAAAGACCTATATTCTATGATATCACTTATAGGCGTTATCTAATAACTGACACAAAGGAACATATTTCCACAGAGAAAGACACTCACGGACTTAGAAAACAAACTATGCTCATCTAAAAGGAAAGGTGGGGGGAATGGATAAATTAAGATTAGTGTTACTATATGTATACAAACACATATTATATACATATCACAAAAAGACCGACCATATAGCAAGGGAGGTCTGCGGAAGCCTCAGTAACATTTTACATGGGAAGAGCATCTGTACTTGAATAGACAAATATAATGTACAAATGAACCAGATTGTGTACACCTCGGACAAACAATATTCTAAGCTTTACCCCAATTAAAAAAAAATTAAAACCAAGAAGAAATAATGAGACATACACTTATGGGGGTTTCTCCATGCACATTCCAATGTAATTTACAACCTAGGAACACGACTTCAGAAAGGCTCTGCTGCCCTAGTACCCAGGTTTGGGAATGGAGAAATGCTGCCTGCTTGAGGCCACTTCCCACAACAGCAGCTTTAAACCCATTGCTAAAGGTCACTAAATATTCACCAAACTTGCAGTTCGGTAAATGACACCTGCTCTCTAAAACAATTCTGGGCTGGAAAATCGACCAAAAAATTAAACAGAGGGCAACCTTCCAAGAAGACAATTTCAAGAGTTATATTGTATTCCCAATTGTTTCCTTCTTTTTAACAGAAAAGAAAACGGTGGAGAAAAATGATGAGTTTTACGAATTTTCAAAGACATGCAAACCCAAATTACAACAACCTATCAGCTCACACCAGCCAGAAGGGCCATTAGCATAAATGCTGCAAACAATAAATGCTGACGCGATTGTGGAGAAATGCGTACCCTCGATTCGAAGAGGGACGTGGTAAGAGCCACTAATGAAAACACAAAGAAGGTGCTTTGAAAAGGGTAACTCGGTGCTACCAGTCAATCAATCACACCCACTGCTGGGCCTATCACCTGAGACAATGTGAATCAAAAAGCCACAGGCTGGCAATCCTGCACTCCAACAATATTTACCATAGCCAACACTTGGAAGCAATGAAAATGTCCATCAACCGAGGAATGCACGAAGTAGAAGTGGTCCACGTACACAGTGGAAAATTACTCCAATAAAAAATAAAAATTAAATTAAAAAAACAACAAAAGTAAGGAGACATCAGCTTGTGTGTGTTTGTCCGGGCACACTCCACTCTAATTTATAACCGAGAAACACCACAGGCAGCAAGGCCTTTTCCATAATTACCAGGGTGGGGAACATAGAAAGGTTGCAACCCTCTGGCAGTTACCTGCAAAAGCAGCTTTAAAGCCTGTGCTAATGGTCATTTCCTGTTAACAAGTACTGCAGGACTGTAAATGAAACCTGCCCTCAAAATGTCTTGAGGGAGGTAATGGCCAAAACATGTCAAAATGTGACACATACTTTAAGAGAACACTTTGAAGAACTAAGGGGTAATCACAGCTTGAAAAATAAAAAGGACATGCCTTAAAGCTCAATTTCAACGGATTATGAGGCACATGCGAATTCAACCACAAAGAGGTAGCAGCTCCCACTTGTCAAAATAACCGTCAGCAAGAAAACTACAAACAATAAATGCTGAAGGTGTCGTGGAGGAATGCATACCCTGAACTTTAAGTGGGGTGTAACTTGGAAAGAGCCACTAAAGAGAACAAAATGGAGGTGCCTTAAAATTTGAACATTGAGCTTCCATATGACCGAGCAATCCCACTACTGGTTATACACCCACAGAAAACCATAGTTCAAAAATACACATGCACCCGAATGTTTATTACAACACTATTTTCAATAGCCTGGTCATGGAAGCAACCTAAATGCCCATCAACAGGCGAATGGATAAAGAAGTTGTGGTACATATATAGAATGGAATATTTCTCAGCCACAAAAAGGAACCAAATTGAGTCATCTGTTGTGACGTGGATGGATCTAGAGACTGTCATACAGAGTGAAGTAAGTCGGAAAGAGAAAAACAAATATCGTATATTAACGCAGGTATGTGCCACCTAGAAAGTTGGTACAGATGAGCCAGTTTGCAGGGCAGAAGTTGAGACACAGATGTAGAGCGCAGACACATGGACACCACGGGGGGGGAAATGTGGTGGGGTGGGGATGGTGTTGTGCTGAATTGGGCGATTGGGATTGACCTGTATACACTGATGTGTATAAAATTGATGACTGATAAGAACCTGCAGTATACAAAAACAAACAAAACAACTAATACTAAACTTTCATTCGGTTTTTTGTATGGAAATATGTTAATATAAATGTTTCAGACATTACATGAAATTTCTAAAAATCTTATATGTTCTGGTATAATGTTATAATTCATAATCCTAGTTATTACTTTAAAATGTATATCTCAGAAATAACTAATTTTCTTGTCAACTGCATTATTATAAACTTTCATCAAATCTTTAACTGTGGTCATTTTTAAGTCTTTTGTCATTTACAGACAGTTCTGGTTGTACTCTGATGCTTTTGAAAATATGTTCCTATAAAAGGGTTTCATCTTCATTAAATTCATGGAAAAGACTCTGACAAGTACAGGTTTCTGGTAACTCTACTGTACTGCTGAACTGAATAAATAAGCATTTTCAGAACTCTAATGATAAAACTAATGAACTCATAAAAGTGCTAACAAACGATCAAGATGAAAAAAAATTAATTACACGGGACTGAGTGAACTGATGACGATAAGTATAATTTTTGTTACTTTCTGTTTGAATTAAAAAAAATCCCACAAGGACTCAGAGGCAAAGAATATACAAATCAATTTTCACTGCAAAGTAAAGCAGCGGCTACAGTGAAGGATTACTGGACTGAATGTCAATATTTTGACATAGTATGAGTGTGTTTCATGTTTGGTAATTGCAATCATTGTTGCTTTTGTTGTGATCATCCATGTACAACGCTTGATGTCAGTCTATTTATCTCTTATAAAAATAAAATACAGTGTGTGTGTTTGGAAAAAAAACGAATAAGAACTAATGAGACATAAACTTATGGGGATTTCACCTGGCAAACTCCATTCTAATTTACAACCTAAGACAACGACTTCCAGAAAGGCTCTGCTGCCCTAGTACTTAGATTGGGGAATGGTGAAATGCTGCCTCCTTTTGGCCGTTTGCCACAACAGCAGCTTTAAACCCACTGCAAACGGTCACTAAATATTCACCAACTGGCAGTTCTGTAAATGACACCTGCCCTCCAAAAAAATTCTGGGGTCAAAAATCGAACAAAAAATTCAAAAGAGGGCAAACTTCGAAGAAGATAATTTCAAGAGGTGTATTGTGCTCACAGATTTTTCTTTTGATAAAAGAAAAAGATGTGGAAAAATGATGAATCTTAGGAATTTTGAAAGATATGCAAACCCAAATTACAAATACCTATCACATCACAGCAGTCAGAATGGCCATCAGCAAAACTGGTGCAAACAATAAATGCTGAAGCGATTGTGGAGAAATGCGTACCCTCGGTTCTAAGGGGGATGTTGTAAAAGCCACTAATAAAAACACATTGGAGGTGCTTTGAAAAAGTAAACACTGAGTGACCAGTCCATCAATCACACCCACTGCTGGGCCTCTCACCAGAGAAAATGAGAATCAAAAAGTCACAGGCTGGCAATCCTGCACTCCAGCAATATTCAACATAGGCAACACTTGGAAGCAATGAAAATGTCCATCAACAGAGGAATGCACCAAGAAGTGGTCCATGTACAAAATAGAATATTAACTCCAATAATAAATATAAATTAAATTTAAAAATCCAACAAAAGTAAAGAGACATCAGTTTTTGTGTGTTTATCTGGGCACATTCTACTCTAATTTACAACCGAGGAACACCACTGGCCGTAAAGTCGTTTCCCTAGTATCAGCGTGGGGAATGTAGAAAGGTAGCAGCCCTGTGGCCGTTACCTGCAAAAGCAGTTTAAAGCCTGTGCTAATGGTCACTTCATATGAACAAGTACTGTAGGGCTGAAAATGAAACCTGCCCTCAAAATGTCTTGAGGGAGGTAATGGCCAAAACATTTCAAAATTTGACACATACTTTAAGAAACCACTTTGAAGAACTAAGCTGTAATTACAGCTTGAAAAATAAAAATGACTTGCCTTAAAGCTCAATTGCAACGGAATATGAGACACATGCAAATTCAACCATAAAGAGGTGTCAGCTCACACCCGTCAGAATAACCATCAGCAAAAACTACAAATAATAAATGCTGAAGGTGCTGTGGAGAAATGCATACCCTCAACTTTAAGTGGGACGTAACCAGGAAAGAGCCACTAATGATAACAGAATGGAGGTACCTTTAAAAGGTAAACACTGAGCTACCATATGACCTAGCAGACCTATTCCTGGACCTATAACCAACGAAGACAGAATTGGAAGGACACAGGCAGGCAAATCTGCAATGCATACTATTACAATAGCCAAGATATGGAAGTAACCAAAAAGTCCACTGACAAATGGGTGGACAAAGAAGAACTGCTACATGTACAGATGGAATATGAGCTAGTGAAAAAATGAAACAATGCCATTTGCAGCACCATAGATGAGTCTAGAGGTAATCACACAACTTGTAGTAAGGGAGAAAGTGAAAGATACATATCCTATCATATCAGATATAGGTGTTACATAAAAATTGATACAAAAGAAGATATTTCCACAGAGAAAGGCAATCACAGATTCATTAAAAAACTTATGGTTCACCAGATGGAAAGGTGTGAGGATTGGATACATTACCATATTGAGGTTAACAGAGACATACAAACACATGTGAAATATATAATCACCAAAGACCTACAGAATACCAAGAGAAGACTACTCTACATTGTGTCATAACCTACATGGGAAAAGGATCTGAAGAAGAATAGATATATGTATATGTGTGAAAGAACCACATCTTGCACACCTAGAACAAACAAAACATTGTAATCAAGTTTGCTGTGACAAAAAATAAAAATTATCTTAAAAATACGAACAAGAAGTAATGAGACATAAACTTAAAGGGCTTTTTCCTCGCACATTCCATTCTAATTTGCAACCTAGACCACCACTTCCAGTAAGGCTCTGTTGCCATAGTAACCAGATTTGGTAAAGGAGAAATGCTGCCGCCTTGTGGCCGTTTCCCGCACGAGCGGCTTTAAACCAACAGCTAATGGTCACTTAAAATTCACAAGGACTCAGGGCTGTAAAGGACACCTGCCGTCAAAAATTGTGCTGAGGTAGGGAACGGAATAAAAAAATTTAATACAGGCAAATTTTTCAATAAAATACTATGAAGAGGTAAGTATTACTCACTGTCTTTAAAAAAAAGGAGAATGGATTAAGGCTCAACCTCAGGAATTATTAGACTCATGCAATCTAATCAACAAAAGGGTTTCCAATCACACCAGTCGACTGACCATCAGCAAAAAGTCTACAAACCATAAATGCTGATGCGGTTGTAGAGAATTGTGTATCCTCTAGCTGCTGGTGAGATGCCAAGTGGTTAACAGCCAGTAATGAGAACAGAAAAGAGCTGCATTTAAAAGTAAAAATTGAGGTACCATTCAATCCAGCAGGCGCACCATTGGACCTCTCACCTGAGAAGACAAGTATCGAGAAGACACAGGTTGCAAAAGCTGCAGTGCAGCATTATTCACAATAGCCAAGGCAGTGAAGCGATAAAAATGTCGATCAACAAGTGAATGGATATAGAATAAGTGGTCCAGGTACACAATGGAATATTAGCCATGGAAAAGAATGAAACCCTGCTCTTTGAGGCACCACAAATGAGCCTGGAGATAATCACAAATCATGAGGTAGGTCCGAAAGCAAAAGACTTATATCCTATGATATCACTTATAGGCGTTATCTAATAACTGACACAAATGAACACAATTAACAGAGAAATACACTCACAAACTTAGAAAACCAACTTTGCTCATCTAAAGGGAAAGGTGGGGGGAATGGATAAATGAAGATTCGTGTTACTATATGATCTGGATATGATCCAAATACATATTATATACATATTACAAAAAGACCGACCATATAACAAGGGAGGTCTACAGAACACTCCGTAATAATTTACATGGGAAGAGGATCTCTACATAAATAGATATAAATAATGTGTAAATGAACCAGAGTGTGTACACCTTGGACAAACAACATTCTAACGATTACCCTGATTTAAAAATTTAAAACAACGAAAAACAATTAATCAGACATAAACTTATGGGGCGTTTTCCAGCCCACTCCATTGAAATTTACAACCTAGGAAAACGACTTCCAGAACGGCTCTGCTGCCCTAGTAACCAGATTTGGTAATGGAGAAATGCTGCTGCCTTGTGGCCGTTTCGAACAACAGCAGGTTAAACCTAGTGCTAATGGTCCCTAAATATTCACACTCATTGCAGGCCTGTAAATGACACCTACATTTCAAAACAATCCTGGGGTTGAAAATTGACCAAAAAATTCGAAAGAGGGCAACGTTCCAGGAAGACACTTTCAAGACGAATATTGTACTCACACTTTTTTTTTTCTTTTTTCTTTTAACAGAAAAGAAAAAGGCGTGGAAAAATGATGAATTTTAGAATATTTAACGACATGCATACCCATATTACAAATACCTATCAGCTCACAGCAGTCTGAATGGCCATTAGCAAAAATGCTGCAAAAAATAAATGCTGAAGGGAATGTGGAGAAATGCGTACCCTCGGTTGTAAGGGGGGGCATGTAAAGAGTCACTAATGAAAACACAATGTAGGTGCTTTGAAAAGGGAAACATTGAGCTACCAGTCAATCAATCAAAACCACTGCTGGACCTATCACCTGAGAAAATGAGAATCAAAAAGTCACAGGCTGGCAATCCTTCACTCCAGCAATATTTACCATAGCCAACACTTGGAAGCAATGAAAATGTCCATCAACCGAGGAATGCACCAAGAAGAAGTGGTCCATGTACACAATGGAATATTACTCCAATACTAAATATAAATTAAATATAAAAAAAACAAACAAAAGTAAGGAGACATCAGCATTTGTGGGTTTATCCGGGCACATTGCACTCTAATTTATAACCGAGGAACACCACAGGCCGGAAGGTCTGTTTCCCTAGTTACCAGAGTGGGAAACGTAGAAAGGCTGCCGTCCTCTGGCCGTTACCTGCAAAAGCAGCTTTAAAGCCTGTGCTAATGGTCACTTCATATGAACAAGTAATGCAGGGCTGTAAATGAAAACTGCCCTCAAAATGTCTCGAGGGAGGTAATGGCCAAAAATTTTCAAAATGTGACACATACTTTAAGAAAACACCTTGAAGAACTAAGCTGTAATCACTGTTTGATAAATAAAAAGGACATGCTTTCAAGCTCAATTTCAAAAGATTATGGGATACATGCAAATTCAACCACAAAGGGGTATCAGCTCACACCTGTCAGAATAACCCTCAGCAAGAAAACTACAAACAATAAATACTGAAGGTGTTTTGGAGAAATGCATACAATCAACTTTAAGTTGGACGTAACCTGGAAAGAGCCACTAATGAGAACTGAATGGTGGTGCCTTTAAAACATACACACTGACTTACCATATGATACAGCAAGCCCACTCCTTGGACTATAACATAAGAAGATAGAACTGGAAAGACACAGGCAAGCAAATGTGTATTGCAGCAGTATTACAATAGCCAAGACATGGAGACAACCAAAAAGTCCATCAAGAGTTGCGTGGCCAAAGAGGAACTGGCACACGTACAGATGGAATATTAGCCAGGGAAAAAAATAAAACAATGCCATTTGCAGCACCATGTATGATTCTTGAGGTAATCAGGCAAATTGTACTAAGTCAGAAAGCAAAAGACACATATCCTATAATATCACTTATAGATCTTAGCTAAAAATTGATACCAATGAAGATATTTCCACAGAGAAATGCAATCACAGATTCACTAAACTAACTTATGGTTCACCAAATGGAAAGGTGTGAGGATTGGATACATTAGGATATTGGGGTTAACATAGATACAGAAACAAATGTGAAATGTATAATCACCAAAGACCTACGTAATACCAAAAGAAGATTACTCAACATTGTATCATAACCTACTTGGGAAAATGATCCAAAGAAGAATAGATATATGTATATGTGTGAAAGAACCACATCTTGCACACCTAGAACAAACAAAACATTGTAATCAAATTTGCTCTGATAAAAAATAAAAATTAAATTAAAAAAGAACAAGAAGTAATGAGAAATAAACTTAAGGGGCTTTTTGCTGGCACATTGCATTCTAATTTACAACCAGAACATGACTTCCATTAAGGCTCTGTCATCACTAATAAAGCAGCTTTATAATCAATGTTGAAGTAGCTTAAAAGAAGTCTCACTAATTATTGATAGTAACAAGAAAACAAAGAAAAGTAAAAATCTCACTGCAAAAAGTATACATAGGGTAAGTCAAGGTATATCAAACACTTATTAAACTTCTGTAAAGAATAAAAGACAACAGTAGTATGTTTTTTTAAAAAGAGAGGGCCCAAATAAATCTGAAATGAAAGAGTTGATGTTACAACAGACCCCACAGAAATACAAAGTATCCTAAGATACATACAGGGTAACTCAGGGCTCAGATTGGACAGAGCCCACTCTCCAGTCCCCTGTACATGACTTACAGGAGCCTCAGGAACTGAGGAGGGGGTCCCTGAGGAGAGGCTCAAGATAGAATATGGTAGGCATTAACATGGCTCCATTCATCTTAAACATGCCTGAACTACATTCACACGAGATGATTTTGTCCTGTATGTACATCGGCACCTCTAGTCGGAACTGCAGATCTTTGGCTTCACCACCTCAACTGACAGCAATAGCTTCACCTGCTGTGGACCGTCTCCTATAGGATTTCTAGAACCACAAAGCATCGAAGCTTCACAGGACCCAGAGTCTGTGCGACTCCACGCAGAGTCTCAGAGTCTCAACTCCACTCAGATACTCCACTCTTGGAGGGCACACACAAAGTAGTGAGCACATCAGAACCCAGGGGAAGGAGCAGTGACCCCGTAGGAGAATGACCAGAACTACCTGATAGTTTTAGAGGGTCTCCTGCAGAGGCAGGTGGTATCTGTGGCTGTGGCTCACCGTGAGGACAACGACACTGGCAGCAGAAGTTCTGGGAAATACTCCTTGGTGTGAGCCCTCCCAGAGTCCGCCATTAACCCCACCAAGAGCAAGGTAGGCTCCAGTGCTGGGTCACCTCAGGTGAAACTACCAACAGGGAGGGAACCCAGCCCCATGCATCAGCAGATAAGTGGATTAAACTTTTTATTAAAGTTTTATTTAATCTGCAGACAAGCAGATTAATGCTTTGCCCACCAAAGCAACACCCAGCTCTACCCACCACCAGTCCCTCCCATCAGGAAGCTTGCACAAGCCTCTAAGATAGACTCATCCACTGGAGAGCAGACAGCAGAAGCAAGAAGAACTACAATTCTGCAGCCTGTGGAAGGAAAACCACATTCACAGAAAGATAGACAAAATGAAAAGGCAGAGGACTTTATACCAGATTAAGGAACAAGATAAAACCCTAGGAAAAAAAAAGAAATGAGGTGGAGATACGGAACCTTCCAGAAAAAGAATTCAGAATAATGGTAGTGAACATGATCCAAGACCTTGGCAAAAGAATGGAGGCAAAGATCAAGAAGATGCAAGAAATGCTTAACAAAGACCTAGAAGAATTAAGGAGCAAACACCTAGAAGAATTAAAGAACAAACAAACAGAGGTGAACAATATAATAACTGAAATGAAAAATACACCAGAAGGAATCAGTAGCAGAATAACTGTGGCAGAAGAACGGATAAGTGACCTGGAAGACAGAAAGGTGGAAATCACTGCCATGGAACAGAATAAAGAAAAAGAATGAAAATAAATGAAGACACCCTAAGAGTCCTCTGGGACAACATTAAATGCAACAACATTCACATCATAGGGGTCCCAGAAGGAGAAGAGAGAGAGAAAGGACCCGAGAATACATTTGAAGAGATTATAGTCGAAAACTTCCCTAGCATGGGAAAAGAAATAGCCACCCAAGTCCAGGAAGTGCAGAGAGTCCCAGTCAGCATAAATCAAAGGAGAAAAATGCCAAGACACATAGTAACCATACTGACAAAAATTGAAGACAAAGAAAAATTATTAAAAGCAACAAGGGAAAAATGACAAATAACATACAAGGGAACTCCCATAAGGATAACAGCTGATTTCTCAGCAGAAAATCTACAAGCCAGAGGGAGTGGCATAAATTTAAAGTGATGAAAGGGAAGAACCTACAACCAAGAGTACTCCACCCAGCAAGGATCTCATTCAGATTTGACAGAGAAATCATAAGCCCTACAGACAAGCAAAAGCTAAGAGAAATCAGCACCATGAAACCAGCTCTACACCAAATGCTAAAGGAACTTCTGTAAGTGGGAAACACAAGAGAAGAAAAGGACCCACCAAGACAAACCCATAACAATTAAGAAAATAGTAATAGGAACATACATATCAATAATTACCTTAAACGTGAATGGACTAAATGTTCCAACCAAAAGACACAGGCTGCCTGAATGGATACAAAAACAAGACCCATATATATGCTGTCTACAAGACACCCATTTCAGACCTAGGGACACATACAGACTGAAAGTGAGGCGATGGAAAAATATATTCTATGCAAATGAAAATCAAAAGAAAGCTGGAGTAGCAATACTCATAGCAGATAAAATAGACCTTAAAATAAAGAATGTTACAAGAGACAAGGAAAGACACTACATAATGGTCAAGGGATCAATCCAAGAAGAAGATATAACAATTATAAATATATATGTGCCCAACATAGGAGCACCTCAATACATAAGGCAACTGCTAACAGCTATAAAAGAGGAAATCAACAGTAACACAATAATAGCAGGGGACTTTAACAGCTCACTTACACCAGTGGAGATCAGCCAGACAGAAAATTAATAAGGAAACACAAGCTTTAAATGACACAATAGACCAGATATAGTTAATTGATATTTATAGGACATTCCATCCAAAAACAGCATATTACACGTTCTTCTCAACTGCACACGGAACATTCTCCAGGATAGATCACATCTTGGGTCACAAATAAAGCCTCAGTAAATTTAAGAAAACTGAAATCATATCAAGCAGCTGTTCCGACCACAATGCTATGAGATTAGAAATCAATAACATGGACAAAACCGTAAAAAACACAAACACATGGAGGCTAAACAATACGTTACTAAATAACCAAGAGATCACTGAAGAAATAAAAGAGGAAATCAAAAACTACTTAGAGACAAATGACAAGAAACACACGATGATCCAAAACCTATGGGATGCAGCAAAAGCAGTTCTAAGAGGGAAGTTTATAGCAATACAAGCCTACCTCAAGAAACAAGAAAAATCTCAAATAAACAATCTAACCTTACACCTAGAGGAACTAGAGAAAGAAGAACAAAACCAAAAGTTAGTAGAATGAAAGAAATCATAAAGATCAAAGCAGAAATAAATGAAATAGAAGCAAAGAAAATGAAAGCAAAGATCAATAAAACTAAAAGCCGGTTCTTTGAGAAGATAAACAAAAATGATAAACCTTTAGCCAGACTCAAGAAAAAGAGGGAGAGGAATCAAATCAACAAAATTAGAAGTGAAAAAGGAGAAGTTACAACAGACACCACAGGAATACGAAGCATCCTAAGAGACTACTACAAGCAACTCTATGCCAATAAAATGGACAACCTGGAAGAAATGGACAAATTCTTAGAAAGGGATAACCTTACAAGACTGAACCAGGAAGAAATAGAAAATATGAACAAACCTATCACAAGCAATGAAATTGAAACTGTGATTAAAAATCTTCCAACAAACGAAAGTCCAGAACCAGATGGCATCACAGGTGAATTTTCTCAAACATTTAGAGAAGAGCTAACACCCAACCTTCTCAAATTCTTCAAAACAATTGCAGGGGAAGGAACACTCCCAAACTCATTCTATGAGACCATCGTCACCCTGATACCAAAACCAGACAAAGATACTACAAGGAAAGAAAATTATAGACCAATATCACTGATGAATATAAATGTAAAAATCCTCAACAAAATACTAGCAAACAGAATCGAACAACACATTAAAAGGATCAAACACCATGATCAAGTGGGGTTTATCCCAGGGATGCAAGGATTCTTCAATATACACAAATCAATGTGATACACCATATTAACAAATTGTAGAATAAAACCATATGATCATCTCAATAGATGCAGGAAAAGATTTTGAGAAAATTCAACACCCATTTACGATAAAAACTCTGCAGAGTGTGGGCATAGAGGGAAACTACCTCAACATAATAAAGGCCATATATGACAAACCCACAGCAAACATCATTCTCAACGGTCAAAAACTGAAAACGTTTCCTCTAAGATCAGGAACAAGACGAGGATGTCCACACTCACCACTACTATTCAACATAGTTTTGGAAGTCCTAGCCATGGCAATCAGAGAAGAAAAAGAAATAAAAGAAATACAAAAAAGAAAAGAAGAAGTAAAATTGTCACTTTTTGCAAATGACATCATATCATAGATAGAGAATCCTAAAGATGCCACCAGAAAACCACTGGAGCTAATCAATTAATTTGGTAAAGTTGCAGGATACAAAATTAATGCACAGAAATTGCTTGCATTCCTATACACTAACAATGAAAGAACAGAAAGAGAAATTAAGGAAACAATCCCATTACCACTGCAACAAAAATAAAATACCTAGGAATAAACCTACCTAAGGAAGTAAAAGACCTGTACTCAGAAAACTATAAGACACTGATGAAAGAAATCAAAGATGATATAAACAGATGGAGACATATACCATGTTCTTGGATTAGAAGAATCAATACTGTGGAAATGACTATACTACCCAAAGCAATCTACAGATTCAATGCAATCCCTATCAAATTACCAATGGCATTTTCTACAGAAGTAGAAAAAAAAATCTTAAAATTTGTAGGGAGACACAAAAGACCCCGGATAGCCAAAGCAGTCTTGAGGGGAAAAAAAAAGAGCTGGAGGAATCAGACTTCCAGACTTCAGACTATATTACAAAGCTACAGTAATCAAGATAATATGGTAGTGGCACAAAAACAGAAATATAGATCAATAGAACAGGATAGAAAGCACAGAGATAAACCCACGTACCTATGGTCCACTAATCTATGACAAAGGAGGCAAGGGTATACAAAGGAGAAAAGACAGTCTCTTCAATAAGTGGTGCTGGGAAAAATGGACAACTACATGTAAAAGAATGAAATTAGAACACTCCCTAACACCATACACAAAAAATAAACTCAAAATGGATTAGAGACCGAAATGTAAGATTGGACACTATAAAACTCTTAGAGGAAAACATAGGAAGAATACTCTTTGACAAAAATCACAGCAAGATCTTTTTTGATCCACCTCCTAGAGTAATGGAATAAAAAACAAAAATAAACAAATGGGAGCAAATGAAACCTAAAAGCTTTTGCAAAGCAAAGGAAACTACAAACAAGACGAAAAGACAACCTCAGAATGGGAGAAAATGTTTACAAACGAATCAATGGACAAAGGATTAATCTCCAATATATATAAACAGCACATGCAGATCAACAGTAAAAAAACAAACAACCCAATCCAAAAATGGGCAGATGACGTAAATAGACATTTGTCCCGAGAAGACATACAGATGGGCAAGAAGCACATGAAAAGCTGCTCAACATCACTAATTATTAGAGAAATATAAACCAAAACTACAATGCGGTATCACCTCACACAAGTTAGAATGGGCATCATCAGAAAATCTACAAACAACAAATGCTGGAGAGGGTGTGGAGAAAAGGGAACCTTCTTACACTATTTGTGGGAATGTAAATTGATACAGTCACTATGGAGAACAGTATGGAGGTTCCTTAAAAAACTAAAAATAGAAATACCATAAGACCCAGCAATCCCACTACTGGGCATATACCCAGAGAAAACCATAATTCAAAAAGTCACATTCACCACAATGTTCATTGCAGCACTATTTACAATAGCCCAGTCATGGAAGCAACCTAAATGCCCATAGATAGACAAAAGGAAAATATGTGGTACATATATAAAATGGAATATTACTCAGCCATAAAAAGGAATGAAATTGGGTCATTTGTAGAGACGTGGAAAGATCTAGAGACTGTCATACAGAGTGAAGTAAATCAGAAAAAGAAAAACAAGTATCGTATATTAACGCATACATGTGGAACCTAGAAAAATGGTACAGATGAACCGGTTTGCAAGGCAGAAATAGAGACACAGATGTAGAGTACAAATGTATGGTCACCAAGGGGGGAAAGTGGCAGGGTGTTGGTGGTGGGATGAATTGCGAGCCTGGGATTGACATATATACACTTATATGTATAAAATAGATAACCAATAAGAACCTGCTGTATAAAAAAATGAATAAAATAAAATTTAAAACTTTAAAAATAATATTTAAAAACATAAAACAGAAAAAAAAGATCTGTCCTTCCCATAGACGTATTTATATGAATGAATTATTTCCATGCTTATATCTGTAAATACAAAAAGAGGAATAAAACCTACCTTGAACCAAAAAAGAAAAAAAAAAAAACAGAACCCACTGGTCATACTGAGGAAAACCCTATCAGGGCACTTGCTCCAGTGGTAAACAATTCTGAATTTGGTCAGAGGTGGGGAATAGTCTCCCATGCAGCCAGCAGCTCCCCCGCAAGGAGCGTCCTCATTGCAAAGCTGGGGGACCGTGAGGAGGCGTCTCTGAGTAAACGTGAGCTGAGCCTCAGGCCAGCTGCTGCTGGACTTTTCCCACCCTTCCCAGGTAAAACACCTGAATGTGTGCAAAGACTTTAAAGCCTAGAGGAAAGGGCTTGGAGTCACACCAGCGACAGCACGCAGGCCGACTGGGTGCCTGCAGGCCAGCCAGGACGGTCCTGGCCCCGGGCGCTCTTCTGGAAGCTTTCCATTTCCCTGCCTGAGGTACCCCTCCTGTCCCGGTCCCCACTGCTTTTTTCCTTCCTCACCTCTGCCCGGGGAGAAATTCCAGCAGCAGGTATGGGTGACACATCGTTTTCTTTAGCAGGTGGCAGCCCGGCAACTCCTGCAGAAAGTCCAGCAGAGCCCCACTCACACGGGGCCACTCATAGAGCCCTGGGCCCTACTCCCTCCCACCAGCACAACCCCGAGACTGCTGACGGGGCAGAGAATATGGCGTCAGGCACAGCTGCAGAGGCTTTTGCTGCCTGGAGGGGTGTTTATATTGACCTCAACCCAGGCACACCTGGGAAGGGCTGGCCGGCCAGGTCAGGCTGCCCAGGTCAGCCAATCCTCGCCCCTCAGGGGCTCAGAGTTGCAGATAATGGGCCTTGCTGCACCGGCCAGATCCAAGGAACAGGTGTAGGGTCCCGAGAGTCAGGATAGACAACGGGTGGCAGCCCTGGCTTGTTTTCTAATCATTTTATCTGGTCCATGAGTGGAAGACAACTTCAAGAAGGCCCTCTCCTAATGAGAGGAACCCAGGAGTCAGGGAGAGGAGGGTTGGTGGGTGGAGAAAGAGGCCTGGTGACCTGGCTGCAGTGGAAGCCCCTGGAAGACCAGGTGGAGGGAGGCCGCACAGAGTGAAGCCTAGGGTTACAGACATGTCGGAGCTGCTGTTTGTTAGTTCAAGCCCGGCTCTGAGGTGCTCTGTGTCAGCTCTGAGCGACAGGTGTGCTGGGGGTGCTCTGCAATGAGGGCTATGTGCACGGTTCCTGTGTGCCCAGCTCTGCCGGGGAACCTGTCCAAGGGAGCTCCATATCCAGGGAGGTGCCTGCCCACGAGAGCCCCGTGGGCTGCTGGGTACCTGCCCAGGTGAGCTCCATATCCTGGGAAGGGCCTGACAATGAGAGCCCCGTGGGCTGCTGGGTACCTGCACAGGTGAGCTCCATATCCTGGGAGGGGCCTAACCACGAGAGCCCCGTGGGCTGCTGGCTACCTGCACAGGTGAGCTCCATATCCTGGGAGGGGCCTGACCATGAGAGCCCCATGAGCTGCTGGGTACCTGCCCAGGTGAGCTCCATATCCTGGGAGGGGCCTGCCCACGAGAGCCCCGTGAGCTGCTGGGTACCTGCCCAGGTGAGCTCCATATCCTGGGAGGGGCCTGACAATGAGAGCCCTGTGGGCTGCTGGCTACCTGCACAGGTGAGCTCCATATCCTGGGAGGGGCCTGACCATGAGAGCCCCGTGGGCTGCTGGGGACCTGGTAAAGGACGCCAGGACAGTCAGTGAAGCCACAGAGGATATACATCCAGTAGTTCCTAATTCCTACACCCTGCTGGCCATTCTACCATCCACCAGGACATGGTATTCTGTATTAGACTTCAATGATGCCTTCTTCTGTATTCCATTAGTCCCAGAGTCACAAGAAATTTTGGCTGTGAGTGGCAGGACATACAACATACAACAAAAACAATACTGCTTGGCCGTCCTGCCCCAGGGGTTCAAAAATTCCCACACCATCTTCGGGGAAACGTTAGCTAAAACCCTAAAAGATCTACCTCTGGAGAAGTGAACCCTCTTTCAATATGCAGACGACATTCTGGGCTTCCCTGGTGGCGCAGTGGTTGAGAATCTGCCTGCCAATGCAGGGGAAACAGGTTCGAGCCCTGGTCTGAGAAGATCCCCTATGCCACGGAGCAACTAGGCCTGTGAGCCACAATTACAGAGCCTGCGCGTCTGGAGCCTGTGCTCCACAATAAGAGAGGCTGCGATAGTGAGAGGCCCGCGCACCGCGATGAAGAGTGGCCCCCGCTTGCCGCAACTAGAAAAATCCCTCGCACAGAAACGAAGAGCCAACACAGCCATAAATAATAAATAAATAAATTAAAAAAATATATGCAGACGACATTCTGATCACCAGCCCTACTAAGGAGGCCTCTGGACTACCTAGCCAATAAAAGATAGAAGGTGTCCAAGAAAAAGGCTCAAATATCACAGACTAAGGTGACCTGCCTGGGCTTCATTCTCACAGAAGATCGGAGAAGCCCATCCCAGGAAAGGGAAGAAGCCATTTGCAGCCTCACCCTTCCTAAAACTAGAAGACAGCTTAGGGGTTCCTGGGGAGACCGGGGTTTGCTGCATCTGGATCCCTAACTACAGTCTAATACCTGGGCCTCTATATGAAACACTGAAAGGAAAAGATGATGATCCTTTTGAATAGAATCCAGAAGCGGCCTTTCAAGAATGGAAAGAGCAGTCAATTCAGACCCTTGCCCTGGACCTCCCTAATTTAGCTAAACCCTTTGACCTTTACATTCCTGGTCGAAGGCGAATCGCCCTTGGAGTTTTAGTGCCAAAACTGGGACCACTTGAAATGGAACAAAGCAAAAATGCCCTCCAGGCATTGGCCAGCCACCCCATCCGACCAGGATACTGGGGGTATCTAAAAACCTGGAAATGAGCAGCCCGCAAGGCCAGCTCCCTCCTAAAGGTAAGGGACGCCACTTGGTGATCCTAACCACCCACCATGCCCTGAAGTTGCAGGGATCACTCCGTGGGCACAAAGACCTCGAGTGAGGAGGCCCTCCAACTCCAACCTCCAGAGAGACAACCTGGGGCAACAGGCCCCCATGACGACTCGTGTGACCATCACTTGACCTGGAGCTTCTGTCAGAAAACCAAAAGAGGGTGCCCCAAAAGAACAGACTATTGCTTGCAGGACTTACTGCACCCAGAGCGGAGCTAATAAACCTGGCAGGAGATCCGTAAATAATGCTGCCACCATAGAAAAGCCTACAGACACCATGGTGACGGGGACCAATGAGACCAGATGTACTCCTGGTTACTTCAAAAGGGCGGTGACTGAGTGGCCGTCATGGTCCTGGATCACCACCGGCCCTGGACTGCCTGGGAGTTGAGCAGGCAGGGCTCTGACACCTGGTGCTGTTTGTACGTAATTCAGTGGCCTAACTGAAGAAAGCGCAGACTACTGGTCAGAGCATCTAGGCTGGCAGAAACCGTCAGCCTAAGGGGGCCGAACCAATGTGGAGCAGGGTAAAACCAGCCCCCCCAGCGTCCCTGCGCATCTCTTTCCTGGACCCTTAAAGGTCATTAGAATCTATAAAACTTCCAACGCTGGTGCTCAGGCAGACGAGCAGTGAGGGAGGAGGCCTGGGGACAATCAACCTCACCTGGAGGCTGCTGGGGAGAAGTCCTGCCCCTCCCCCCGGGTATGAGGACACCCAACTCAGCACGAAGCATTTACAGAAGAGGTGTCTGCACCCTCAGCGCCCCAAGAATGTGGAATGGGACAAGAGGCAGAGGAGGGGTTTGTCACCGGCAAAGCCCATTAAAAATTCCTGGGACATAAAAATAGAATCTGGGCAATAAAATAAAGTTTAACCATTTTTTCCTTTCTGCTTTTTCTAATTTCACTTGTTCCTAGGTTTCCACAGGCAGAGGTCCCACACCTGGCACTTCAGACCCGATTTCCTAGTGCAAAATGGCTGGGCCGACACCTCAGCTCTCGGGGCCCTGTGCAGACTCCGCCACATAGAGCCTGAGCTCCAGCCAACCCAACCCTCGAGAGCTCCACCCCGTCCCTCCCGCTGACGCTGACGGGATCCCTACACAGCAGCCCGGCCCACAGCCCGCGGGGGAGCGCACACTCTCACCTCTCCATTCTCTGATCAAAATATAAAGTTTTCCTTTGCTTCTGAACCAAACTCAGTCTCGATCTGTTGGCTCCAATGACACTGGGCAGGGGGACCCTTGTTGGGGCCGACTCTGCAGGATCAGTAACAGAATTTGAGAACATTGTACCTTCAATGAACAGATGTGTGAGCCAAATATTGTAACTTCAATGAACAGATGTGTGAGCCAAATATTGTAACTTCAATGAACAGATGTGTGAGCCAAACTGTAGTTAAGATAGAGCAGTGTATAAGGCTCGTGTAAAATAAGGTATTTCTAACACTTCCATTTGATAGTTCCATCACTTTATTATAAGCAAGTTCAGTGGAGGGGTTTGTCGTATTTGTCAGGTCAACATTAGAGAAATGCAGTGATTTCTTTCCAAGGATGTGGATCTACTAATCTTGGCTGAAGTTTCAATCTTGTTTTGAATGATTTTTCATTGAAAATGATACCTCTCTTTCAGCTCCTAGATTTCTGAGAAGTATAAAATCTTGTATTTTTTTATTACCAAAGGGGAAAGGTGGGAGGAGGGATAAATTAACAGTTTCGGATTAACATATACACACTGCTATGTATAAAATATATCATCAACTAGGAACTGCTGTATAGCACAGGGAACTATACTCAATATTTTGTAATAACCCCTAAGGGGAAATAATCTGAAAAACAATCGATATCTATATCGACATCATCTATCAACTACAGATAAAATGGAAACTAAAGGAGGCCAATGGTGAACGTTTCTGACCATGAAGACTGCAATCCTCTAAAGTTCGGACAATGCCTACAGCCCAGTCCCTTAATGAACATACATGTACCAGTAGCTTAAAAATTCCCCAGATTGGGGTTCGGGGAGACACTGATTTGAAAAAATCCTTGGTGTTCTCCTTACATACATGGGACATTTCCTGGAGCTAAAACATGCCTGAGACACCCAGAAGATTGTACACGGTTGGATCAGGAAGATTTTAGAAAAGGCACCTCATCTCCTAATCCCCTGGTTGTCGGGTTCACCCCTCCAGCCTCTTTCCTAAAATTCTTCACACTTGAGGATGTCAGCACCTTCAACATCCTGTTTCACAGAGTTTGGAATTTGTCCCCAGGATGAAGGGGAAGGAGGAGAAACAATGAGAGACAAGCCCTAGATGATCGGACAGGCACAGGTCACTCTAACTTAACATCAAGAAGAAGAATTAACCACAGGCTCAGCCTGCCCCACGGAACCAGTATAAGGCCTAAAGGAATCCTGCGGTTTTGCAGCCAGCTCACAAAAAAGCGAGTTGAAAAATGGAACTCAGGGGCACTGCAATTCACAAACATGCAGAGTTATAATTGATCACTCTCGTCCAAAAATATATTGAGGGAAGGCAACGAAGACGATTGAAAGGAAGGCAGAATGGCAGGAAACAAATATCAGGAGGTAGATTCGAATCTCCAATAAAGCACATGAAAAGCGGTAAAACGTCGACAATGATGCCCTTGGCCAAAGAGGGCGTATACCTTTTTTCCTGAATATATTCAGGAAAAAACGCATATGCCTTTTTTCGCGAACCAAGCAAGAGAGTAATGCTAATAAGCACTACAAAGAAGTTTCACTTCCCAGGGGTAGAAAGGGCCATTCTAAAAGAGTGTAAAACCCAGAAATGCAGGACAGGCCATGAAGAAAAGGGAGCCTTGTTAGGCTGATGGGTGGGATGTAATTTCCCAACGGCCACTCTGGAGAAGTGTACGGTGTGTCCTGAAACAGCTAAAAAACTCAGCTTAGAGAGCATAGGACACATCCATTCATGGGCGTATAAATTGGGAAAACTAAAACTCAGCAAGACACAGGCACCCCAAAGTTTAGGGCTTCTCTGTTGACAAGAACCTCCACTTCGTTACACCTTAAATATCCCAGGAAAGAGAAAAATGGATAAAGAAGTTGTGGTCCTTATGTACAATGGAATATCACTCAGCCATGAAATCAACGTCATAAGGCTAGTAGCAGCATGATGAGTGGATTTAGGTACGACGATTCTAAGTGAAATAAGTCACACAGAAAAAGACACTTATCATAAGATGTCACTTATAGAGGGAATGTAAAAACCGCTACCCTTGAACTGAATTACAAAACAGAACAGAGTCACTCGATTAGAAAACACACTATGGCTGCTTAACGGGAAAGGTGAGGTGGGGTGATGCATAAAACAAGGGTGTCAAATTAGCTCAGATACCGTTCCATAAACCCAATATGTAATAGACATGACCTACACCTTGCTCAGTGAACTGAAGTCAACACCCCCTATTCACCGCCCAAAAATATATCTGACTAGTAAAATCTTAAAACCTATGTATTGATATCTCTCTGTAAGGGAGACAAGTGGGTGTAAAGCGGCATAAACACAGCAGTGAAAAGCAGCTAAACCCCATTATAAAAATCAATTACTTTTCAAAACCCGTGAAACAAAGACAGTGAAAGAGAGAGAAATTCTTACTAAATTCGTTCAGCGGCTGTGATGCAACGTAGATTGACCATATCTAGACCCACAGCTGATTGAGACATAAGGGTGGACACTCTTGGGGCTGAGAGGTTTGGTGAGGTTAGGTGAGCAAACGCAGACCCTTTAAAGTAATAATGGGTGGTACCCATCCCATGGGTCCCAAATCTCCACGTTCAAAGGCATATTCCTACATCGAAAACAGGCATGAGAAACCCAGATGATGGTACACCATGTGATCGGGAAAGATTTCTAAAATGCACCTCATTTCTCATCTCCTTGTGCTCGGGTTCGCCATTCCAGCCGCTTTACTAGCAATCTCTCTCTTTGAAGAATCAGCACCTTTAACCTCCTGTTCCGTACAGGTTGCAATTTGTCCTGAGGATGAACGGGAAAGGGGGAACCAATGAGAGACTAGCTCTAGGTGTTGGGACAGGCACAGGTCACTCTATTTTCCCATCAGGAAGAAGAATTAACCACAGGCTCAGCCTGCCGCCCGGGACCAGAATAGGGCCTGAAGCAATCCTGCGCTTTTGCGGCCAGCTCCCAAGAAAGCGAGTTGAAAAATGGAGCTCAGGGGCACTGCAATTCACACACCTGCAGACTTATAAATGATCACTCTCGTCCACAAATATATTGAGGGAAGGCAACGAAGAGGATTTGAAAGCAAGGCACAATTTCAGGAAACAGATTTCAGGAGGGAGATTCGAATCGCCTTTAAAGCACAGGAAAAGCGGCAAAACCTCGACAATGATGCCCTTGGCCAAAAAGGGCGTATGCGTTTTTTCCTGAATATATTCAGGAAAAAACGCATACGCCCTTTTTGGCCAACCAAGCAACCTGGAAAGGCAAATCAGCGCTACAAAGAAGTCTCGCTTCCCATCGGTCAAAAGGGCCATGCTGAATAAAGTGTCAAAACCAGAAATGCAGGACAGGCCATGGAGAAAGGGGAGCCTTGCTACGCTGATGGGCGAGATGTAAATTGACAACAGCCACTCTGGAGAAGTGTACAGTGTGTCCTGAAACATCTAAAAAACTCAGCTTAGAGAGCATAGGGCACTTCCACTCAAGAGCGTATAAATTGGGAAAACTAAAAATCAGCAAGACACGGGCACCCCAAAGTTTAGGGCTGCTCCGTTGACAAGAACCTCCACTTCGTTACCCCTTAAATATCCCAGGAAAGAGAAATATGGATAAAGAAGTTGTGGTCCTTATGTACAATGGAATATCACTCAGCCATGAAATCAACGTCATAAGGCTAGTAGCAGCATGATGAGTGGATTGAGGTACGACGATTCTAAGTGAAATAAGTCACACAGAAAAAGACACTTATCATAAGATATCACTTATAGAGGGAGTGTAAAAACCGCTACCCTTGAACTGAATTACAAAACAAAACAGAGTCACACGTTCAGAAAACACACTATGGCTGCTTAACGGGAAAGTTGAGGTGTGGTGATGCATAAAACAAGGGTTTCAAATTAGCTCAGATACCGTTCCATAAACCCAATATGTAATAGACAAGACCTACTCCTAGCTCAGTGAATTGGACTCAACACCCCCTATTCACCGCCCAAGAATATATCTGACTAGTAAGAATCTTAAAACCTATGTATTGATATCTCTCTGTAAGTGAGTCAAGTGGGTGTAAAGCGGCATAAACACAGCAGTGAAAAGCAGCTAAACCCCATTATAAAAATCAATTACTTTTAAAAACCCGTGAAACAAAGACAGTGAAAGAGAGAGAAATTCTTACAAAATTCGTTCAGGGGCTGTGATGCCACCTGGATTGACCATATCTAGACCCACAGCTGATTGAGACATAAGGGTGGACACTCTTGGGGCTGAGAGGTTTGGTGAGGTTGGGTGAGCAAACGCAGATCCTTTAAATTAATACTGCGTGGTACCCATCCCATGAGTCCCAAATCTCCAGGTTCAAGGGCATCTTCCTACATCGAAAACATGCATGAGAAACCCAGAAGATGGTCCACCTTGTGATCGGGAAAGGTTTCTAAAACGCACCTCATTTCTCATCTCCTTGTGCTCGGGTTCGCCATTCCAGCCGCTTTACTAGCAATCTCTCTCTTTGAAGAATCAGCACCTTTAACCTCCTGTTCCGTACAGGTTGCAATTTGTCCTGAGGATGAACGGGAAAGGGGGAACCAATGAGAGACTAGCTCTAGGTGTTGGGACAGGCACAGGTCACTCTATTTTCCCATCAGGAAGAAGAATTAACCACAGGCTCAGCCTGCCGCCCGGGACCAGAATAGGGCCTGAAGCAATCCTGCGCTTTTGCGGCCAGCTCCCAAGAAAGCGAGTTGAAAAATGGAGCTCAGGGGCACTGCAATTCACACACCTGCAGACTTATAAATGATCACTCTCGTCCACAAATATATTGAGGGAAGGCAACGAAGAGGATTTGAAAGCAAGGCACAATTTCAGGAAACAGATTTCAGGAGGGAGATTCGAATCGCCTTTAAAGCACAGGAAAAGCGGCAAAACCTCGACAATGATGCCCTTGGCCAAAAAGGGCGTATGCGTTTTTTCCTGAATATATTCAGGAAAAAACGCATACGCCCTTTTTGGCCAACCAAGCAACCTGGAAAGGCAAATCAGCGCTACAAAGAAGTCTCGCTTCCCATCGGTCAAAAGGGCCATGCTGAATAAAGTGTCAAAACCAGAAATGCAGGACAGGCCATGGAGAAAGGGGAGCCTTGCTACGCTGATGGGCGAGATGTAAATTGACAACAGCCACTCTGGAGAAGTGTACAGTGTGTCCTGAAACATCTAAAAAACTCAGCTTAGAGAGCATAGGGCACTTCCACTCAAGAGCGTATAAATTGGGAAAACTAAAAATCAGCAAGACACGGGCACCCCAAAGTTTAGGGCTGCTCCGTTGACAAGAACCTACACTTCGTTACACCTTAAATATCCCAGGAAAGAGAAATATGGATAAAGAAGTTGTGGTCCTTATGTACAATGGAATATCACTCAGCCATGAAATCAACGTCATAAGGCTAGTAACAGCATGATGAGTGGATTTAGGTACGACGATTCTAAGTGAAATAAGTCACACAGAAAAAGACACTTATCATAAGATATCACTTATAGAGGGAGTGTAAAAACCGCTACCCTTGAACTGAATTACAAAACAAAACAGAGTCACACGTTCAGAAAACACACTATGGCTGCTTAACGGGAAAGTTGAGGTGTGGTGATGCATAAAACAAGGGTTTCAAATTAGCTCAGATACCGTTCCATAAACACAATATGTAATAGACAAGACCTACTCCTAGCTCAGTGAATTGGACTCAACACCCCCTATTCACCGCCCAAGAATATATCTGACTAGTAAGAATCTTAAAACCTATGTATTGATATCTCTCTGTAAGTGAGTCAAGTGGGTGTAAAGCGGCATAAACACAGCAGTGAAAAGCAGCTAAACCCCATTATAAAAATCAATTACTTTTAAAAACCCGTGAAACAAAGACAGTGAAAGAGAGAGAAATTCTTACAAAATTCGTTCAGGGGCTGTGATGCCACCTGGATTGACCATATCTAGACCCACAGCTGATTGAGACATAAGGGTGGACACTCTTGGGGCTGAGAGGTTTGGTGAGGTTGGGTGAGCAAAGGCAGACCCTTTAAAGTAATACTGCGTGGTACCCATTCCATGGGTCCCAAATCTCCAGGTTCAAGGGCATCTTCCTACATCGAAAACATGAATGAGAAACCCAGAAGATGGTACACCGTGTGATCGGGAAAGCTTTCTAAAACGCACCTCATTTCTCATCTCCTTGTGCTCGGGTTCGCTATTCCCTCCGCTTTACTAGCAATCTCCCTCCTTGGAGAATCAGCACCTTTAACCTCCTGTTCCGTACAGGTTGCAATTTGTCCTGAGGATGAACGGGAAGAGGGGGAACCAATGAGAGACTAGCTCTAGGTGTTGGGACAGGCACAGGTCACTCTATTTTCCCATCAGGAAGAAGAATTAACCACAGGCTCAGCCTGTCGCCCGGGACCAGAGTAGGGCCTGAAGCAATCCTGCGCTTTTGCGGCCAGCTCCCAAGAAAGAGAGTTGAAAAATGGAGCTCAGGGGCACTGCAATTCACAAACCTGCAGACTTATAAATGATAACTCTCGTCCACAAATATATTGAGGGAAGGCAACGAAGAGGATTTGAAAGCAAGGCAGAATTGCAGGAAACAGATTTCAGGAGGGAGATTCGAATCGCCTTTAAAGCACAGGAAAAGCGGCAAAACCTCGACAATGATGCCCGTGGCCAAAAAGGGTGTATGCGTTTTTTCCTGAATATATTCAGGAAAAAACGCATACGCCCTTTTTGGCCAACCAAGCAACCTGGAAAGGCAAATCAGCGCTACAAAGAAGTCTCGCTTCCCATCGGTCAAAAGGGCCATGCTGAATAAAGTGTCAAAACCAGAAATGCAGGACAGGCCATGGAGAAACGGGAGCCTTGCTACGCTGATGGGCGAGATGTAAACTGACAACAGTCACTGCGGAGAAGTGTACGGTGTGTCCTGAAACATCTAAAAAACTCAGCTGAGAGACCATAGGGCACTTCCACTCATGGGCGTATAAATTGGGAAAACTAAAAATCAGCAAGACACGGGCACCCCAAAGTGTAGGGCTGCTCTGTTCACAAGAACCACCACTTCGTTACACCTTAAATATCCCAGGAAAGAGAAAAAAGGATAAAGAAGTTGCGATCCTTATGTACAATGGAATATAACTCAGCCATGAAATCAACGTCATAAGGCTAGTAGCAGCATGATGAGTGGATTTAGGTACGACGATTCTAAGTGAAATAAGTTACACAGAAAAAGACACTTATCATAAGATATCAATTAGAGAGGGAACATAAAAACCGCTACCCTTGAACTGTATTACAAAACAGAACAGAGTCACACGTTTAGAAAACACACTATGGCTGCTTAACGGGAAAGGTGATGTGGGATGATGCATAAAACAAGGGTTTCAAATTAGCTCAGATACTGTTCCATAAACCCAATAGGTAATAGACAAGACCTACTCCTTGCTCAGTGAATTGGACTCAACACCCCCTATTCACTGCCCAAGAATATATCTGACTAGTAAGAATCTTAAAACCTATGTATTGATATCTCTCTGTAAGTGAGTCAAGTGGGTGTAAAGCGGCATAAACAAAGCAGTGAAAAGCAGCTAAACCCCATTATAAAAATCAATTACTTTTAAAAACCCGTGAAACAAAGACAGTGAAAGAGAGAGAAATTCTTACAAAATTCGTTCAGGGGCTGTGATGCCACCTGGATTGACCATATCTAGACCCACAGCTGATTGAAAAATAAGGGTGGACACTCTTGGGGCTGAGAGGTTTGGTGAGGTTGGGTGAGCAAACGCAGACCCTTTAAAGTAATACTGCGTGGTACCCATCCCATGGGCCCCAAATCTCCAGGTTCAACGGCATCTTCCTACATCGAAAACATGCATGAGAAACCCAGAAGATGGTACACCATGTGATCGGGAAAGGTTTCTAAAACGCACCTCATTTCTCATCTCCTTGTGCTCGGGTTCGCCATTCCAGCCGCTTTACTAGCAATCTCCCTCTTTGAATAATCAGCACCTTTAACCTCCTGTTCCGTACAGGTTGCAATTTGCCCTGAGGATGAACGGGAAGAGGGGGAACCAATGAGAGACTAGCTCTAGGTGTTGGGACAGGCACAGGTCACTCTATTTTCCCATCAGGAAGAAGAATAAACCAAAGGCTCAGCCTTCCGCCCGGGACCAGAATAGGGCCTGAAGCAATCCTGCACTTTTGCGGCCAGCTCCCAAGAAAGCGAGTTGAAAAATGGAGCTCGGGGCACTGCAATTCACAAACCTGGAGACTTATAAATGATCACTCTCGTCCACAAATATATTGAGGGAAGGCAACGAAGAGGATTTGAAAGCAAGGCAGAATTGCAGGAAACAGATTTCAGGAGGGAGATTCGAATCGCCTTTAAGGCACAGGAAAAGCGGCAAAACCTCGACAATGATGCCCTTGGCCAAAAAGGGCGTATGCGTTTTTTCCTGAATATATTCAGGAAAAAACGCATACGCCCTTTTTGGCCAACCAAGCAACCTGGAAAGGCAAATGAGCGCTACAAAGAAGTCTCGCTTCCCATCGGTCAAAAGGGCCATGCTGAATAAAGTGTCAAAACCAGAAATGCAGCACACGCCATGGAGAAACGGGAGCCTTGCTACGCTGATGGGCAGGATGTAAATTGCCAACAGCCACTCTGGAGAAGTGTACGGTGTGTCCTGAAACATCTAAAAAACTCAGCTTAGAGAGCATAGGGCACTTCCACTCATGGGCGTATAAATTGGGAAAACTGAAAATCAGCAAGACACAGGCACCCCAAAATTTAGGGCTGCTCTGTTGACAAGAACCTCCACTTCGTTACACCTTAAATATCCCAGGAAAGAGAAAAATGGATAAAGAAGTTGCGGTCCTTATATACAATGGAATATCACTCAGCCATGAAATCAACGTCATAACGTTAGTAGCAGCATGATGAGTGGATTTAGGTACGACGATTCTAAGTGAAATAAGTCACACAGAAAAAGACACTTATCATAAGATATCACTTATAGAGGGAATGTACAAACCGCTACCCTTGAACTGGTTTACAAAACAGAACAGAGTCACACGTTTAGAAAACACACTATGGCTGCTTAACGGGAAAGGTGAGGTGGGGTGATGCATAAAACAAGGGTTTCAAATTAGCTCAGATACCGTTCCATAACCCCAATATGTAATAGACAAGACCTACTCCTAGCTCAGTGAATTGGACTAAACACCCCCTATTCACCGCCCAAGAATATATCTGACTAGTAAAAATCTTAAAACCTATGTATTGATATCTCTCTGTAAGTGAGTCAAGTGGGTGCAAAGCGGCATAAACACAGCAGTGAAAAGCAGCTAAACCCCATTATAAAAATCAATTACTTTTAAAAACCCGTGAAACAAAGACAGTGAAAGAGAGAGAAATTCTTACAAAATTCGTTCAGGGGCTGTGATGCCACCTGGATTGACCATATCTAGACCCACAGCTGATTGAGACATAAGGGTGGACACTCTTGGGGCTGAGAGGTTTGGTGAGGTTGGGTGAGCAAACGCAGACCCTTTAAAGTAATACTGCGTGGTACCCATCCCATGAGTCCCAAATGTCCAGGTTCAAGGGCATCTTCCTACATCGAAAACATGCATGAGAAACCCAGAAGATGGTACACCGTGTGATCAGGAAAGGTTTCTAAAACGCACCTCATTTCTCATCTCCTTGTGCTCAGGTTCGCCATTCCAGCCGCTTTACTAGCAATCTCCCTCTTTGAAGAATCAGCACCTTTAACCTACTGTTCCGTACAGGTTGCAATTTGCCCTGAGGATGAACGGGAAGAGGGGGAAACAATGAGAGACTAGCTGTAGGTGTTGGGACAGGCACAGGTCACTGTATTTTCCCATCAGAAAGAAGAATTAACCACAGGCTCAGCCTGCCGCCCGGAACCAGAGTAGGGCCTGAAGCAATCCTGCGTTTTTGCGGCCAGCTCCCAAGAAAGCGAGTTGAAAAATGGAGCTCAGGGGCACTGCAATTCACAAACCTGCAGACTTATAAATGATAACTCTCATCCACAAATATATTGAGGGAAGGCAACGAAGAGGATTTGAAAGCAAGGCAGAATTGCAGGAAACAGATTTCAGGAGGGAGATTCGAATCGCCTTTAAAGCACAGGAAAAGTGGCAAAACCTCGACAATGATGCCCTTGGCCAAAAAGGGCGTATGCGTTTTTTCCTGAATATATTCAGGAAAAAACGCATACGCCCTTTTTGGCCAACCAAGCAACCTGGAAAGGCAAATCAGCGCTACAAAGAAGTCTCGCTTCCCATCGGTCAAAAGGGCCATGCTGAATAAAGTGTCAAAACCAGAAATGCAGGACAGGCCATGGAGAAACGGGAGCCTTGCTACGTTGATGGGCAGGATGTAAACTGCCAACAGCCACTCTGGAGAAGTGTACGGTGTGTCCTGAAACATCTAAAAAACTCAGCTTAGAGAGCATAGGGCACTTCCACTCATGGGCGTATAAATTGGGAAAACTAAAAATCAGCAAGACACAGGCACCCCAAAGTTTAGGGCTGCTCTGTTGACAAGAACCTCCACTTCGTTACACCTTAAATATCCCAGGAAAGAGAAAAATGGATAAAGAAGTTGCGGTCCTTATCTACAATGGAATACCACTCAGCCATGAAATCAACGTCATAAGGCTAGTAGCAGCATGATGAGTGGATTTAGGTACGACGATTCTAAGTGAAATAAGTCACACAGAAAAAGACACTTATCATAAGATATCACTTATAGAGGGAATGTAAAAACCGCTACCCTTGAACTGATTTACAAAACAGAACAGAGTCACACGTTTAGAAAACACACTATGGCTGCTTAACGGGAAAGGTGAGGTGGGGTGGTGCATAAAACAAGGGTTTCAAATTAGCTCAGATACCGTTCCAAAAACCCAATAGGTAATAGACAAGACCTACTCCTTGCTCAGTGAATTGGACTCAACACCCCCTATTCACCACCCAAGAATATATCTGACTAGTAAGAATCTTAAAACCTATGTATTGATATCTCTCTGTAAGTGAGTCAAGTGGGTGTAAAGCGGCATAAACACAGCAGTGAAAAGCAGCTAAACCCCATTATAAAAATCAATTACTTTTAAAAACCCGTGAAACAAAGACAGTGAAGGAGAGATAATTTCTTACAAAATTCGTTCAGGGCCTGTGATGCCACCTGGATTGACCACATCTAGACCCACAGCTGATTGCGACATAAGGGTGGACACTCTTGGGGCTGAGAGGTTTGGTGAGGTTGGGTGAGCAAAGGCAGACCCTTTAAAGTAATACTGCCTGGTACCCATCCCATGGGTCCCAAATCTCCAGGTCAAGGGCATCTTCCTACATCGAAAACATGCATGAGAAACCCAGAAGATGGTACACCGTGTGATCGGGAAAGGTTTCTAAAACGCACCTCATTTCTCATCTCCTTGTGCTCGGGTTCGCCATTCCAGCCGCTTTACTAGCAATCTCCCACTTTGAAGAATCAGCACCTTTAACCTCCTGTTCCGTACAGGTTGCAATTTGTCCTGAGGATGAACGGGAAGAGGGGGAACCAATGAGAGACTAGCTCTAGGTGTTGGGACAGGCACAGGTCACTCTATTTTTCCATCAGGAAGAAGAATTAACCACAGGCTCAGCCTGCCGCCCGGGACCAGAATAGGGCCTGAAGCAATCCTGCGCTTTTGCGGCCAGCTCCCAAGAAAGCGAGTTGAAAAATGGAGCTCAGGGGAACTGCAATTCACAAACCTGCAGACTTATAAATGATCACTCTCGTCCACAAATATATTGAGGGAAGGCAACGAAGAGGATTCGAAAGCAAGTCAGAATTGCAGGAAACAGATTTCAGGAGGGAGATTCGAATCGCCTTTAAAGCACAGGAAAAGCGGCAAAACCTGGACAATGATGCCCTTGGCCAAAAAGAGCGTATGCGTTTTTTCCTGAATATATTCAGGAAAAAACGCATACGCCCTTTTTGGCCAACCAAGCAACCTGGAAAGGCAAATCAGCGCTACAAAGAAGTCTCGCTTCCCATCGGTCAAAAGGGCCATGCTGAATAAAGTGTCAAAACCAGAAATGCAGGACAGGCCATGGAGAAACGGGAGCCTTGCTACGCTGATGGGCAGGATGTAAATTGCCAACAGCCACTCTGGAGAAGTGTACGGTGTGTCCTGAAACATCTAAAAAACTCAGCTTAGAGAGCATAGGACACTTCCACTCATGGGCGTATAAATTGGGAAAAATAAAAATCAGCAAGACACAGGCACCCCAAAGTTTAGGGCTGCTCTGTTGACAAAAACCTCCACTTCGTTACACCTTAAATATCCCAGGAAAGAGAAAAATGGATAAAGAAGTTGTGGTCCTTATGTACAATGGAATATCACTCAGCCATGAAATCAACGTCATAAGGCTAGTAGCAGCATGATGAGTGGATTTAGGTACGACGATTCTAAGTGAAATAAGTCACACAGAAAAAGACACTTATCATAAGATATCACTTATAGAGGGAGTGTAAAAACCGCTACCCTTGAACTGAATTACAAAACAGAACAGAGTCACACGTTTAGAAAACACACTATGGCTGCTTAACAGGAAAGGTTAGGTGGGGTGATGCATAAAACAAGGGTTTCAAATTAGCTCAGATACCGTTCCATAAACGCAATATGTAATAGACAAGACCTACTCCTAGCTCAGTGAAATGGACTCAACACCCCCTATTCACCGCCCAAGAATATATCTGACTAGTAAGAATCTTAAAATCTATGTATTGATATCTCTGTGTAAGTGAGTCAAGTGGGTGTAAAGCGGCATAAACACAGCAGTGAAAAGCAGCTAAACCCCATTATAAAAATCAATTACTTTTAAACACCCGTGAAACAAAGACAGTGAAAGAGAGAGAAATTCTTACAAAATTCGTTCAGGGGCTGTGATGCCACCTGGATTGACCATATCTAGACCCACAGCTGATTGAAAAATAAGGGTGGACACTCTTGGGGCTGAGAGGTTTCTTGAGGTTAGGTGAGCAAACACAGACCCTTTAAAGTAATACTGCGTGGTACCCATCCCATGGGTCCCAAATCTCCAGGTTCCAGGGCATCTTCCTACATCGAAAACATGCATGAGAAACCCAGAAGATGGTACACCGTGTGATCGGGAAAGGTTTCTAAAACGCACCTCATTTCTCATCTCCTTGTGCTCGGGTTCGCCATTCCAGCCGCTTTACTAGCAATCTCCCACTTTGAAGAATCAGCACCTTTAACCTCCTGTTCCGTACAGGTTGCAATTTGTCCTGAGGATGAACGGGAAGAGGGGGAACCAATGAGAGACTATCTCTAGGTGTTGGGACAGGCACAGGTCACTCTATTTTCCCATCAGGAAGAAGAATTAACCACAGGCTCAGCCTGCCGCCCGGGACCAGAATAGGGCCTGAAGCAATCCTGCGCTTTTGCGGCCTGCTCCCAAGAAAGCGAGTTGAAAAATGGAGCTCAGGGGCACTGCAATTCACAAACCTGCAGTCTTATAAATGATCACTCTCGTCCACAAATATATTGAGGGAAGGCAACGAAGAGGATTTGAAAGCAAGGCAGAATTGCAGGAAACAGATTTCAGGAGGGAGATTCAAATCGCCTTTAAAGCACAGGAAAAGCGGCAAAACCTCGACAATGATGCCCTTGGCCAAAAAGGGCGTATGCGTTTTTTCCTGAATATATTCAGGAAAAAACGCATACGCCCTTTTTGGCCAACCAAGCAACCTGGAAAGGCACATCAGCGCTACAAAGAAGTCTCGCTTCCCATCGGTCAAAAGGGCCATGCTGAATAAAGTGTCAAAACCAGAAATGCAGGACAGGCCATGGAGAAACGGGAGCCTTGCTACGCTGATGGGCAGAATGTAAATTGCCAACAGCCACTCTGGAGAAGTGTACGGTGTGTCCTGAAACATCTAAAAAACTCAGCTTAGAGAGCATAGGGCACTTCCACTCATGGGCGTATACATTGGGAAAACTAAAAATCAGGAAGACACAGGCACCCCAAAGTTTAGGGCTGCTCTGTTGACAAGAACCTCCACTTCGTTACACCTTAAATATCCCAGGAAAGAGAAAAATGGATAAAGAAGTTGTGGACCTTATGTACAATGGAATATAACTCAGCCATGAAATCAACGTCTTAAGGCTAGTAGCAGCATTATGAGTGGATTTAGGTACGACGATTCTAAGTGAAATAAGTCACACAGAAAAAGACACTCATCATAAGATATCACTTATAGAGGGAATGTAAAAACCGCTACCCTTGAACTGAATTACAAAACAGAACAGAGTCACACGTTGAGAAAACACACTATGGCTGCTTAACGGGAAAGGTGAGTTGGGGTGGTGCATAAAACAAGGGTTTCAAATTAGCTCAGATACCTTTCCATAAACCCAATAGGTAATAGACAAGACCTACTCCTTGCTCAGTGAATTGGACTCAACACCCCCTATTCATGCCCAAGAATATATCTGACTAGTAAGAATCTTAAAACCTATGTATTGATATCTCTCTGTAAGTGAGTGAAGAGGGTGTAAAGCGGCATAAACACAGCAGTGAAAAGCAGCTAAACCATATTATAAAAATCAATTACTTTTAAAACCCGTGAAACAAAGACAGTGAAGGAGAGAGAATTTCTTACAAAATTCGTTCAGGGCCTGTGATGCCAACTGGATTGACCATATGTAGACCCACAGCTGATTGAGACATAAGGGTGGACACTCTTGGGGCTGAGAGGTTTGGTGAGGTTGGGTGAGCAAACGCAGACCCTTTAAAGTAATACTGCGTGGTACCCATCCCATGGGTCCCAAATCTCCAGGTTCAAGGGCATCTTCCTACATCGAAATCATGCATGAGAAACCCAGAAGATGGTACACCGTGTGATCGGGAAAGGTTTCTAAAACGCACCTCATTTCTCATCTCCTTGTGCTCGGGTTCGCCATTCCAGCCGCTTTACTAGCAATCTCCCTCCTTGGAGAATCAGCACCTTTAACTTCCTGTTACGTACAGCTTGCAATTTGTCCTGAGGATGAACTGGAAGAGGGGGAAACAATGAGAGACTAGCTGTAGGTGTTGGGACAGGCACAGGTCACTGTATTTTCCCATCAGAAAGAAGAATTAACCACAGGCTCAGCCTGCCGCCCGGAACCAGAGTAGGGCATGAAGCAATCCTGCGCTTTTGCGGCCAGCTCCCAAGAAAGCGAGTTGAAAAATGGAGCTCAGGGGCACTGCAATTCACAAACCTGCAGACTTATAAATGATAACTCTCATCCACAAATATATTGAGGGAAGGCAACGAAGAGGATTTGAAAGCAAGGCAGAATTGCAGGAAACAGATTTCAGGAGGGAGATTCGAATAGCCTTTAAAGCACAGGAAAAGCGGCAAAACCTCGACAATGATGCCCTTGGCCAAAAAGGGCGTATGCGTTTTTTCCTGAATATATTCAGGAAAAAACGCATACGCCCTTTTTGGCCAACCAAGCAACCTGGAAAGGCAAATCAGCGCTACAAAGAAGTCTCGCTTCCCATCGGTCAAAAGGGCCATGCTGAATAAAGTGTCAAAAGCAGAAATGCAGGACAGGCCATGGAGAAACGGGAGCCTTGCTACGCTGATGGGCAGGATGTAAATTGCCAACAGCCACTCTGGAGAAGTGTACGGTGTGTCCTGAAACATCTAAAAAACTCAGCTTAGAGAGCATAGGGCACTTCCACTCATGGGCGTATAAATTGGGAAAAGTAAAAATCAGCAAGACACAGGCACCCCAAAGTTTAGGGCTGCTCTGTTGACAAAAACCTCCACTTCGTTACACCTTAAATATCCCAGGAAAGAGAAAAATGGATAAAGAAGTTGTGGTCCTTATGTACAATGGAATATCACTCAGCCATGAAATCAACGTCATAAGGCTAGTAGCAGCATGATGAGTGGATTTAGGTACGACGATTCTAAGTGAAATAAGTCACACAGAAAAAGACACTTATCATAAGATATCACTTATAGAGGGAGTGTAAAAACCGCTACCCTTGAACTGAATTACAAAACAGAACAGAGTCACACGTTTAGAAAACACACTATGGCTGCTTAACGGGAAAGGTTAGGTGGGGTGATGCATAAAACAAGGGTTTCAAATTAGCTCAGATACCGTTCCATAAACGCAATATGTAATAGACAAGACCTACTCCTAGCTCAGTGAATTGGACTCAACACCCCCTATTCACCGCCCAAGAATATATCTGACTAGTAAGAATCTTAAAATCTATGTATTGATATCTCTGTGTAAGTGAGTCAAGTGGGTGTAAAGCGGCATAAACACAGCAGTGAAAAGCAGCTAAACCCCATTATAAAAATCAATTACTTTTAAACACCCGTGAAACAAAGACAGTGAAAGAGAGAGAAATTCTTACAAAATTCGTTCAGGGGCTGTGATGCCACCTGGATTGACCATATCTAGACCCACAGCTGATTGAAAAATAAGGGTGGACACTCTTGGGGCTGAGAGGTTTCTTGAGGTTAGGTGAGCAAACACAGACCCTTTAAAGTAATACTGCTTGGTACCCATCCCATGGGTCCCAAATCTCCAGGTTCCAGGGCATCTTCCTACATCGAAAACATGCATGAGAAACCCAGAAGATGGTACACCGTGTGATCGGGAAACGTTTCTAAAACGCACCTAATTTCTCATCTCCTTGTGCTCGGGTTCGCCATTCCAGCCGCTTTACTAGCAATCTCCCTCTTTGAAGAATCAGCACCTTTAACCTCCTGTTCCGTACAGGTTGCAATTTGTCCTGAGGATGAACGGGAAGAGGGGGAACCAATGAGAGACTATCTCTAGGTGTTGGGACAGGCACAGGTCACTCTATTTTCCCACCAGGAAGAAGAATTAACCACAGGCTCAGCCTGCCGCCCGGGACCAGAATAGGGCCTGAAGCAATCCTGCGCTTTTGCGGCCTGCTCCCAAGAAAGCGAGTTGAAAAATGGAGCTCAGGGGCACTGCAATTCACAAACCTGCAGTCTTATAAATGATCACTCTCGTCCACAAATATATTGAGGGAAGGCAACGAAGAGGATTTGAAAGCAAGGCAGAATTGCAGGAAACAGATTTCAGGAGGGAGATTCAAATCGCCTTTAAAGCACAGGAAAAGCGGCAAAACCTCGACAATGATGCCCTTGGCCAAAAAGGGCGTATGCGTTTTTTCCTGAATATATTCAGGAAAAAACGCATACGCCCTTTTTGGCCAACCAAGCAACCTGGAAAGGCAAATCAGCGCTACAAAGAAGTCTCGCTTCCCATCGGTCAAAAGGCCCATGCTGAATAAAGTGTCAAAACCAGAAATGCAGGACAGGCCATGGAGAAACGGGAGCCTTGCTACGCTGATGGGCAGAATGTAAATTGCCAACAGCCACTCTGGAGAAGTGTACGGTGTGTCCTGAAACATCTAAAAAACTCAGCTTAGAGAGCATAGGGCACTTCCACTCATGGGCGTATAAATTGGGAAAACTAAAAATCAGCAAGACACAGGCACACCAAAGTTTAGGGCTGCTCTGTTGACAAGAACCTCCACTTCGTTTCACCTTAAATATCCCAGGAAAGAGAAAAATGGATAAAGAAGTTGTGGTCCTTATGTACAATGGAATATCACTCAGCCATGAAATCAACGTCATAAGGCTAGTAGCAGCATGATGAGTGGATTGAGGTACGACGATTCTAAGTGAAATAAGTCACACAGAAAAAGACACGTATCATAAGATATCACTTATAGAGGGAGTGTAAAAACCGCTACCCTTGAACTGAATTACAAAACAGAACAGAGTCACACGTTTAGAAAACACACTATGGCTGCTTAACGGGAAAGGTGAGGTGGGATGATGCATAAAACAAGGGTTTCAAATTACCTCAGATACCGTTCCATAAACCCAATAGGTAATAGACAAGACCTACTCCTAGTTCAGTGAATTGGACTCAACACCCCCTATTCACCGCCCAAGAATATATCTGACTAGTAAGAATCTTAAAACCTATGTATTGATATCTCTCTGTAAGTGAGTCAAGTGGGTGTAAAGCGGCATAAACACAGCAGTGAAAAGCAGCTAAACCCCATGATAAAAATCAATTACTTTTAAACACCCGTGAAACAAAGACAGTGAAAGAGAGGGAAATTCTTACAAAATTCGTTCAGGGGCTGTGATGCCACCTGGATTGACCATATCTAGACCCACAGCTGATTGAGACATAAGGGTGGACACTCTTGGGGCTGAGAGGTTTGGTGAGGTTGGGTGAGCAAACGCAGACCCTTTAAAGTAATACTGCGTGGTACCCATCCCATGGGTCCCAAATCTCCAGGTTCAAGGGCATCTTCCTACATCGAAAACATGCATGAGAAACCCAGAAGATGGTACACCGTGTGATCGGGAAAGGTTTCTAAAACGCACCTCATTTCTCATCTCCTTGTGCTCGGGTTCGCCATTCCAGCCGCTTTACTAGCAATCTCCCACTTTGAAGAATCAGCACCTTTAACCTGCTGTTCCGTACAGGTTGCAATTTGTCCTGAGGATGAACGGGAAGAGGGGGAAACAATGAGAGACTAGCTCTCAGTGTTGGGACAGGCACAGGTCACTCTATTTTCCCATCAGGAAGAAGAATTAACCACAGGCTCAGCATGCCGCCCGGGACCAGAATAGGGCCTGAAGCAATCCTGCGCTTTTGCGGCCTGCTTCCAAGAAAGCGAGTTGAAAAATGGAGCTCAGGGGCACTGCAATTCACAAACCTGCAGTCTTATAAATGATCACTCTCGTCCACAAATATATTGAGGGAAGGCAACGAAGAGGATTTGAAAGCAAGGCAGAATTGCAGGAAACAGATTTCAGGAGGGAGATTCAAATCGCCTTTAAAGCACAGGAAAAGCGGCAAAACCTCGACAATGATGCCCTTGGCCAAAAAGGGCGTATGCGTTTTTTCCTGAATATATTCAGGAAAAAACGCATACGCCCTTTTTGGCCAACCAAGCAACCTGGAAAGGCAAATCAGCGCTACAAAGAAGTCTCGCTTCCCATCGGTCAAAAGGGCCATGCTGAATAAAGTGTCAAAACCAGAAATGCAGGACAGGCCATGGAGAAACGGGAGCCTTGCTACGCTGATGGGCAGAATGTAAATTGCCAACAGCCACTCTGGAGAAGTGTACGGTGTGTCCTGTAACATCTAAAAAACTCAGCTTAGAGAGCATAGGGCACTTCCACTCATGGGCGTATAAATTGGGAAAACTAAAAATCAGCAAGACACAGGCACCCCAAAGTTTAGGGCTGCTCTGTTGACAAGAACCTCCACTTCGTTACACCTTAAATATCCCAGGAAAGAGAAAAATGGATAAAGAAGTTGTGGACCTTATGTACAATGGAATATAACTCAGCCATGAAATCAACGTCTTAAGGCTAGTAGCAGCATTATGAGTGGATTTAGGTACGACGATTCTAAGTGAAATAAGTCACACAGAAAAAGACACTCATCATAAGATATCACTTATAGAGGGAATGTAAAAACCGCTACCCTTGAACTGAATTACAAAACAGAACAGAGTCACACGTTGAGAAAACACACTATGGCTGCTTAACGGGAAAGGTGAGTTGGGGTGGTGCATAAAACAAGGGTTTCAAATTAGCTCAGATACCTTTCCATAAACCCAATAGGTAATAGAGAAGACCTACTCCTTGCTCAGTGAATTGGACTCAACACCCCCTATTCACCGCCCAAGAATATATCTGACTAGTAAGAATCTTAAAACCTATGTATTGATATCTCTCTGTAAGTGAGTGATGAGGGTGTAAAGCGGCATAAACACAGCAGTGAAAAGCAGCTAAACCATATTATAAAAATCAATTACTTTTAAAACCCGTGAAACAAAGACAGTGAAGGAGAGAGAATTTCTTACAAAATTCGTTCAGGGCCTGTGATGCCACCTGGATTGACCATATCTAGACCCACAGCTGATTGAGACATAAGGGTGGACACTCTTGGGGCTGAGAGGTTTGGTGAGGTTGGGTGAGCAAACGCAGACCCTTTAAAGTAATACTGCGTGGTACCCATCCCATGGGTCCCAAATCTCCAGGTTCAAGGGCATCTTCCTACATCGAAATCATGCATGAGAAACCCAGAAGATGGTACACCGTGTGATCGGGAAAGGTTTCTAAAACGCACCTCATTTCTCATCTCCTTGTGCTCGGGTTCGCCATTCCAGCCGCTTTACTAGCAATCTCCCTCCTGGGAGAATCAGCACCTTTAACTTCCTGTTACGTACAGCTTGCAATTTGTCCTGAGGATGAACTGGAAGAGGGGGAAACAATGAGAGACTAGCTGTAGGTGTTGGGACAGGCACAGGTCACTGTATTTTCCCATCAGAAAGAAGAATTAACCACAGGCTCAGCCTGCCGCCCGGGACCAGAGTAGGGCCTGAAGCAATCCTGCGCTTTTGCGGCCAGCTCCCAAGAAAGCGAGTTGAAAAATGGAGCTCAGGGGCACTGCAATTCACAAACCTGCAGACTTATAAATGATCACTCTCGTCCACAAATATATCGAGGGAAGGCAACGAAGAGGATTTGAAAGCAAAGCAGAATTGCAGGAAACAGATTTCAGGAGGGAGATTCGAATCGCCTTTAAAGCACAGGAAAAGCGGCAAAACCTGGACAATGATGCCCTTGGCCAAAAAGGGCGTATGCGTTTTTTCCTGAATATATTCAGGAAAAAACGCATACGCCCTTTTTGGCCAACCAAGCAACCTGGAAAGGCAAATCAGCGCTACAAAGAAGTCTCGCTTCCCATCGGTCAAAAGGGCCATGCTGAATAAAGTGTCAAAACCAGAAATGCAGGACAGGCCATGGAGAAACGGGAGCCAGGCTACGCTGATGGGCGAGATGTAAATTGACAACAGCCACTCTGGAGAAGTGTACGGTGTGTCCTGAAACATCTAAAAAACTCAACTTAGAGAGCATAGGGCACTTCCACTTATGGGCGTATAAATTGGGAAAACTAAAAATCAGCAAGACACAGGCACACCAAAGTTTAGGGCTGCTCTGTTGACAAGAACCTCCACTTTGTTACACCTTAAATATCCCAGGAAAGAGAAAAATGGATAAAGAAGTTGTGGTCCTTATGTACAATGGAATATCACTCAGCCATGAAATCAACGTCATAAGGCTAGCAGCAGCATGATGAGTGGATTTAGGTACGACGATTCTAAGTGAAATAAGTCACACAGAAAAAGACACTTATCATAAGATATCACTTATAGAGGGAGTGTAAACACCGCTACCCTTGAACTGAATTACAAAACAGAACAGAGTCACACGTTTAGAAAACACACTATGGCTGCTTAACGGGAAAGGTGAGGTGGGGTGATGCATAAAACAAGGGTTTCAAATTAGCTCAGATACCGTTCCATAAACCCAATAGGTAATAGACAAGACCTACTCCTAGTTCAGTGAATTGGACTCAACACCCCCTATTCACCGCCCAAGAATATATCTGACTAGTAAGAATCTTAAAACCTATGTATTGATATCTCTCTGTAAGTGAGTCAAGGGGGTGTAAAGCGGCATAAACACAGCAGTGAAAAGCAGCTAAACCCCATTATAAAAATCAATTACTTTTAAAAACCCGTGAAACAAAGACAGTGAAAGAGAGAGAAATTCTTACAAAATTCGTCCAGGGACTGTGAAGCCACCTGGATTGACCATATCTAGACCCACAGCTGATTGAGACATAAGGGTGGACACTCTTGGGGCTGAGAGGTTTGGTGAGGTTGGGTGAGCAAACGCAGACCCTTTAAAGTAATACTGCGTGGTACCCATCCCATGGGTCCCAAATCTCAGGGTTCAAGGGCATCTTCCTACATCGAAAACATGCATGAGAAACCCAGAAGATGGTACACCGTGTGATCGGGAAAGGTTCTAAAACGCACCTCATTTCTCATCTCCTTGTGCGCGGGTTCGCCATTCCAGCCGCTTTACAAGCAATCTCCCTCCTTGGAGAATCAGCACCTTTAACCTCCTGTTCCGTACAGGTTGCAATTTGTCCTGAGGATGAACGGGAAGAGGGGGAACCAATGAGAGACTAGCTCTAGGTGTTGGGACAGGCACAGGTCACTCTATTTTCCCATCAGGAAGAAGAATTAACCACAGGCTCAGCCTGCCGCCCGGGACCAGAGTAGGTCCTGAAGCAATCCTGCGCTTTTGCGGCCAGCTCCCAAGAAAGCGAGTTGAAAAATGGAGCTCAGGGGCACTGCAATTCACAAACCTGCAGACTTATAAATGATCACTCTCGTCCACAAATATATTGAGGGAAGGCAACGAAGAGGATTTGAAAGCAAGGCAGAATTGCAGGAAACAGATTTCAGGAGGGAGATTCGAATCGCCTTTAAAGCACAGGAAAAGCGGCAAAACCTCGACAATGATGCCCTTGGCCAAAAAGGGCGTATGCGTTTTTTCCTGAATATATTCAGGAAAAAACGCATACGCCCTTTTTGGCCAACCAAGCAACCTGGAAAGGCAAATCAGCGCTACAAAGAAGTCTCGCTTCCCATCGGTCAAAAGGGCCATGCTGAATAAAGTGTCAAAACCAGAAATGCAGGACAGCCCATGGGGAAACGGGAGCCTTGCGACGCTGATGGACAGTATGTAAATTGACAACAGCCACTCTGGAGAAGTGTACCGTGTGTCCTGAAACATCTAAAAAACTCAACTTAGAGAGCATAGGGCACTTCCACTTATGGGCGTATAAATTGGGAAAACTAAAAATCAGCAAGACACAGGCACCCCAAAGTTTAGGGCTGCTCTGTTGACAAGAACCTCAACTTCGTTACACCTTAAATATCCCAGGAAAGAGAAAAATGGATAAAGAAGTTGTGGTCCTTATGTACAATGGAATATCACTCAGCCATGAAATCAACGTCATAAGGCTAGCAGCAGCATGATGAGTGGATTTAGGTACGACGATTCTAAGTGAAATAAGTCACACAGAAAAAGACACTTATCATAAGATAAAACTTATAGAGGGAGTGTAAACACCGCTACCCTTGAACTGAATTACAAAACAGAACAGAGTCACACGTTTAGAAAACACACTATGGCTGCTAACGGGAAAGGTGAGGTGGGGTGATGCAAAAAACAAGGGTTTCAAATTAGCTCAGATACCGTTCCATAAACCCAATATGTAATAGACAAGACTTACTCCTAGCTCAGTGAATTGGACTCAACACCCCCTATTCACCGCCCAAGAATATATCTGACTAGTAAGAATCTTAAAACCTATGTATTGATATCTCTCTGTAAGTGAGTCAAGTGGGTGTAAAGCGGCATAAACACAGCAGTGAAAAGCAGCTAAACCCCATTATAAAAATCAATTACTTTTAAAAACCCGTGAAACAAAGACAGTGAAAGAGAGAGAAATTCTTCCAAAATTCGTTCAGGGGCTGTGATGCCACCTGGATTGACCATATCTAGTCCCACAGCTGATTGAGACATAAGGGTGGACACTCTTGGGGCTGAGAGGTTTGGTGAGGTTGGGTGAGCAAACGCAGACCCTTTAAAGTAATACTGCGTGGTACCCATCCCATGGGTCCCAAATCTCCAGGTTCAAGGGCATCTTCCTACATCGAAAACATGCATGAGAAACCCAGAAGATGGTACACCGTGTGATCGGGAAAGGTTTCTAAAACGCACCTCATTTCTCATCTCCTTGTGCGCGGGTTCGCCATTTCAGCCGCTTTACTAGCAATCTCCCTCCTTGGAGAATCAGCACCTTTAACCTCCTGTTCCGTACAGGTTGCAATTTGTCCTGATGATGAACGGGAAGAGGGGGAACCAATGAGAGACTAGCTCTAGGTGTTGGGACAGGCACAGGTCCCTCTATTTTCCCATCAGGAAGAAGAATTAACCACAGGATCAGCCTGCCGCCCGGGACCAGAGTAGGGCCTGAAGCAATCCTGCGCTTTTGCGGCCAGCTCCCAAGAAAGTGAGTTGAAAAATGGAGCTCAGGGGCACTGCAATTCACAAACCTGCAGACATATAAATGATCACTCTCGTCCACAAATATATTGAGGGAAGGCAACGAAGAGAATTTGAAAGCAAGGCAGAATTGCAGGAAACAGATTTCAGGAGGGAGATTCGAATCGCCTTTAAAGCACAGGAAAAGCGGCAAAACCTCGACAATGATGCCCTTGGCCAAAAAGGGCTTATGCGTTTTTTCCTGAATATATTCAGGAAAAAACGCATAAGCCCTTTTTGGCCTAACAAGCAACCTGGAAAGGCAAATCAGCGCTACACAGAAGTCTCGCTTCCCATCGGTCAAAAGGGCCATGCTGAATAAAGTGTCAAAACCAGAAATGCAGGACAGGCCATGGAGAAACGGGAGCCTTGCTACGCTGATGGGCGAGATGTAAATTGACAACAGCCACTCTGGAGAAGTGTACGGTGTGTCCTGAAACATCTAAAAAACTCAGCTTAGAGAGCATAGGGCACTTCCACTTATGGGCGTATAAATTGGGAAAACTAAAAATCAGCAAGACACAGGCACCCCAAAGTTTAGGTCTGCTCTGTTGACAAGAACCTCCACTTCGTTACACCTTAAATATCCCAGGAAAGAGAAAAATGGATAAAGAAGTTGTGGTCCTTATGTACAATGGAATATCACTCAGCCATGAAATCAACGTCATAAGGCTAGCAGCAGCATGATGAGTGGATTTAGGTACGACGATACTAAGTGAAATAAGTCACACATAAAAAGACACTTATCATAAGATATCACTTATAGAGGGAGTGTAAACACCGCTACCCTTGAACTGAATTACAAAACAGAACAGAGTCCCACGTTTAGAAAACACACTATGGCTGCTTAACGGGAAAGGTGAGGTGGGGTGATGCATAAAACAAGGGTTTCAAATTAGCTCAGATACCGTTCCATAAACCCAATAGGTAATAGACAAGACCTACTCCTAGCTCAGTGAATTGGACTCAACACCCCCTATTCACCGCCCAAGAATATATCTGACTAGTAAGAATCTTAAAACCTATGTATTGATATCTCTCTTTAAGTGAGTCAAGTGGTTTTAAAGCGGCATAAACACAGCAGTGAAAAGCAGCTAAACCCCATTATAAAAATCAATTACTTTTAAAAACCCGTGAAACAAAGACAGTGAAAGAGAGAGAAATTCTTCCAAAATTCGTTCAGGGGCTGTGATGCCACCTGGATTGACCATATCTAGACCCACAGCTGATTGAGACATAAGGGTGGACACTCTTGGGGTGAGAGGGTTGGTGAGGTTGGGTGAGCAAACGCAGACCCTTTAAAGTAATACTGCGTGGTACCCATCCCATGGGTCCCAAATCTCCAGGTTCAAGGGCATCTTCCTACATCGAAAACATGCATGAGAAACCCAGAAGATGGTACACCGTGTGATCGGGAAAGTTTTCTAAAACGCACCTCATTTCTCATCTCCTTGTGCGCGGGTTCGCCATTTCAGCCGCTTTACTAGCAATCTCCCTCCTTGGAGAATCAGCACCTTTAACCTCCTGTTCCGTACAGGTTGCTATTTGTCCTGAGGATAAACGGGAAGAGGGGGAACCAATGAGAGACTAGCTCTAGGTGTTGGGACAGGCACAGGTCACTCTATTTTCCCATCAGGAAGAAGAATTAACCACAGGCTCAGCCTGCCGCCCGGGACCAGAGTAGGGCCTGAAGCAATCCTGCGCTTTTGCGGCCAGCTCCCAAGAAAACGAGTTGAAAAATGGAGCTCAGGGGCACTGCAATTCACAAACCTGCAGACTTATAAATGATCACTCTCGTCCACAAATATATTGAGGGAAGGCAACGAAGAGGATTTGAAAGCAAGGCAGAATTGCAGGAAACAGATTTCAGGAGGGAGATTCGAATCGCCTTTAAAGCACAGGAAAAGCGGCAAAACCTCGACAATGATGCCCTTGGCCAAAAAGGGCTTATGCGTTTTTTCCTGAATATATTCAGGAAAAAACGCATAAGCCCTTTTTGGCCTAACAAGCAACCTGGAAAGGCAAATCAGCGCTACACAGAAGTCTCGCTTCCCATCGGTCAAAAGGGCCATGCTGAATAAAGTGTCAAAACCAGAAATGCAGGACAGGCCATGGAGAAACGGGAGCCTTGCTACGCTGATGGGCGAGATGTAAATTGACAACAGCCACTCTGGAGAAGTGTACGGTGTGTCCTGAAACATCTAAAAAACTCAGCTTAGAGAGCATAGGGCACTTCCACTTATGGGCGTATAAATTGGGAAAACTAAAAATCAGCAAGACACAGGCACCCCAAAGTTTAGGTCTGCTCTGTTGACAAGAACCTCCACTTCGTTACACCTTAAATATCCCAGGAAAGAGAAAAATGGATAAAGAAGTTGTGGTCCTTATGTACAATGGAATATCACTCAGCCATGAAATCAACGTCATAAGGCTAACAGCAGCATGATGAGTGGATTTAGGTACGACGATACTAAGTGAAATAAGTCACACAGAAAAAGACACTTATCATAAGATATCACTTATAGAGGGAGTGTAAACACCGCTACCCTTGAACTGAATTACAAAACAGAACAGAGTCCCACGTTTAGAAAACACACTATGGCTGCTTAACGGGAAAGGTGAGGTGGGGTGATGCATAAAACAAGGGTTTCAAATTAGCTCAGATACCGTTCCATAAACCCAATAGGTAATAGACAAGACCTACTCCTAGCTCAGTGAATTGGACTCAACACCCCCTATTCACCGCCCAAGAATATATCTGACTAGTAAGAATCTTAAAACCTATGTATTGATATCTCTCTGTAAGTGAGTCAAGTGGTTTTAAAGCGGCATAAACACAGCAGTGAAAAGCAGCTAAACCCCATTATAAAAATCAATTACTTTTAAAAACCCGTGAAACAAAGACAGTGAAAGGGAGAGAAATTCTTCCAAAATTCGTTCAGGGGCTGTGATGCCACCTGGATTGACCATATCTAGACCCACAGCTGATTGAGACATAAGGGTGGACACTCTTGGGGCTGAGAGGGTTGGTGAGGTTGGGTGAGCAAACGCAGACCCTTTAAAGTAATACTGCGTGGTACCCATCCCATGGGTCCCAAATCTCCAGGTTCAAGGGCATCTTCCTACATCGAAAACATGCATGAGAAACCCAGAAGATGGTACACCGTGTGATCGGGAAAGGTTTCTAAAACGCACCTCATTTCTCATTTCCTTGTGCGCGGGTTCGCCATTTCAGCCGCTTTACTAGCAATCTCCCTCCTTGGAGAATCAGCACCTTTAACCTCCTGTTCCGTACAGGTTGCTATTTGTCCTGAGGATGAACGGGAAGAGGGGGAACCAATGAGAGACTAGCTCTAGGTGTTGGGACAGGCACAGGTCACTCTATTTTCCCATCAGGAAGAAGAATTAACCACAGGCTCAGCCTGCCGCCCGGGACCAGAGTAGGGCCTGAAGCAATCCTGCGCTTTTGCGGCCAGCTCCCAAGAAAACAAGTTGAAAAATGGAGCTCAGGGGCACTGCAATTCACAAACCTGCAGACTTATAAATGATCACTCTCGTCCACAAATATATTGAGGGAAGGCAACGAAGAGGATTTGAAAGCAAGGCAGAATTGCAGGAAACAGATTTCAGGAGGGAGATTCGAATCGCCTTTAAAGCACAGGAAAAGCGGTAAAACCTCGACAATGATGCCCTTGGCCAAAAAGGGCGTATGCGTTTTTTCCTGAATATATTCAGGAAAAAACGCATACGCCCTTTTTGGCCAACCAAGCAACCTGGAAAGGCAAATCAGCGTTACAAAGAAGTCTCGCTTCCCATCGTTCAAAAGGGCCATGCTGAATAAAGTGTCAAAACCAGAAATGCAGGACAGGCCATGGAGAAACGGGAGCCTTGCTACGCTGATGGGCAGGATGTAAATTGCCAACAGCCACTCTGGAGAAGTGTACGGTGTGTCCTGAAACATCTAAAAAACTCAGCTTAGAGAGCATAGGGCACTTCCACTCATGGGCGTATAAATTGGGAAAACTAAAAATCAGCAAGACACAGGCACCCCAACTTTTAGGGCTGCTCTGTTGACAAGAACCTCCACTTCGTTACACCTTAAATATCCCAGGAAAGAGAAAAATGGATAAAGAAGTTGTGGTCCTTATGTACAATGGAATATCACTCAGCCATGAAATCAACGTCATAAGGCTAGTAGCAGCATGATGAGTGGATTGAGGTACGACGATTCTAAGTGAAATAAGTCACACAGAAAAAGACACTTATCATAAGATATCACTTATAGAGGGAACATAAAAACCACTACCCTTGAACTGAATTACAAAACAGAACAGAGTCACACGTTTAGAAAACACACTATGGCTGCTTAACGGGAAAGGTGAGGTGGGGTGATGCATAAAACAAGGGTTTCAAATTAGCTCAGATACCGTTCCATAAACCCAATAAGTAATAGACAAGACCTACTCCTAGTTCAGTGAATTGGACTCAACACCCCCTATTCACCTCGCAAGAATATATCTCACTAGTAAGAATCTTAAAACCTATGTATTGATATCTCTCTGTAAGTGAGTCAAGTGGGTGTAAAGCAGCATAAACACAGCAGTGAAAAGCAGATAAACCCCATTATAAAAATCAATTACTTTTAAAAACCCGTGAAACAAAGACAGTGAAAGAGAGAGAAATTCTTACAAAATTCGTTCAGGGGCTGTGATGCCACCTGGATTGACCATATCTAGACCCACAGCTGATTGAGACATAAGGGTGGACACTCTTGGGGCTGAGAGGTTTGCTGAGGTTGGGTGAGCAAATGCACACCCTTTAAAGTAATACTGCGTGGTACCCATCCCATGGGTCCCAAATCTCCAGGTTCAAGGGCATATTCCTACATAGAAAACATACATGAGAAACCCAGAAGTCACACACCGTGTGATCGGGAAAGGTTTCTAAAACGCACCTAATTTCTCATCTCCTTGTGCTCGGGTTCGCCATTCCAGCCGCTTTACTAGCAATCTCCCTCTTTGAAGAATCAGCACCTTTAACCTCCTGTTCCGTACAGGTTGCAATTTGTCCTGAGGATGAACGGGAAGAGGGGGAACCAATGAGAGACTAGCTCTAGGTGTTGGGACAGGCACAGGTCACTCTATTTTCCCATCAGGAAGAAGAATTAACCACAGGCTCAGCCTGCCGCCCGGGACCAGAATAGGGCCTGAAGCAATCCTGCGCTTTTGCGGCCAGCTCCCAAGAAAGCGAGTTGAAAATTGGAGCTCAGGGGCACTGCAGTTCACAAACCTGCAGTCTTATAAATGTTCACTCTCGTCCACAAATATATCGAGGGAAGGCAGCGAAGAGGATTTGAAAGCAAGGCAGAATTGCAGGAAACAGATTTCAGGAGGGAGATTCGAATCGCCTTTAAAGCACAGGAAAAGCGGTAAAACCTCGACAATGATGCCCTTGGCCAAAAAGGGCGTATGCGTTTTTTCCTGAATATATTCAGGAAAAAACGCATACGCCCTTTTTGGCCAACCAAGCAACCTGGAAAGGCAAATCAGCGTTACAAAGAAGTCTCGCTTCCCATCGTTCAAAAGGGCCATGCTGAATAAAGTGTCAAAACCAGAAATGCAGGACAGGCCATGGAGAAACGGGAGCCTTGCTACGCTGATGGGCAGGATGTAAATTGCCAACAGCCACTCTGGAGAAGTGTACGGTGTGTCCTGAAACATCTAAACAACTCAGCTTAGAGAGCATAGGGCACTTCCACTCATGGGCGTATAAATTGGGAAAACTAAAAATCAGCAAGACACAGGCACCCCAACTTTTAGGGCTGCTCTGTTGACAAGAACCTCCACTTCGTTACACCTTAAATATCCCAGGAAAGAGAAAAATGGATAAAGAAGTTGTGGTCCTTATGTACAATGGAATATCACTCAGCCATGAAATCAACGTCATAAGGCTAGTAGCAGCATGATGAGTGGATTGAGGTACGACGATTCTAAGTGAAATAAGTCACACAGAAAAAGACACTTATCATAAGATATCACTTATAGAGGGAACATAAAAACCACTACCCTTGAACTGAATTACAAAACAGAACAGAGTCACACGTTTAGAAAACACACTATGGCTGCTTAACGGGAAAGGTGAGGTGGGGTGATGCATAAAACAAGGGTTTCAAATTAGCTCAGATACCGTTCCATAAACCCAATATGTAATAGACAAGACCTATTCCTAGCTCAGTGAATTGGACTCAACACCCCCTATTCACCGCCCAAGAATATATCTGATTAGTAAGAATCTTAAAACCTATGTATTGATATCTCTCTGTAAGTGAGTCAAGTGGGTGTAAAGCGGCATAAACACAGCTGTGAAAAGCAGCTAAACCCCATTATAAAAATCAATTACTTTTAAAAACCCGTGAAACAAAGACAGTGAAAGAGAGAGAAATTCTTACAAAATTCGTTCAGGGGCTGTGATGCCAACTGGATTGAGCATATCTAGACCCACAGCTGATTGAGAAATAAGGGTGGACACTCTTGGGGCTGAGAGATTTGTTGAGGTTGGGTGAGCAAACGCAGACCCTTTAAAGTAATACTGCGTGGTACCCATCCCATGGGTCCCAAATCTCCAGGTTCAAGGGCATCTTCCTACATCGAAAACATGCATGAGAAACCCACAAGATGGTAAATCGTGTGATCGGGAAACGTTTCTAAAACGCACCTAATTTCTCATCTCCTTGTGCTCGGGTTCGCCATTCCAGCCGCTTTACTAGCAATCTCCCTCTTTAAAGAATAAGCACATTTAACCTCCTGTTCCATACAGGTTGCAATTTGTCCTGAGGATGAACGGGAAGAGGGGGAACCAATGAGAGACTAGCTCTAGGTGTTGGGAGAGGCACAGGTCACTCTATTTTCCCATCAGGAAGAAGAATTAACCACAGGCTCAGCCTGCCGCCCGGGACCAGAATAGGGCCTGAAGCAATCCTGCGCTTTTGCGGCCAGCTCCCAAGAAAGCGAGTTGAAAATTGAAGCTCAGGGGCACTGCAGTTCACAAACCTGCAGTCTTATAAATGTTCACTCTCGTCCACAAATATATCGAGGGAAGGCAACGAAGAGGATTTGAAAGCAAGGCAGAATTGCAGGAAACAGATTTCAGGAGGGAGATTCGAATCGCCTTTAAAGCACAGGAAAAGCGGTAAAACCTCGACAATGATGCCCTTGGCCAAAAAGGGCGTATGCGTTTTTTCCTGAATATATTCAGGAAAAAACGCATACGCCCTTTTTGGCCAACCAAGCAACCTGGAAAGGCAAATCAGCGTTACAAAGAAGTCTCGCTTCCCATCGTTCAAAAGGGCCATGCTGAATAAAGTGTCAAAACCAGAAATGCAGGACAGGCCATGGAGAAACGGGAGCCTTGCTACGCTGATGGGCAGGATGTAAATTGCCAACAGCCACTCTGGAGAAGTGTACGGTGTGTCCTGAAACATCTAAAAAACTCAGCTTAGAGAGCATAGGGCACTTCCACTCATGGGCGTATAAATTGGGAAAACTAAAAATCAGCAAGACACAGGCACCCCAACTTTTAGGGCTGCTCTGTTGACAAGAACCTCCACTTCGTTACACCTTAAATATCCCAGGAAAGAGAAAAATGGATAAAGAAGTTGTGGTCCTTATGTACAATGGAATATCACTCAGCCATGAAATCAACGTCATAAGGCTAGTAGCAGCATGATGAGTGGATTGAGGTACGACGATTCTAAGTGAAATAAGTCACACAGAAAAAGACACTTATCATAAGATATCACTTATAGAGGGAACATAAAAACCACTACCCTTGAACTGAATTACAAAACAGAACAGAGTCACACGTTTAGAAAACACACTATGGCTGCTTAACGGGAAAGGTGAGGTGGGGTGATGCATAAAACAAGGGTTACAAATTAGCTCAGATACCGTTCCATAAACCCAATATGTAATAGACAAGACCTATTCCTAGCTCAGTGAATTGGACTCAACACCCCCTATTCACCGCCCAAGAATATATCTGATTAGTAAGAATCTTAAAACCTCTGTATTGATATCTCTCTGTAAGTGAGTCAAGTGGGTGTAAAGCGGCATAAACACAGCTGTGAAAAGCAGCTAAACCCCATTATAAAAATCAATTACTTTTAAAAACCCGTGACACAAAGACAGTGAAAGAGAGAGAAATTCTTACAAAATTCGTTCAGGGGCTGTGATGCCAACTGGATTGAGCATATCTAGACCCACAGCTGATTGAGACATAAGGGTGGACACTCTTGGGGCTGAGAGATTTGTTGAGGTTGGGTGAGCAAACGCAGACCCTTTAAAGTAATACTGCGTGGTACCCATCCCATGGGTCCCAAATCTCCAGGTTCAAGGGCATCTTCCTACATCGAAAACATGCATGAGAAACCCACAAGATGGTAAATCGTGTGATCGGGAAACGTTTCTAAAACGCACCTAATTTCTCATCTCCTTGTGCTCGGGTTCGCCATTCCAGCCGCTTTACTAGCAATCTCCCTCTTTAAAGAATAAGCACATTTAACCTCCTGTTCCGTACAGGTTGCAATTTGTCCTGAGGATGAACGGGTGGAGGGGGAACCAATGAGAGACTAGCTCTAGGTGTTGGGACAGGCATAGGTCACTCTATTTTCCCATCAGGAAGAAGAATTAACCACAGGCTCAGCCTGCCGCCCGGGACCAGAATAGGGCCTGAAGCAATCCTGCGCTTTTGCGGCCAGCTCCCAAGGAAGCGAGTTGAAAAATGGAGCTCAGGGGCACTGCAATTCACAAACCTGCAGTCTTATAAATGATCACTCTCGTCCACAAATATCTTGAGGGAAGGCAACGAAGAGGATTTGAAAGCAAGGCAGAATTGCAGGAAACAGATTTCAGGAGGGAGATTCGAATCGCCTTTAAAGCACAGGAAAAGCGCCAAAACCTCGACAATGATGCCATTGACCAAAAAGGGCGTATGCGTTTTTTCCTGAATATATTCAGGAAAAAACGCATACGCCCTTTTTGGCCAACCAAGCAACCTGGAAAGGCAAATCAGCGCTACAAAGAAGTCTCGCTTCCCATCGGTCAAAATGGCCATGCTGAATAAAGTGTCAAAACCAGAAATGCAGGACAGGCCATGGAGAAACGGGAGCCTTGCTACGCTGATGGGCAGGATGTAAATTGCCAACAGCCACTCTGGAGAAGTGTACGGTGTGTCCTGAAACATCTAAAAAACTCAGATTAGAGAGCATAGGGCACTTCCACTTATGGGCGTATAAATTGGGAAAACTAAAAATCAGCAAGACACAGGCACCCCAAAGTTTAGGGCTGCTCTGTTGATAAGAACCTCCACTTCGTTACACCTTAAATATCCCAGGAAAGAGAAAAATGGATAAAGAAGTTGTGGTCCTTATGTACAATGGAATATCACTCAGCCATGAAATCAACGTCATAAGGCTAGTAGCAGCATGATGAGTGGATTTAGGTACGACGATTCTAAGTGAAATAATTCACACAGAAAAAGACACTTATCATAAGATATCACTTATAGAGGGAATGTAAAAACAGCTACCCTTGAACTGATTTACAAAACAGAACAGAGTCACACGTTTAGAAAACACACTATGGCTGCTTAACGGGAAAGGTGAGGTGGGGTGATGCATAAAACAAGGGTTTCAAATCAGCTCAGATACCATTCCATAAACCCAATATGTAATAGACAAGACCTACTCCTAGCTCAGTGAATTGGACTCAACACCCCCTATTCACCGCCCAAGAATATTTCTGACTAGTAAGAATCTGAAAACCTATATATTGATATCTCTCTGGAAGTGAGTCAAGTGGGTGTAAAGGGGCATAAACACAGCAGTGAAAAGCAGCTAAACCCCATTATAAAAATCAATTACTTTTAAACACCCGTGAAACAAAGACAGTGAAAGAGAGAGAAATTCTTACAAAATTCGTTCAGGGGCTGGGATGCCACCTGGATTGACCATATCTAGACCCACAGCTGATTGAGACATAAGGGTGGACACTCTTGGGGCTGAGAGGTTTGGTGAGGTTGGGTGAGCAAACGCAGACCCTTTAAAGTAATACTGCGTGGTAACCATCCCATGGGTCCCAAATCTCCAGGTTCTAGGGCATCTTCCTACATCGAAAACATGCATGAGAAACCCAGAAGATGGTACACCGTGTGATCGGGAAACGTTTCTAAAACGCACCTAATTTCTCATCTCCTTGTGCTCGGGTTCGCCGTTCCAGCCGCTTTACTAGCAATCTCCCTCTTTGAAGAATCAGCACCTTTAACCTCCTGTTCCGTACAGGTTGCAATTTGTCCTGAGGATGAACGGGAAGAGGGGGAACCAATGAGAGACTAGCTCTAGGTGTTGGGACAGGCACAGGTCACTCTATTTTCCCACCAAGAAGAAGAATTAACCACAGGCTCAGCCTGCCGCCCGGGACCAGAATAGGGCCTGAAGCAATCCTGCGCTTTTGCGGCCAGCTCCCAAGGAAGCGAGTTGAAAAATGGAGCTCAGGGGCACTGCAATTCACAAACCTGCAGTCTTATAAATGTTCACTCTCGTCCACAAATATATCGAGGGAAGGCAACGAAGAGGATTTGAAAGCAAGGCAGAATTGCAGGAAACAGATTTCAGGAGGGAGATTCGAATCGCCTTTAAAGCACAGGAAAAGCGGCAAAACCTCGACAATGATGCCCTTGGCCAAAAAGGGCGTATGCGTTTTTTCCTGAATATATTCAGGAAAAAACGCATACGCCCTTTTTGGCCAACCAAGCAACCTGGAAAGGCAAATCAGCGCTACAAAGAAGTATCGCTTCCCATCAGTCAAAAGGTCCATGCTGAGTAAAGTGTCAAAACCAGAAATGCAGGACAGGCCATGGAGAAACGGGAGCCTTGCTACGCTGATGGGCAGGATGTAAATTGCCAACAGCCACTCTGGAGAAGTGTACGGTGTGTCCTGAAACATCTAAAAAACTCAGATTAGAGAGCATAGAGCACTTCCACTCATGGGCGTATAAATTGGGAAAACTAAAAATCAGCAAGACACAGGCACCCCAAAGTTTAGGGCTGCTCTGTTGACAAGAACCTCCACTTCGTTACACCTTAAATATCCCAGGAAAGAGAAAAATGGATAAAGAAGTTGTGGTCCTTATGTACAATGGAATATCACTCAGCCATGAAATCAACGTCATAAGGCTAGTAGCAGCATGATGAGTGGATTTAGGTACGACGATTCTAAGTGAAATAATTTACACAGAAAAAGACACTTATCATAAGATATCACTTATAGAGGGAATGTAAAAACAGCTACCCTTGAACTGATTTACAAAACAGAACAGAGTCACACGTTTAGAAAACACACTATGGCTGCTTAACGGGAAAGGTGAGGTGGGGTGATGCATAAAACAAGGGTTTCAAATCAGCTCAGATACCGTTCCATAAACCCAATATGTAATAGACAAGACCTACTCCTAGCTCAGTGAATTGGACTCAACACCCCCTATTCACCGCCCAAGAATATTTCTGACTAGTAAGAATCTGAAAACCTATGTATTGATATCTCTCTGGAAGTGAGTCAAGTGGGTGTAAAGCGGCATAAACACAGCAGTGAAAAGCAGCTAAACCCCATTATAAAAATCAATTACTTTTAAACACCCGTGAAACAAAGACAGTGAAAGAGAGAGAAATTCTTACAAAATTCGTTCAGGGGCTGGGATGCCACCTGGATTGACCATATCTAGACCCACAGCTGATTGAGACATAAGGGTGGACACTCTTGGGGCTGAGAGGTTTGGTGAGGTTGGGTGAGCAAACGCAGACACTTTAAAGTAATACTGCGTGGTAACCATCCCATGGGTCCCAAATCTCCAGGTTCTAGGGCATCTTCCTACATCGAAAACATGCATGAGAAACCCAGAAGATGGTACACCGTGTGATCGGGAAACGTTTCTAAAACGCACCTAATTTCTCATCTCCTTGTGCTCGGGTTCGCCATTCCAGCCGCTTTACTAGCAATCTCCCTCTTTGAAGAATCAGCACCTTTAACCTCCTGTTCCGTACAGGTTGCAATTTGTCCTGAGGATGAACGGGTGGAGGGGGAACCAATGAGAGACTAGCTCTAGGTGTTGGGACAGGCATAGGTCACTCTATTTTCCCACCAAGAAGAAGAATTAACCACAGGCTCAGCCTGCCGCCCGGGACCAGAATAGGGCCTGAAGCAATCCTGCGCTTTTGCGGCCAGCTCCCAAGGAAGCGAGTTGAAAAATGGAGCTCAGGGGCACTGCAATTCACAAACCTGCAGTCTTATAAATGATCACTCTCGTCCACAAATATATTGAGGGAAGGCAACGAAGAGGATTTGAAAGCAAGGCAGAATTGCAGGAAACAGATTTCAGGAGGGAGATTCGAATCGCTTTTAAAGCACAGGAAAAACGCCAAAACCTCGACAATGATGCCATTGACCAAAAAGGGCGTATGCGTTTTTTCCTGAATATATTCAGGAAAAAACGCATACGCCCTTTTTGGCCAACCAAGCAACCTGGAAAGGCAAATCAGCGCTACAAAGAAGTATCGCTTCCCATCAGTCAAAAGGTCCATGCTGAGTAAAGTGTCAAAACCAGAAATGCAGGACAGGCCATGGAGAAACGGGAGCCTTGCTACGCTGATGGGCAGGATGTAAATTGCCAACAGCCACTCTGGAGAAGTGTACGGTGTGTCCTGAAACATCTAAAAAACTCAGATTAGAGAGCATAGGGCACTTCCACTCATGGGCGTATAAATTGGGAAAACTAAAAATCAGCAAGACACAGGCACCCCAAAGTTTAGGGCTGCTCTGTTGACAAGAACCTCCACTTCGTTACACCTTAAATATCCCAGGAAAGAGAAAAATGGATAAAGAAGTTGTGGTCCTTATGTACAATGGAATATCACTAAGCCATGAAATCAACGTCATAAGGCTAGTAGCAGTATGATGAGTGGATTGAGGTACGACGATTGTAAGTGAAATAAGTCACACAGAAAAAGACACTTATCATAAGATATCACTTATAGAGGAATTGTAAGAACCGCTACCCTTGAACTGAATTACAAAACAGAACAGAGTCACACGTTTAGAAAACACACTATGGCTGCTTAACGGGAAAGGTGAGGTGGGGTGATGCATAAAACAAGGGTTTCAAATTAGCTCAGATACCGTTCCATAAACCCAATATGTAATAGACAAGACCTACTCCTAGCTCAGTGAATTGGACTCAACACCCCCTATTCACTGCCCAAGAATATATCTGACTAGTAAGAATCTTAAAACCTATGTATTGATATCTCTCTGTAAGTGAGTCAAGTGGGTGTAAAGCGGCATAAACACAGCAGTGAAAAGCAGCTAAACCCCATTATAAAAATCAATTACTTTTAAAAACCCGTGAAAAAAATACAGTGAAAGAGAGAGAAATTCTTACAAAATTCGTTCAGGGGCTGTGATGCCACCTGGATTGACCATATCTAGACCCACAGCTGATTGAGACATAAGGGTGGACACTCTTGGGGCTGAGAGGTTTGGTGAGGTTGGGTGAGCAAATGCACACCCTTTAAAGTAATACTGCGTGGTACCCATCCCATGGGTCCCAAATCTCCAGGTTCTTGGGCATCTTCCTACATCGAAAACATGCATGAGAAACCCAGAAGATGGTACACCGTGTGATCGGGAAACGTTTCTAAAACGCACCTAATTTCTCATCTCCTTGTGCTCGGGTTCGCCATTCCAGCCGCTTAACTAGCAATCTTCCTCTTTGAAGAATCAGCACCTTTAACCTCCTGTTCCGTACAGGTTGCAATTTGTCCTGAGGATGAACGGGAATAGGGGGAACCAATGAGAGACTAGCTCTAGGTGTTGGGACAGGCACAGGTCACTCTATTTTCCCATCAGGAAGAAGAATTAACCACAGGCTCAGCCTGCCGCCCGGGACCAGAATAGGGCCTGAAGCAATCCTGCGCTTTTGCGGCCAGCTCCCAAGGAAGCGAGTTGAAAAATGGAGCTCAGGGGCACTGCAATTCACAACCCTGCAGTCTTATAAATGATCACTCTCGTCCACAAATATATTGAGGGAAGGCAACGAAGAGGATTTGAAAGCAAGGCAGAATTGCAGGAAACAGATTTCAGGAGGGAGATTCGAATCGCCTTTAAAGCACAGGAAAAGCAGCAAAACCTCGACAATGATGCCCTTGGCCAAAAAGGGCGTATGCGTTTTTTCCTGAATATATTCAGGAAAAAACGCATACGCCCTTTTTGGCCAACCAAGCAACCTGGAAAGGCAAATCAGCGCTACAAAGAAGTCTCGCTTCCCATCGGTCAAAATGGCCATGCTGAATAAAGTGTCAAAACCAGAAATGCAGGACAGGCCATGGAGAAACGGGAGCCTTGCTACGCTGATGGGCAGGATGTAAATTGCGAACAGCCACTCTGGAGAAGTGTACGGTGTGTCCTCAAACATCTAAAAAACTCAGCTTAGAGAGCATAGGGCACTTCCACTCATGGGCGTATAAATTGGGGAAACTAAAAATCAGCAAGACACAGGCACCCCAAAGTTTAGGGCTGCTCTGTTGACAAGAACCTCCACTTCGTTACACCTTAAATATCCCAGGAAAGAGAAAAATTGATAAAGAAGTTGTGGTCCTTATGTACAATGGAATATCACTCAGCCATGAAATCAACGTCATAAGGCTAGTAGCAGCATGATGAGTGGATTGAGGTACGACGATTCTAAGTGAAATAAGTCACACAGAAAAAGACACTTATCATAAGATATCACTTATAGAGGGAACATAAAAACCGCTACCCTTGAACTGAATTACAAAACAGAACAGAGTCACACGTTTAGAAAACACACTATGGCTGCTTAACGGGAAAGGTGAGGTGGGGTGATGCATAAAACAAGGGTTTCAAATCAGCTCAGATACCGTTCCATAAACCCAATAGGTAATAGACAAGACCTACTCCTAGTTCAGTGAATTGGACTCAACACCCCTTATTCACCACGCAAGAATATATCTGACTAGTAAGAATCTTAAAAGCTATGTATTGATATCTCTCTGTAAGTGAGTCAAGTGGGTGTAAAGCGGCATAAACACAGCAGTGAAAAGCAGCTAAACCCCATTATAAAAATCAATTACTTTTAAACACCCGTGAAACAAAGACAGTGAAAGAGAGAGAAATTCTTACAAAATTCGTGCAGGGGCTGTGATGACACCTGGATTGACCATATCTAGACCCACAGCTGATTGAGACATAAGGGTGGACACTCTTGGGGCTGAGAGGTTTGGTGAGGTTGGGTGAGGAAACGCAGACCCTTTAAAGTAATACTGCGTGGTACCCATCCCATGGGTCCCAAATCTCCAGGTTCAAGGGCATCTTCCTACATCGAAAACATGCATGAGAAACCCAGAAGATGGTACTCCGTGTGATCGGGAAAGGTTTCCAAAACGCACCTCATTTCTCATCTCCTTGTGCTCGGGTTCGCCATTCCAGCCGCTTTACTAGCAATCTCCCTCCTTGGAGAATCAGCACCTTTAACCTCCTGTTCCGTACAGGTTGCAATTTGTCCTGAGGATGAACGGGAAGAGGGGGAACCAATGAGAGACTAGCTCTAGGTGTTGGGACAGGCACAGGTCACTCTATTTTCCCATCAGGAAGAAGAATTAACCACAGGCTCAGCCTGCCGCCCGGGACCAGAATAGGGCTTGAAGCAATCCTGCTCTTTTGCGGCCAGCTCCCAAGAAAGCGAGTTGAAAAATGGAGCTCAGGGGCACTGCAATTCACAAACCTGCAGTCTTATAAATGATCACTCTCGTCCACAAATATATTGAGGGAAGGCAACGAAGAGGATTTGAAAGCAAGGCAGAATTGCAGGAAACAGATTTCAGGAGGGAGATTCGAATCGCCTTTAAAGCACAGGAAAAGCGGCAAAACCTCGAGAAGGATGCCCTTGGCCAAAAAGGGCGTATGCGTTTTTTCCTGAATATATTCAGGAAAAAACGCATACGCCCTTTTTGGCCAACCAAGCAACCTGGAAAGGCAAATCAGCGCTACAAAGAAGTCTCGTTTCCCATCGTTCAAAAGGGCCATGCTGAATAAAGTGTCAAAAGCAGAAATGCAGGACAGGCCATGGAGAAACGGGAGCCTTGCTACGCTGATGGGCAGGATGTAAATTGCCAACAGCCACTCTGGAGAAGTGTACGGTGTGTCCTGAAACATCTAAAAAACTCAGATTAGAGAGCATAGGGCACTTCCACTCATGGGCGTATAAATTGGGAAAACTAAAAATCAGCAAGACACAGGCACCCCAAAGTTTAGGGCTGCTCTGTTGACAAGAACCTCCACTTCGTTACACCTTAAATATCCCAGGAAAGAGAAAAATGGATAAAGAAGTTGTGGTCCTTATGTACAATGGAATATCACTAAGCCATGAAATCAACGTCATAAGGCTAGTAGCAGTATGATGAGTGGATTGAGGTACGACGATTGTAAGTGAAATAAGTCACACAGAAAAAGACACTTATCATAAGATATCACTTATAGAGGAATTGTAAGAACCGCTACCCTTGAACTGAATTACAAAACAGAACAGAGTCACACGTTTAGAAAACACACTATGGCTGCTTAACGGGAAAGGTGAGGTGGGGTGATGCATAAAACAAGGGTTTCAAATTAGCTCAGATACCGTTCCATAAACCCAATATGTAATAGACAAGACCTACTCCTAGCTCAGTGAATTGGACTCAACACCCCCTATTCACTGCCCAAGAATATATCTGACTAGTAAGAATCTTAAAACCTATGTATTGATATCTCTCTGTAAGTGAGTCAAGTGGGTGTAAAGCGGCATAAACACAGCAGTGAAAAGCAGCTAAACCCCATTATAAAAATCAATTACTTTTAAAAACCCGTGAAAAAAATACAGTGAAAGAGAGAGAAATTCTTACAAAATTCGTTCAGGGGCTGTGATGCCACCTGGATTGACCATATCTAGACCCACAGCTGATTGAGACATAAGGGTGGACACTCTTGGGGCTGAGAGGTTTGGTGAGGTTGGGTGAGCAAATGCACACCCTTTAAAGTAATACTGCGTGGTACCCATCCCATGGGTCCCAAATCTCCAGGTTCTTGGGCATCTTCCTACATCGAAAACATGCATGAGAAACCCAGAAGATGGTACACCGTGTGATCGGGAAACGTTTCTAAAACGCACCTCATTTCTCATCTCCTTGTGCTCGGGTTCGCCATTCCAGCCGCTTAACTAGCAATCTTCCTCTTTGAAGAATCAGCACCTTTAACCTCCTGTTCCGTACAGGTTGCAATTTGTCCTGAGGATGAACGGGAATAGGGGGAACCAATGAGAGACTAGCTCTAGGTGTTGGGACAGGCACAGGTCACTCTATTTTCCCATCAGGAAGAAGAATTAACCACAGGCTCAGCCTGCCGCCCGGGACCAGAATAGGGCCTGAAGCAATCCTGCGCTTTTGCGGCCAGCTCCCAAGGAAGCGAGTTGAAAAATGGAGCTCAGGGGCACTGCAATTCACAACCCTGCAGTCTTATAAATGATCACTCTCGTCCACAAATATATTGAGGGAAGGCAACGAAGAGGATTTGAAAGCAAGGCAGAATTGCAGGAAACAGATTTCAGGAGGGAGATTCGAATCGCCTTTAAAGCACAGGAAAAGCAGCAAAACCTCGACAATGATGCCCTTGGCCAAAAAGGGCGTATGCGTTTTTTCCTGAATATATTCAGGAAAAAACGCATACGCCCTTTTTGGCCAACCAAGCAACCTGGAAAGGCAAATCAGCGCTACAAAGAAGTCTCGCTTCCCATCGGTCAAAATGGCCATGCTGAATAAAGTGTCAAAACCAGAAATGCAGGACAGGCCATGGAGAAACGGGAGCCTTGCTACGCTGATGGGCAGGATGTAAATTGCGAACAGCCACTCTGGAGAAGTGTACGGTGTGTCCTCAAACATCTAAAAAACTCAGCTTAGAGAGCATAGGGCACTTCCACTCATGGGCGTATAAATTGGGGAAACTAAAAATCAGCAAGACACAGGCACCCCAAAGTTTAGGGCTGCTCTGTTGACAAGAACCTCCACTTCGTTACACCTTAAATATCCCAGGAAAGAGAAAAATTGATAAAGAAGTTGTGGTCCTTATGTACAATGGAATATCACTCAGCCATGAAATCAACGTCATAAGGCTAGTAGCAGCATGATGAGTGGATTGAGGTACGACGATTCTAAGTGAAATAAGTCACACAGAAAAAGACACTTATCATAAGATATCACTTATAGAGGGAACATAAAAACCGCTACCCTTGAACTGAATTACAAAACAGAACAGAGTCACACGTTTAGAAAACACACTATGGCTGCTTAACGGGAAAGGTGAGGTGGGGTGATGCATAAAACAAGGGTTTCAAATTAGCTCAGATACCGTTCCATAAACCCAATAGGTAATAGACAAGACCTACTCCTAGTTCAGTGAATTGGACTCAACACCCCTTATTCACCACGCAAGAATATATCTGACTAGTAAGAATCTTAAAAGCTATGTATTGATATCTCTCTGTAAGTGAGTCAAGTGGGTGTAAAGCGGCATAAACACAGCAGTGAAAAGCAGATAAACCCCATTATAAAAATCAATTACTTTTAAAAACCCGTGAAACAAAGACAGTGAAAGAGAGAGAAATTCTTACAAAATTCGTGCAGGGGCTGTGATGACACCTGGATTGACCATATCTAGACCCACAGCTGATTGAGACATAAGGGTGGACACTCTTGGGGCTGAGAGGTTTGGTGAGGTTGGGTGAGGAAACGCAGACCCTTTAAAGTAATACTGCGTGGTACCCATCCCATGGGTCCCAAATCTCCAGGTTCAAGGGCATCTTCCTACATCGAAAACATGCATGAGAAACCCAGAAGATGGTACTCCGTGTGATCGGGAAAGGTTTCCAAAACGCACCTCATTTCTCATCTCCTTGTGCTCGGGTTCGCCATTCCAGCCGCTTTACTAGCAATCTCCCTCCTTGGAGAATCAGCACCTTTAACCTCCTGTTCCGTACAGGTTGCAATTTGTCCTGAGGATGAACGGGAAGAGGGGGAACCAATGAGAGACTAGCTCTAGGTGTTGGGACAGGCACAGGTCACTCTATTTTCCCATCAGGAAGAAGAATTAACCACAGGCTCAGCCTGCCGCCCGGGACCAGAATAGGGCTTGAAGCAATCCTGCTCTTTTGCGGCCAGCTCCCAAGAAAGCGAGTTGAAAAATGGAGCTCAGGGGCACTGCAATTCACAAACCTGCAGTCTTATAAATGATCACTCTCGTCCACAAATATATTGAGGGAAGGCAACGAAGAGGATTTGAAAGCAAGGCAGAATTGCAGGAAACAGATTTCAGGAGGGAGATTCGAATCGCCTTTAAAGCACAGGAAAAGCGGCAAAACCTCGAGAAGGATGCCCTTGGCCAAAAAGGGCGTATGCGTTTTTTCCTGAATATATTCAGGAAAAAACGCATACGCCCTTTTTGGCCAACCAAGCAACCTGGAAAGGCAAATCAGCGCTACAAAGAAGTCTCGTTTCCCATCGTTCAAAAGGGCCATGCTGAATAAAGTGTCAAAAGCAGAAATGCAGGACAGGCCATGGAGAAATGGGAGCCTTGCTACGCTGATGGGCAGGATGTAAATTGCCAACAGCCACTCTGGAGAAGTGTACGGTGTGTCCTGAAACATCTAAAAAACTCAGCTTAGAGAGCATAGGGCACTTCCACTCATGGGCGTATAAATTGGGAAAACTAAAAATCAGCAAGACACAGGCACTCCAACGTTTAGGGCTGCTCTGTTGACAAGAACCTACACTTTGTTACACCTTAAATATCCCAGGAAAGAGAAAAATGGATAAAGAAGTTGTGGTCCTTATGTACAATGGAATATCACTCAGCCATGAAATCAACGACATAAGGCTAGTAGCAGCATGATGAGTGGATTGAGGTACGACGATTCTAAGTGAAATAAGTCACACAGAAAGAGACACTTATCATAAGATATCACTTATAGAGGGAGTGTAAAAACCGCTACCCTTGAACTGAATTACAAAACAGAACAGAGTCACATGTTTAGAAAACACACTATGGCTGCTTAACGGGAAAGGTGAGGTGGGGTGATGCATAAAACAAGGGTTTCAAATTAGCTCAGATACCGTTCCATAAACCCAATATGTAATAGACAAGACCTACTGCTTGCTCAGTGAATTGGACTCAACACCCCCTATTCACCGCCCAAGAATATATCAGACTAGTAAGAATCTTAAAACCTATGTATTGATATCTCTCTGGAAGTGAGTCAAGTGGGTGTAAAGCGGCATAAACACAGCAGTGAAAAGCAGCTAAACCCCATTATAAAAATCAATTACTTTTAAAAACCCGTGAAACAAAGACAGTGAAAGAGAGAGAAATTCTTACAAAATTCTTTCAGGGGCTGTGATGCCACCTGGATTGACCATATCTAGACCCACAGCTGATTGAGACATAAGGGTGGACACTCCTGGGGCTGAGAGGTTTGGTGAGGTTGGGTGAGCAAACGCAGACCCTTTAAAGTAATACTGCGTGGTACCCATCCCATGGGTCCAAAATCTCCAGGTTCAAGGGCATCTTCCTACATCGAAAACATGCATGAGAAACCCAGAAGATGGTACTCCGTGTGATCGGGAAAGGTTTCCAAAACGCACCTCATTTCTCATCTCCTTGTGCTCGGGTTCGCCATTCCAGCCGCTTTACTAGCAATCTCCCTCCTTGGAGAATCAGCACCTTTAACCTCCTGTTCCGTACAGGTTGCAATTTGTCCTGAGGATGAACGGGAAGAGGGGGAACCAATGAGAGACTAGCTCTAGGTGTTGGGACAGGCACAGATCACTCTATTTTCCCATCAGGAAGAAGAATTAACCACAGGCTCAGCCTGCCGCCCGGGACCAGAATAGGGCCTGAAGCAATCCTGCGCTTTTGCGGCCAGCTCCCAAGAAAGCGAGTTGAAAAATGGAGCTCAGGGGCACTGCAATTCACAAACCTGCAGACTTATAAATGATCACTCTCGTCCACAAATATATTGAGGGAAGGCAACGAAGAGGATTTGAAAGCAAGGCAGAATTGCAGGAAACAGATTTCAGGAGGGAGATTCGAATCGCCTTTAAAGCACAGGAAAAGCCGCAAAACCTCGACAATGATGCCGTTGGCCAAAAAGGGCGTATGCGTTTTTTCCTGAATATATTCATGAAAAAACGCATACGCCCTTTTTGGCCAACCAAGCAACCTGGAAAGGCCAATCAGCGCTACAAAGAAGTCTCTCTTCCCATCGGTCAAAAGGGCCATGCTGAATAAAGTGCCAAAACCAGAAATGCAGGACAGGCCATGGAGAAACGGGAGCCTTACTCCGCTGATGGGCGGGATGTAAATTGCCGACAGCCACTCTGGAGAAGTGTACGGTCTGTCCTGAAACATCTAAAAAACTGAGCTTAGAGACCATAGGGAACTTCCACTCATGAGCGTATAAATTGGGAAAACTAAAAATCAGCAAGACACAGGCACCCCAATGTTTAGGGCTGCTCTGTTGACAAGAACCTCCATTTCGTTACACCTTAAATATCCCAGGAAAGAGAAAAATGGATAAAGAAGTTGTGGTCCTTATGTACAATGGAATATCACTCAGCCATGAAATCAACATCATAAGGCTAGTAGCAGCATGATGAGTGGATTTAGGTACGACGATTCTAAGTGAAATAAGTCACACAGAAAAGGACACTTATCATAAAATATCACTTATAGAGGGAATGTAAAAACCGCTACCCGTGAATTAAATTACAAAACAGAACAGAGTCACACGTTTAGAAAACACACTATGGCTGCTTAACGGGAAAGGTGAGGTGGGGTGATGCATAAAACAAGGGATTCAAATTAGCTCAGATACCGTTCCATAAACCCAATATGTAATAGACAAGACCTACTGCTTGCTCAGTGAATTGGACTCAACACCCCCTATTCACCGCCCAAGAATATATCTGACTACTAAGAATCTTAAAACCTATGTATTGATATCTCTCTGGAAGTGAGTCAAGTGGGTGTAAAGCGGCATAAACACAGCAGTGAAAAGCAGCTAAACCCCATTATAAAAATCAATTACTTTTAAAAACCCGTGAAACAAAGACAGTGAAAGAGAGAGAAATTCTTACAAAATTCGTTCAGGGGCTGTGATGCCACCTGGATTGACCATATCTAGACCCACAGCTGATTGAGACATAAGGGTGGACACTCTTGGGGCTGAGAGGTTTGGTGAGGTTGGGTGAGCAAATGCACACCCTTTAAAGTAATACTGCGTGGTACCCATCCCATGGGTCCCAAATCTCCAGGTTCTAGGGCATCTTCCTACATCGAAAACATGCATGAGAAACCCAGAAGATGGTACACCGTGTGATTGGGAAACGTTTCTAAAACGCACCTAATTTCTCATCTCCTTGTGCTCGGGTTCGCCATTCCAGCCGCTTAACTAGCAATCTTCCTCTTTGAAGAATCAGCACCTTTAACCTCCTGTTCCGGACAGGTTGCAATTTGTCCTGAGGATGAACGGGAATAGGGGGAACCAATGAGAGACTAGCTCTAGGTGTTGGGACAGGCACAGGTCACTCTATTTTCCCATCAGGAAGAAGAATTAACCACAGGCTCAGCCTGCCGCCCGGGACCAGAATAGGGCCTGAAGCAATCCTGCGCTTTTGCGGCCAGCTCCCAAGGAAGCGAGTTGAAAAATGGAGCTCAGGGGCACTGCAATTCACAACCATGCAGTCTTATAAATGATCACTCTCGTCCACAAATATATTGAGGGAAGGCAACGAAGAGGATTTGAAAGCAAGGCCGAATTGCAGGAAACAGATTTCAGGAGGGAGATTCGAATCGCCTTTAAAGCACAGGAAAAGCAGCAAAACCTCGACAATGATGCCCTTGGCCAAAAAGGGCGTATGCGTTTTTTCCTGAATATATTCAGGAAAAAACGCATACGCCCTTTTTGGCCAACCAAGCAACCTGGAAAGGCAAATCAGCGCTACAAAGAAGTCTCGCTTCCCATCGGTCAAATTGGCCATGCTGAATAAAGTGTCAAAACCAGAAATGCAGGACAGGCCATGGAGAAACGGGAGCCTTGCTACGCTGATGGGCAGGATGTAAATTGCGAACAGCCACTCTGGAGAAGTGTACGGTGTGTCCTCAAACATCTAAAAAACTCAGCTTAGAGAGCATAGGGCACTTCCACTCATGGGCGTATAAATTGGGAAAACTAAAAATCAGCAAGACACAGGCACCCCAAAGTTTAGGGCTGCTCTGTTGACAAGAACCTCCACTTCGTTACACCTTAAATATCCCAGGAAAGAGAAAAATTGATAAAGAAGTTGTGGTCCTTATGTACAATGGAATATCACTCAGCCATGAAATCAACGTCATAAGGCTAGTAGCAGCATGATGAGTGGATTGAGGTACGACGATTCTAAGTGAAATAAGTCACACAGAAAAAGACACTTATCATAAGATATCACTTATAGAGGGAACATAAAAACCGCTACCCTTGAACTGAATTACAAAACAGAACAGAGTCACACGTTTAGAAAACACACTATGGCTGCTTAACGGGAAAGGTGAGGTGGGGTGATGCATAAAACAAGGGTTTCAAATTAGCTCAGATACCGTTCCATAAACCCAATAGGTAATAGACAAGACCTACTCCTAGTTAAGTGATTTGGACTCAACACCCCTTATTCACCACGCAAGAATATATCTGACTAGTAAGAATCTTAAAACCTATGTATTGATATCTCTCTGTAAGTGAGTCAAGTGGGTGTAAAGCGGCATAAACACAGCAGTGAAAAGCAGATAAACCCCATTATAAAAATCAATTACTTTTAAAAACCCGTGAAACAAAGACAGTGAAAGAGAGAGAAATTCTTACAAAATTCGTGCAGGGGCTGTGATGACACCTGGATTGACCATATCTAGACCCACAGCTGATTGAGACATAAGGGTGGACACTCTTGGGGCTGAGAGGTTTGGTGAGGTTGGGTGAGGAAACGCAGACCCTTTAAAGTAATACTGCGTGGTACCCATCCCATGGGTCCCAAATCTCCAGGTTCAAGGGCATCTTCCTACATCGAAAACATGCATGAGAAACCCAGAAGATGGTACTCCGTGTGATCGGGAAAGGTTTCCAAAACGCACCTCATTTCTCATCTCCTTGTGCTCGGGTTCGCCATTCCAGCCGCTTTACTAGCAATCTCCCTCCTTGGAGAATCAGCACCTTTAACCTCCTGTTCCGTACAGGTTGCAATTTGTCCTGAGGATGAACGGGAAGAGGGGGAACCAATGAGAGACTAGCTCTAGGTGTTGGGACAGGCACAGGTCACTCTATTTTCCCATCAGGAAGAAGAATTAACCACAGGCTCAGCCTGCCGCCCGGGACCAGAATAGGGCTTGAAGCAATCCTGCTCTTTTGCGGCCAGCTCCCAAGAAAGCGAGTTGAAAAATGGAGCTCAGGGGCACTGCAATTCACAAACCTGCAGTCTTATAAATGATCACTCTCGTCCACAAATATATTGAGGGAAGGCAACGAAGAGGATTTGAAAGCAAGGCAGAATTGCAGGAAACAGATTTCAGGAGGGAGATTCGAATCGCCTTTAAAGCACAGGAAAAGCGGCAAAACCTCGAGAAGGATGCCCTTGGCCAAAAAGGGCGTATGCGTTTTTTCCTGAATATATTCAGGAAAAAACGCATACGCCCTTTTTGGCCAACCAAGCAACCTGGAAAGGCAAATCAGCGCTACAAAGAAGTCTCGCTTCCCATCGTTCAAAAGGGCCATGCTGAATAAAGTGTCAAAAGCAGAAATGCAGGACAGGCCATGGAGAAATGGGAGCCTTGCTACGCTGATGGGCAGGATGTAAATTGCCAACAGCCACTCTGGAGAAGTGTACGGTGTGTCCTGAAACATCTAAAAAACTCAGCTTAGAGAGCATAGGGCACTTCCACTCATGGGCGTATAAATTGGGAAAACTAAAAATCAGCAAGACACAGGCACTCCAACGTTTAGGGCTGCTCTGTTGACAAGAACCTACACTTTGTTACACCTTAAATATCCCAGGAAAGAGAAAAATGGATAAAGAAGTTGTGGTCCTTATGTACAATGGAATATCACTCAGCCATGAAATCAACGACATAAGGCTAGTAGCAGCATGATGAGTGGATTGAGGTACGACGATTCTAAGTGAAATAAGTCACACAGAAAGAGACACTTATCATAAGATATCACTTATAGAGGGAGTGTAAAAACCGCTACCCTTGAACTGAATTACAAAACAGAACAGAGTCACATGTTTAGAAAACACACTATGGCTGCTTAACGGGAAAGGTGAGGTGGGGTGATGCATAAAACAAGGGTTTCAAATTAGCTCAGATACCGTTCCATAAACCCAATATGTAATAGACAAGACCTACTGCTTGCTCAGTGAATTGGACTCAACACCCCCTATTCACCGCCCAAGAATATATCAGACTAGTAAGAATCTTAAAACCTATGTATTGATATCTCTCTGGAAGTGAGTCAAGTGGGTGTAAAGCGGCATAAACACAGCAGTGAAAAGCAGCTAAACCCCATTATAAAAATCAATTACTTTTAAAAACCCGTGAAACAAAGACAGTGAAAGAGAGAGAAATTCTTACAAAATTCTTTCAGGGGCTGTGATGCCACCTGGATTGACCATATCTAGACCCACAGCTGATTGAGACATAAGGGTGGACACTCTTGGGGCTGAGAGGTTTGGTGAGGTTGGGTGAGCAAACGCAGACCCTTTAAAGTAATACTGCGTGGTACCCATCCCATGGGTCCAAAATCTCCAGGTTCAAGGGCATCTTCCTACATCGAAAACATGCATGAGAAACCCAGAAGATGGTACTCCGTGTGATCGGGAAAGGTTTCCAAAACGCACCTCATTTCTCATCTCCTTGTGCTCGGGTTCGCCATTCCAGCCGCTTTACTAGCAATCTCCCTCCTTGGAGAATCAGCACCTTTAACCTCCTGTTCCGTACAGGTTGCAATTTGTCCTGAGGATGAACGGGAAGAGGGGGAACCAATGAGAGACTAGCTCTAGGTGTTGGGACAGGCACAGATCACTCTATTTTCCCATCAGGAAGAAGAATTAACCACAGGCTCAGCCTGCCGCCCGGGACCAGAATAGGGCCTGAAGCAATCCTGCGCTTTTGCGGCCAGCTCCCAAGAAAGCGAGTTGAAAAATGGAGCTCAGGGGCACTGCAATTCACAAACCTGCAGACTTATAAATGATCACTCTCGTCCACAAATATATTGAGGGAAGGCAACGAAGAGGATTTGAAAGCAAGGCAGAATTGCAGGAAACAGATTTCAGGAGGGAGATTCGAATCGCCTTTAAAGCACAGGAAAAGCCGCAAAACCTCGACAATGATGCCCTTGGCCAAAAAGGGCGTATGCGTTTTTTCCTGAATATATTCATGAAAAAACGCATACGCCCTTTTTGGCCAACCAAGCAACCTGGAAAGGCCAATCAGCGCTACAAAGAAGTCTCTCTTCCCATCGGTCAAAAGGGCCATGCTGAATAAAGTGCGAAAACCAGAAATGCAGGACAGGCCATGGAGAAACGGGAGCCTTACTCCGCTGATGGGCGGGATGTAAATTGCCGACAGCCACTCTGGAGAAGTGTACGGTCTGTCCTGAAACATCTAAAAAACTGAGCTTAGAGACCATAGGGAACTTCCACTCATGAGCGTATAAATTGGGAAAACTAAAAATCAGCAAGACACAGGCACCCCAATGTTTAGGGCTGCTCTGTTGACAAGAACCTCCATTTCGTTACACCTTAAATATCCCAGGAAAGAGAAAAATGGATAAAGAAGTTGTGGTCCTTATGTACAATGGAATATCACTCAGCCATGAAATCAACATCATAAGGCTAGTAGCAGCATGATGAGTGGATTTAGGTACGACGATTCTAAGTGAAATAAGTCACACAGAAAAGGACACTTATCATAAAATATCACTTATAGAGGGAATGTAAAAACCGCTACCCGTGAATTAAATTACAAAACAGAACAGAGTCACACGTTTAGAAAACACACTATGGCTGCTTAACGGGAAAGGTGAGGTGGGGTGATGCATAAAACAAGGGTTTCAAATTAGCTCAGATACCGTTCCATAAACCCAATATGTAATAGACAAGACCTACTGCTTGCTCAGTGAATTGGACTCAACACCCCCTATTCACCGCCCAAGAATATATCTGACTACTAAGAATCTTAAAACCTATGTATTGATATCTCTCTGGAAGTGAGTCAAGTGGGTGTAAAGCGGCATAAACACAGCAGTGAAAAGCAGCTAAACCCCATTATAAAAATCAATTACTTTTAAAAACCCGTGAAACAAAGACAGTGAAAGAGAGAGAAATTCTTACAAAATTCGTTCACGGGCTGTGATGCCACCTGGATTGACCATATCTACCCCACAGCTGATTGAGACATAAGGGTGGACACTCTTCGGGCTGAGAGGTTTGGTGAGGTTGGGTGAGCAAATGCACACCCTTTAAAGTAATACTGCGTGGTACCCATCCCATGGGTCCCAAATCTCCAGGTTCAAGGGCATCTTCCTACATCGAAAACATGCATGAGAAACCCAGAAGATGGTACACCGTGTGATCGGGAAACGTTTCTAAAACGCACCTAATTTCTCATCTCCTTGTGCTCGGGTTCGCCATTCCAGCCGCTTTACTAGCAATCTCCCTCTTTGAAGAATCAGCACCTTTAACCTCCTGTTCCGTACAGGTTGCAATTTGTCCTGAGGATGAACGGGAAGAGGGGGAACCAATGAGAGACTAGCTCTAGGTGTTGGGACAGGCACAGGTCACTCTATTTTCCCATCAAGAAGAAGAATAAACCACAGGCTCAGCCTGCCGCCCGGGACCAGAATAGGGCCTGAAGCAATCCTGCGCTTTTGCGGCCAGCTCCCAAGGAAGCGAGTTGAAAAATGGAGCTCAGGGGCACTGCAATTAACAAACCTGCAGTCTTATAAATGATCACTCTCGTCCACAAATATCTTGAGGGAAGGCAACGAAGAGGATTTGAAAGCAAGGCAGAATTGCAGGAAACAGATTTCAGGAGGGAGATTCGAATCGCCTTTAAAGCACAGGAAAAGCGGCAAAACCTCGACAATGATGCCCTTGGCCAAAAAGGGCGTATGCGTTTTTTCCTGAATATATTCAGGAAAAAACGCATACGCCCTTTTTGGCCAACCAAGCAACCTGGAAAGGCAAATCAGCGCTACAAAGAAGTATCACTTCCCAACAGTCAAAAGGTCCATGCTGAGTAAAGTGTCAAAACCAGAAATGCAGGACAGGCCATGGAGAAACGGGAGCCTTGCTACGCTGATGGGCAGGATGTAAATTGCGAACAGCCACTCTGGAGAAGTGTACGGTGTGTCCTCAAACATCTAAAAAACTCAGCTTAGAGAGCATAGGGCACTTCCACTCATGGGCGTATAAATTGGGAAAACTAAAAATCAGCAAGACACAGGCACCCCAAAGTTTAGGGCTGCTCTGTTGACAAGAACCTCCACTTCGTTACACCTTAAATATCCCAGGAAAGAGAAAAATTGATAAAGAAGTTGTGGTCCTTATGTACAATGGAATATCACTCAGCCATGAAATCAACGTCATAAGGCTAGTAGCAGCATGATGAGTGGATTGAGGTACGACGATTCTAAGTGAAATAAGTCACACAGAAAAAGACACTTATCATAAGATATCACTTATAGAGGAAGTGTAAGAACCGCTACCCTTGAACTGAATTACAAAACAGAACAGAGTCACACGTTTAGAAAACACACTATGGCTGCTTAACGGGAAAGGTGAGGTGGGGTGATGCATAAAACAAGGGTTTCAAATTAGCTCAGATATCGTTCCATAAACCCAATATGTAATAGACAAGACCTACTCCTAGCTCAGTGAATTGGACTCAACACCCCCTATTCACCGCCCAAGAATATATCTGACTAGTAAGAATCTTAAAACCTATGTATTGATATCTCTCTGTAAGTGAGTCAAGTGGGTGTAAAGCGGCATAAACACAGCAGTGAAAAGCAGCTAAACCCCATTATAAAAATCAATTACTTTTAAAAACCCGTGAAACAAATACAGTGAAAGAGAGAGAAATTCTTACAAAATTCGTTCAGAGGCTGTGATGCCACCTGGATTGACCATATCTAGACCCACAGCTGATTGAGACATAAGGGTGGACACTCTTGGGGCTGAGAGGTTTGGTGAGGTTGGGTGAGCAAATGCACACCCTTTAAAGTAATACTGCATGGTACCCATCCCATGGGTCCCAAATCTCCAGGTTCTAGGGCATCTTCCTACATCGAAAACATGCATGAGAAACCCAGAAGATGGTACACCGTGTGATCGGGAAACGTTTCTAAAACGCACCTAATTTCTCATCTCCTTGTGCTCGGGTTCGCCATTCCAGCCGCTTTACTAGCAATCTCCCTCTTTGAAGAATCAGCACCTTTAACCTCCTGTTCCGTACAGGTTGCAATTTGTCCTGAGGATGAACGGGAAGAGGGGGAACCAATGAGAGACTAGCTCTAGGTGTGGGACAGGCACAGGTCACTCTATTTTCCCATCAGGAAGAAGAATTAACCACAGGCTCAGCCTGCCGCCCGGGACCAGAATAGGGCCTGAAGCAATCCTGCGCTTTTGCGGCCAGCTCCCAAGGAAGCGAGTTGAAAAATGGAGCTCAGGGGCACTGCAATTAACAAACCTGCAGTCTTATAAATGATCACTCTCGTCCACAAATATCTTGAGGGAAGGCAACGAAGAGGATTTGAAAGCAAGGCAGAATTGCAGGAAACAGATTTCAGGAGGGAGATTCGAATCGCCTTTAAAGCACAGGAAAAGCGGCAAAACCTCGACAATGATGCCCTTGGCCAAAAAGGGCGTATGCGTTTTTTCCTGAATATATTCAGGAAAAAACGCATACGCCCTTTTTGGCCAACCAAGCAACCTGGAAAGGCAAATCAGCGCTACAAAGAAGTATCGCTTCCCATCAGTCAAAAGGTCCATGCTGAGTAAAGTGTCAAAACCAGAAATGCAGGACAGGCCATGGAGAAACGGGAGCCTTGCTACGCTGATGGGCAGGATGTAAATTGCCAACAGCCACTCTGGAGAAGTGTACGGTGTGTCCTGAAACATCTAAAAAACTCAGATTAGAGAGCATAGGGCACTTCCACTCATGGGCGTATAAATTGGGAAAACTAAAAATCAGCAAGACACAGGCACCCCAAAGTTTAGGGCTGCTCTGTTGACAAGAACCTCCACTTCGTTACACCTTAAATATCCCAGGAAAGAGAAAAATGGATAAAGAAGTTGTGGTCCTTATGTACAATGGAATATCACTCAGCCATGAAATCAACGTCATAAGGCTAGTAGCAGCATGATGAGTGGATTTAGGTACGACGATTCTAAGTGAAATAAGTCACACAGAAAAAGACACTTATCATAAGATATCACTTATAGAGGAAGTGTAAGAACCGCTACCCTTGAACTGAATTACAAAACAGAACAGAGTCACACGTTTAGAAAACACACTATGGCTGCTTAACGGGAAAGGTGAGGTGGGGTGATGCATAAAACAAGGGTTTCAAATTAGCTCAGATATCGTTCCATAAAACCAATATGTAATAGACAAGACCTACTCCTAGCTCAGTGAATTGGACTCAACACCCCCTATTCACCGCCCAAGAATATATCTGACTAGTAAGAATCTTAAAACCTATGTATTGATATCTCTCTGTAAGTGAGTCAAGTGGGTGTAAAGCGGCATAAACACAGCAGTGAAAAGCAGCTAAACCCCATTATAAAAATCAATTACTTTTAAAAACCCGTGAAACAAATACAGTGAAAGAGAGAGAAATTCTTACAAAATTCGTTCAGAGGCTGTGATGCCACCTGGATTGACCATATCTAGACCCACAGCTGATTGAGACATAAGGGTGGACACTCTTGGGGCTGAGATGTTTGGTGAGGTTGGGTGAGCAAATGCACACCCTTTAAAGTAATACTGCGTGGTACCCATCCCATGGGTCCCAAATCTCCAGGTTCTAGGGCATCTTCCTACATCGAAAACATGCATGAGAAACCCAGAAGATGGTACACCGTGTGATCGGGAAACGTTTCTAAAACGCACCTAATTTCTCATCTCCTTGTGCTCGGGTTCGCCATTCCAGCCGCTTAACTAGCAATCTTCCTCTTTGAAGAATCAGCACCTTTAACCTCCTGTTCCGTACAGGTTGCAATTTGTCCTGAGGATGAACGGGAAGAGGGGGAACCAATGAGAGACTAGCTCTAGGTGTTGGGACAGGCACAGGTCACTCTATTTTCCCATCAGGAAGAAGAATTAACCACAGGCTCAGCCTGCCGCCCGGGACCAGAATAGGGCCTGAAGCAATCCTGCGCTTTTGCGGCCAGCTCCCAAGAAAGCGAGTTGAAAATTGGAGCTCAGGGGCACTGCAGTTCACAAACCTGCAGTCTTATAAATGTTCACTCTCGTCCACAAATATATCGAGGGAAGGCAACGAAGAGGATTTGAAAGCAAGGCAGAATTGCAGGAAACAGATTTCAGGAGGGAGATTCGAATCGCCTTTAAAGCACAGGAAAAGCGGTAAAACCTCGACAATGATGCCCTTGGCCAAAAAGGGCGTATGCGTTTTTTCCTGAATATATTCAGGAAAAAACGCATACGCCCTTTTTGGCCAACCAAGCAACCTGGAAAGGCAAATCAGCGTTACAAAGAAGTCTCGCTTCCCATCGTTCAAAAGGGCCATGCTGAATAAAGTGTCAAAACCAGAAATGCAGGACAGGCCATGGAGAAACGGGAGCCTTGCTACGCTGATGGGCAGGATGTAAATTGCCAACAGCCACTCTGGAGAAGTGTACGGTGTGTCCTGAAACATCTAAAAAACTCAGCTTAGAGAGCATAGGGCACTTCCACTTATGGGCGTATAAATTGGGAAAACTAAAAATCAGCAAGACACAGGCACCCCAACTTTTAGGGCTGCTCTGTTGACAAGAACCTCCACTTCGTTACACCTTAAATATCCCAGGAAAGAGAAAAATGGATAAAGAAGTTGTGGTCCTTATGTACAATGGAATATCACTCAGCCATGAAATCAACGTCATAAGGCTAGTAGCAGCATGATGAGTGGATTGAGGTACGACGATTCTAAGTGAAATAAGTCACACAGAAAAAGACACTTATCATAAATATCACTTATAGAGGGAACATTAAAACCGCTACCCTTGAACTGAATTACAAAACAGAACAGAGTCACACGTTTAGAAAACACACTATGGCTGCTTAACGGGAAAGGTGAGGTGGGGTGATGCATAAAACAAGGGTTACAAATTAGCTCAGATACCGTTCCATAAACCCAATATGTAATAGACAAGACCTATTCCTAGCTCAGTGAATTGGACTCAACACCCCCTATTCACCGCCCAAGAATATATCTGATTAGTAAGAATCTTAAAACCTATGTATTGATATGTCTCTGTAAGTGAGTCAAGTGGGTGTAAAGCGGCATAAACACAGCTGTGAAAAGCAGCTAAACCCCATTATAAAAATCAATTACTTTTAAAAACCCGTGAAACAAAGACAGTGAAAGAGAGAGAAATTCTTACAAAATTCGTTCAGGGGCTGTGATGCCAACTGGATTGAGCATATCTAGACCCACAGCTGATTGAGACATAAGGGTGGACACTCTTGGGGCTGAGAGATTTGTTGAGGTTGGGTGAGCAAACGCAGACCCTTTAAAGTAATACTGCGTGGTACCCATCCCATGGGTCCCAAATCTCCAGGTTCAAGGGCATCTTCCTACATCGAAAACATGCATGAGAAACCCACAAGATGGTAAATCGTGTGATCGGGAAACGTTTCTAAAACGCACCTAATTTCTCATCTCCTTGTGCTCGGGTTCGCCATTCCAGCCGCTTTACTAGCAATCTCCCTCTTTAAAGAATAAGCACATTTAACCTCCTGTTCCGTACAGGTTGCAATTTGTCCTGAGGATGAACGGGAAGAGGGGGAACCAATGAGAGACTAGCTCTAGGTGTTGGGAGAGGCACAGGTCACTCTATTTTCCCATCAGGAAGAAGAATTAACCACAGGCTCAGCCTGCCGCCCGGGACCAGAATAGGGCCTGAAGCAATCCTGCGCTTTTGCGGCCAGCTCCCAAGAAAGCGAGTTGAAAATTGGAGCTCAGGGGCACTGCAGTTCACAAACCTGCAGTCTTATAAATGTTCACTCTCGTCCACAAATATATCGAGGGAAGGCAAAGAAGAGGATTTGAAAGCAAGGCAGAATTGCAGGAAACAGATTTCAGGAGGGAGATTCGAATCGCCTTTAAAGCACAGGAAAAGCGGTAAAACCTCGACAATGATGCCCTTGGCCAAAAAGGGCGTATGCGTTTTTTCCTGAATATATTCAGGAAAAAACGCATACGCCCTTTTTGGCCAACCAAGCAACCTGGAAAGGCAAATCAGCGTTACAAAGAAGTCTCGCTTCCCATCGTTCAAAAGGGCCATGCTGAATAAAGTGTCAAAACCAGAAATGCAGGACAGGCCATGGAGAAACGGGAGCCTTGCTACGCTGATGGGCAGGATGTAAATTGCCAACAGCCACTCTGGAGAAGTGTACGGTGTGTCCTGAAACATCTAAAAAACTCAGCTTAGAGAGCATAGGGCACTTCCACTTATGGGCGTATAAATTGGGAAAACTAAAAATCAGCAAGACACAGGCACCCCAACTTTTAGGGCTGCTCTGTTGACAAGAACCTCCACTTCGTTACACCTTAAATATCCCAGGAAAGAGAAAAATGGATAAAGAAGTTGTGGTCCTTATGTACAATGGAATATCACTCAGCCATGAAATCAACGTCATAAGGCTAGTAGCAGCATGATGAGTGGATTGAGGTACGACGATTCTAAGTGAAATAAGTCACACAGAAAAAGACACTTATCATAAATATCACTTATAGAGGGAACATTAAAACCGCTACCCTTGAACTGAATTACAAAACAGAACAGAGTCACACGTTTAGAAAACACACTATGGCTGCTTAACGGGAAAGGTGAGGTGGGGTGATGCATAAAACAAGGGTTACAAATTAGCTCAGATACCGTTCCATAAACCCAATATGTAATAGACAAGACCTATTCCTAGCTCAGTGAATTGGACTCAACACCCCCTATTCACCGCCCAAGAATATATCTGATTAGTAAGAATCTTAAAACCTATGTATTGATATGTCTCTGTAAGTGAGTCAAGTGGGTGTAAAGCGGCATAAACACAGCTGTGAAAAGCAGCTAAACCCCATTATAAAAATCAATTACTTTTAAAAACCCGTGAAACAAAGACAGTGAAAGAGAGAGAAATTCTTACAAAATTCGTTCAGGGGCTGTGATGCCAACTGGATTGAGCATATCTAGACCCACAGCTGATTGAGACATAAGGGTGGACACTCTTGGGGCTGAGAGATTTGTTGAGGTTGGGTGAGCAAACGCAGACCCTTTAAAGTAATACTGCGTGGTACCCATCCCATGGGTCCCAAATCTCCAGGTTCAAGGGCATCTTCCTACATCGAAAACATGCATGAGAAACCCACAAGATGGTAAATCGTGTGATCGGGAAACGTTTCTAAAACGCACCTAATTTCTCATCTCCTTGTGCTCGGGTTCGCCATTCCAGCCGCTTTACTAGCAATCTCCCTCTTTAAAGAATAAGCACATTTAACCTCCTGTTCCGTACAGGTTGCAATTTGTCCTGAGGATGAACGGGAAGAGGGGGAACCAATGAGAGACTAGCTCTAGGTGTTGGGAGAGGCACAGGTCACTCTATTTTCCCATCAGGAAGAAGAATTAACCACAGGCTCAGCCTGCCGCCCGGGACCAGAATAGGGCCTGAAGCAATCCTGCGCTTTTGCGGCCAGCTCCCAAGAAAGCGAGTTGAAAATTGGAGCTCAGGGGCACTGCAGTTCACAAACCTGCAGTCTTATAAATGTTCACTCTCGTCCACAAATATATCGAGGGAAGGCAACGAAGAGGATTTGAAAGCAAGGCAGAATTGCAGGAAACAGATTTCAGGAGGGAGATTCGAATCGCCTTTAAAGCACAGGAAAAGCGGTAAAACCTCGACAATGATGCCCTTGGCCAAAAAGGGCGTATGCGTTTTTTCCTGAATATATTCAGGAAAAAACGCATACGCCCTTTTTGGCCAACCAAGCAACCTGGAAAGGCAAATCAGCGTTACAAAGAAGTCTCGCTTCCCATCGTTCAAAAGGGCCATGCTGAATAAAGTGTCAAAACCAGAAATGCAGGACAGGCCATGGAGAAACGGGAGCCTTGCTACGCTGATGGGCAGGATGTAAATTGCCAACAGCCACTCTGGAGAAGTGTACGGTGTGTCCTGAAACATCTAAAAAACTCAGCTTAGAGAGCATAGGGCACTTCCACTTATGGGCGTATAAATTGGGAAAACTAAAAATCAGCAAGACACAGGCACCCCAACTTTTAGGGCTGCTCTGTTGACAAGAACCTCCACTTCGTTACACCTTAAATATCCCAGGAAAGAGAAAAATGGATAAAGAAGTTGTGGTCCTTATGTACAATGGAATATCACTCAGCCATGAAATCAACGTCATAAGGCTAGTAGCAGCATGATGAGTGGATTGAGGTACGACGATTCTAAGTGAAATAAGTCACACAGAAAAAGACACTTATCATAAATATCACTTATAGAGGGAACATTAAAACCGCTACCCTTGAACTGAATTACAAAACAGAACAGAGTCACACGTTTAGAAAACACACTATGGCTGCTTAACGGGAAAGGTGAGGTGGGGTGATGCATAAAACAAGGGTTACAAATTAGCTCAGATACCGTTCCATAAACCCAATATGTAATAGACAAGACCTATTCCTAGCTCAGTGAATTGGACTCAACACCCCCTATTCACCGCCCAAGAATATATCTGATTAGTAAGAATCTTAAAACCTATGTATTGATATGTCTCTGTAAGTGAGTCAAGTGGGTGTAAAGCGGCATAAACACAGCTGTGAAAAGCAGCTAAACCCCATTATAAAAATCAATTACTTTTAAAAACCCGTGAAACAAAGACAGTGAAAGAGAGAGAAATTCTTACAAAATTCGTTCAGGGGCTGTGATGCCAACTGGATTGAGCATATCTAGACCCACAGCTGATTGAGACATAAGGGTGGACACTCTTGGGGCTGAGAGATTTGTTGAGGTTGGGTGAGCAAACGCAGACCCTTTAAAGTAATACTGCGTGGTACCCATCCCATGGGTCCCAAATCTCCAGGTTCAAGGGCATCTTCCTACATCGAAAACATGCATGAGAAACCCACAAGATGGTAAATCGTGTGATCGGGAAACGTTTCTAAAACGCACCTAATTTCTCATCTCCTTGTGCTCGGGTTCGCCATTCCAGCCGCTTTACTAGCAATCTCCCTCTTTAAAGAATAAGCACATTTAACCTCCTGTTCCGTACAGGTTGCAATTTGTCCTGAGGATGAACGGGAAGAGGGGGAACCAATGAGAGACTAGCTCTAGGTGTTGGGAGAGGCACAGGTCACTCTATTTTCCCATCAGGAAGAAGAATTAACCACAGGCTCAGCCTGCCGCCCGGGACCAGAATAGGGCCTGAAGCAATCCTGCGCTTTTGCGGCCAGCTCCCAAGAAAGCGAGTTGAAAATTGGAGCTCAGGGGCACTGCAGTTCACAAACCTGCAGTCTTATAAATGTTCACTCTCGTCCACAAATATATCGAGGGAAGGCAACGAAGAGGATTTGAAAGCAAGGCAGAATTGCAGGAAACAGATTTCAGGAGGGAGATTCGAATCGCCTTTAAAGCACAGGAAAAGCGGTAAAACCTCGACAATGATGCCCTTGGCCAAAAAGGGCGTATGCGTTTTTTCCTGAATATATTCAGGAAAAAACGCATACGCCCTTTTTGGCCAACCAAGCAACCTGGAAAGGCAAATCAGCGTTACAAAGAAGTCTCGCTTCCCATCGTTCAAAAGGGCCATGCTGAATAAAGTGTCAAAACCAGAAATGCAGGACAGGCCATGGAGAAACGGGAGCCTTGCTACGCTGATGGGCAGGATGTAAATTGCCAACAGCCACTCTGGAGAAGTGTACGGTGTGTCCTGAAACATCTAAACAACTCAGCTTAGAGAGCATAGGGCACTTCCACTCATGGGCGTATAAATTGGGAAAACTAAAAATCAGCAAGACACAGGCACCCCAACTTTTAGGGCTGCTCTGTTGACAAGAACCTCCACTTCGTTACACCTTAAATATCCCAGGAAAGAGAAAAATGGATAAAGAAGTTGTGGTCCTTATGTACAATGGAATATCACTCAGCCATGAAATCAACGTCATAAGGCTAGTAGCAGCATGATGAGTGGATTGAGGTACGACGATTCTAAGTGAAATAAGTCACACAGAAAAAGACACTTATCATAAGATATCACTTATAGAGGGAACATAAAAACCACTACCCTTGAACTGAATTACAAAACAGAACAGAGTCACACGTTTAGAAAACACACTATGGCTGCTTAACGGGAAAGGTGAGCTGGGGTGATGCATAAAACAAGGGTTTCAAATTAGCTCAGATACCGTTCCATAAACCCAATATGTAATAGACAAGACCTACTCCTAGCTCAGTGAATTGGACTCAACATCCCCTATTCACCGCCCAAGAATATATCTGACTAGTAAGAATCTTAAAACCTATGTATTGATATCTCTCTGGAAGTGAGTCAAGTGGGTGTAAAGCGGCATAAACACAGCAGTGAAAAGCAGCTAAACCCCATTATAAAAATCAATTACTTTTAAAAACCCGTGAAACAAAGACAGTGAAAGAGAGAGAAATTCTTACAAAATTCGTTCAGGGGCTGTGATGCCAACTGGATTGAGCATATCTAGACCCACAGCTGATTGAGACATAAGGGTGGACACTCTTGGGGCTGAGAGATTTGTTGAGGTTGGGTGAGCAAACGCAGACCCTTTAAAGTAATACTGCGTGGTACTCATCCCATGGGTCCCAAATCTCCAGGTTCAAGGGCATCTTCCTACATCGAAAACATGCATGAGAAACCCACAAGATGGTAAATCGTGTGATCGGGAAACGTTTCTAAAACGCACCTAATTTCTCATCTCCTTGTGCTCGGGTTCGCCATTCCAGCCGCTTTACTAGCAATCTCCCTCTTTAAGAATAAGCACATTTAACCTCCTGTTCCGTACAGGTTGCAATTTGTCCTGAGGATGAACGGGAAGAGGGGGAACCAATGAGAGACTAGCTCTAGGTGTTGGGAGAGGCACAGGTCACTCTATTTTCCCATCAGGAAGAAGAATTAACCACAGGCTCAGCCTGCCGCCCGGGACCAGAATAGGGCCTGAAGCAATCCTGCGCTTTTGCGGCCAGCTCCCAAGAAAGCGAGTTGAAAATTGGAGCTCAGGGGCACTGCAGTTCACAAACCTGCAGTCTTATAAATGTTCACTCTCGTCCACAAATATATCGAGGGAAGGCAACGAAGAGGATTTGAAAGCAAGGCAGAATTGCAGGAAACAGATTTCAGGAGGGAGATTCGAATCGCCTTTAAAGCACAGGAAAAGCGGTAAAACCTCGACAATGATGCCCTTAGCCAAAAAGGGCGTATGCGTTTTTTCCTGAATATATTCAGGAAAAAACGCATACGCCCTTTTTGGCCAACCAAGCAACCTGGAAAGGCAAATCAGTGTTACAAAGAAGTCTCGCTTCCCATCGTTCAAAAGGGCCATGCTGAATAAAGTGTCAAAACCAGAAATGCAGGACAGGCCATGGAGAAACGGGAGCATTGCTACGCTGATGGGCAGGATGTAAATTGCCAACAGCCACTCTGGAGAAGTGTACGGTGTGTCCTGAAACATCTATAAAACTCAGCTTAGAGAGCATAGGGCACTTCCACTCATGGGCGTATAAATTGGGAAAACTAAAAATCAGCAAGACACAGGCACCCCAACTTTTAGGGCTGCTCTGTTGACAAGAACCTCCACTTCGTTACACCTTAAATATCCCAGGAAAGAGAAAAATGGATAAAGAAGTTGTGGTCCTTATGTACAATGGAATATCACTCAGCCATGAAATCAACGTCATAAGGCTAGTAGCAGCATGATGAGTGGATTGAGGTACGACGATTCTAAGTGAAATAAGTCACACAGAAAAAGACACTTATCATAAGATATCACTTATAGAGGGAACATAAAAACCACTACCCTTGAAATGAATTACAAAACAGAACAGAGTCACACGTTTAGAAAACACACTATGGCTGCTTAACGGGAAAGGTGAGGTGGGGTGATGCATAAAACAAGGGTTACAAATTAGCTCAGATACCGTTCCATAAACCCAATATGTAATAGACAAGACCTATTCCTAGCTCAGTGAATTGGACTCAACACCCCCTATTCACCGCCCAAGAATATATCTGATTAGTAAGAATCTTAAAACCTATGTATTGATATCTCTCTGTAAGTGAGTCAAGTGGGTGTAAAGCGGCATAAACACAGCAGTGAAAAGCAGCTAAACCCCATTATAAAAATCAATTACTTTTAAAAACCCGTGAAACAAAGACAGTGAAAGAGAGAGAAATTCTTACAAAATTCGTTCAGGGGCTGTGATGCCACCTGGATTGAGCATATCTAGACCCACAGCTGATTGAGACATAAGGGTGGACACTCTTGGGGCTGAGAGATTTGTTGAGGTTGGGTGAGCAAACGCAGACCCTTTAAAGTAATACTGCGTGGTACCCATCCCATGGGTCCCAAATCTCCAGGTTCAAGGGCATCTTCCTACATCGAAAACATGCATGAGAAACCCACAAGATGGTAAATCGTGTGATCGGGAAACGTTTCTAAAACGCACCTAATTTCTCATCTCCTTGTTCTCGGGTTCGCCATTCCAGCCGCTTTACTAGCAATCTCCCTCTTTAAAGAATAAGCACATTTAACCTCCTGTTCCGTACAGGTTGCAATTTGTCCTGAGGATGAACGGGAAGAGGGGGAACCAATGAGAGACTAGCTCTAGGTGTTGGGAGAGGCACAGGTCACTCTATTTTCCCATCAGGAAGAAGAATTAACCACAGGCTCAGCCTGCCGCCCGGGACCAGAATAGGGCCTGAAGCAATCCTGCGCTTTTGCGGCCAGCTCCCAAGAAAGCAAGTTGAAAATTGGAGCTCAGGGGCACTGCAGTTCACAAACCTGCAGTCTTATAAATGTTCACTCTCGTCCACAAATATATCGAGGGAAGGCAAAGAAGAGGATTTGAAAGCAAGGCAGAATTGCAGGAAACAGATTTCAGGAGGGAGATTCGAATCGCCTTTAAAGCACAGGAAAAGCGGTAAAACCTCGACAATGATGCCCTTGGCCAAAAAGGGCGTATGCGTTTTTTCCTGAATATATTCAGGAAAAAACGCATACGCCCTTTTTGGCCAACCAAGCAACCTGGAAAGGCAAATCAGCGTTACAAAGAAGTCTCGCTTCCCATCGTTCAAAAGGGCCATGCTGAATAAAGTGTCAAAACCAGAAATGCAGGACAGGCCATGGAGAAACGGGAGCCTTGCTACGCTGATGGGCAGGATGTAAATTGCCAACAGCCACTCTGGAGAAGTGTACGGTGTGTCCTGAAACATCTAAAAAACTCAGCTTAGAGAGCATAGGGCACTTCCACTCATGGGCGTATAAATTGGGAAAACTAAAAATCAGCAAGACACAGGCACCCCAACTTTTAGGGCTGCTCTGTTGACAAGAACCTCCACTTCGTTACACCTTAAATATCCCAGGAAAGAGAAAAATGGATAAAGAAGTTGTGGTCCTTATGTACAATGGAATATCACTCAGCCATGAAATCAACGTCATAAGGCTAGTAGCAGCATGATGAGTGGATTGAGGTACGACGATTCTAAGTGAAATAAGTCACACAGAAAAAGACACTTATCATAAGATATCACTTATAGAGGGAACATAAAAACCACTACCCTTGAACTGAATTACAAAACAGAACAGAGTCACACGTTTAGAAAACACACTATGGCTGCTTAACGGGAAAGGTGAGGTGGGGTGATGCATAAAACAAGGGTTTCAAATTAGCTCAGATACCGTTCCATAAACCCAATAAGTAATAGACAAGACCTACTCCTAGTTCAGTGAATTGGACTCAACACCCCCTATTCACCTCGCAAGAATATATCTGACTAGTAAGAATCTTAAAACCTATGTATTGATATCTCTCTGTAAGTGAGTCAAGTGGGTGTAAAGCAGCATAAACACAGCAGTGAAAAGCAGATAAACCCCATTATAAAAATCAATTACTTTTAAAAACCCGTGAAACAAAGACAGTGAAAGAGAGAGAAATTCTTACAAAATTCGTTCAGGGGCTGTGATGCCACCTGGATTGACCATATCTAGACCCACAGCTGATTGAGACATAAGGGTGGACACTCTTGGGGCTGAGAGGTTTGCTGAGGTTGGGTGAGCAAATGCACACCCTTTAAAGTAATACTGCGTGGTACCCATCCCATGGGTCCCAAATCTCCAGGTTCAAGGGCATATTCCTACATAGAAAACATACATGAGAAACCCAGAAGTCACACACCGTGTGATCGGGAAAGGTTTCTAAAACGCACCTAATTTCTCATCTCCTTGTGCTCGGGTTCGCCATTCCAGCCGCTTTACTAGCAATCTGCCTCTTTGAAGAATCAGCACCTTTAACCTCCTGTTCCGTACAGGTTGCAATTTGTCCTGAGGATGAACGGGAAGAGGGGGAACCAATGAGAGACTAGCTCTAGGTGTTGGGACAGGCACAGGTCACTCTATTTTCCCATCAGGAAGAAGAATTAACCACAGGCTCAGCCTGCCGCCCGGGACCAGAATAGGGCCTGAAGCAATCCTGCGCTTTTGCGGACAACTCCCAAGAAAGCGAGTTGAAAAATGGAGCTCAGGGGCACTGCAATTCACAAACCTGCAGACTTATAAATGATCACTCTCGTCCACAAATATATCGAGGGAAGGCAACGAAGAGGATTTGAAAGCAAGGCAGAATTGCAGGAAACAGATTTCAGGAGGGAGATTCGATTCGCCTTTAAAGCACAGGAAAAGCGGTAAAACCTCGACAATGATGCCCTTGGCCAAAAAGGGCGTATGCGTTTTTTCCTGAATATATTCAGGAAAAAACGCATACGCCCTTTTTGGCCAACCAAGCAACCTGGAAAGGCAAATCAGCGTTACAAAGAAGTCTCGCTTCCCATCGTTCAAAAGGGCCATGCTGAATAAAGTGTCAAAACCAGAAATGCAGGACAGGCCATGGAGAAACGGGAGCCTTGCTACGCTGATGGGCAGGATGTAAATTGCCAACAGCCACTCTGGAGAAGTGTACGGTGTGTCCTGAAACATCTAAAAAACTCAGCTTAGAGAGCATAGGGCACTTCCACTCATGGGCGTATAAATTGGGAAAACTAAAAATCAGCAAGACACAGGCACCCCAACTTTTAGGGCTGCTCTGTTGACAAGAACCTCCACTTCGTTACACCTTAAATATCCCAGGAAAGAGAAAAATGGATAAAGAAGTTGTGGTCCTTATGTACAATGGAATATCACTCAGCCATGAAATCAACGTCATAAGGCTAGTAGCAGCATGATGAGTGGATTGAGGTACGACGATTCTAAGTGAAATAAGTCACACAGAAAAAGACACTTATCATAAGATATCACTTATAGAGGGAACATAAAAACCACTACCCTTGAACTGAATTACAAAACAGAACAGAGTCACACGTTTAGAAAACACACTATGGCTGCTTAACGGGAAAGGTGAGGTGGGGTGATGCATAAAACAAGGGTTACAAATTAACTCAGATACCGTTCCATAAACCCAATATGTAATAGACAAGACCTATTCCTAGCTCAGTGAATTGGACTCAACACCCCCTATTCACCGCCCAAGAATATATCTGATTAGTAAGAATCTTAAAACCTATGTATTGATATCTCTCTGTAAGTGAGTCAAGTGGGTGTAAAGCGGCATAAACACAGCTGTGAAAAGCAGCTAAACCCCATTATAAAAATCAATTACTTTTAAAAACCCGTGAAACAAACACAGTGAAAGAGAGAGAAATTCTTACAAAATTCGTTCAGGGGCTGTGATGCCAACTGGATTGAGCATATCTAGACCCACAGCTGATTGAGACATAAGGGTGGACACTCTTGGGGCTGAGAGATTTGTTGAGGTTGGGTGAGCAAACGCAGACCCTTTAAAGTAATACTGCGTGGTACCCATCCCATGGGTCCCAAATCTCCAGGTTCAAGGGCATCTTCCTACATCGAAAACATGCATGAGAAACCCACAAGATGGTAAATCGTGTGATCGGGAAACGTTTCTAAAACGCACCTAATTTCTCATCTCCTTGTGCTCGGGTTCGCCATTCCAGCCGCTTTACTAGCAATCTCCCTCTTTAAAGAATAAGCACATTTAACCTCCTGTTCCGTACAGGTTGCAATTTGTCCTGAGGATGAACGGGAAGAGGGGGAACCAATGAGAGACTAGCTCTAGGTGTTGGGAGAGGCACAGGTCACTCTATTTTCCCATCAGGAAGAAGAATTAACCACAGGCTCAGCCTGCCGCCCGGGACCAGAATAGGGCCTGAAGCAATCCTGCGCTTTTGCGGCCAGCTCCCAAGAAAGCGAGTTGAAAATTGGAGCTCAGGGGCACTGCAGTTCACAAACCTGCAGTCTTATAAATGTTCACTCTCGTCCACAAATATATCGAGGGAAGGCAACGAAGAGGATTTGAAAGCAAGGCAGAATTGCAGGAAACAGATTTCAGGAGGGAGATTCGAATCGCCTTTAAAGCACAGGAAAAGCGGTAAAACCTCGACAATGATGCCCTTGGCCAAAAAGGGCGTATGCGTTTTTTCCTGAATATATTCAGGAAAAAACGCATACGCCCTTTTTGGCCAACCAAGCAACCTGGAAAGGCAAATCAGCGTTACAAAGAAGTCTCGCTTCCCATCGTTCAAAAGGGCCATGCTGAATAAAGTGTCAAAACCAGAAATGCAGGACAGGCCATGGAGAAACGGGAGCCTTGCTACGCTGATGGGCAGGATGTAAATTGCCAACAGCCACTCTGGAGAAGTGTACGGTGTGTCCTGAAACATCTAAAAAACTCAGCTTAGAGAGCATAGGGCACTTCCACTCATGGGCGTATAAATTGGGAAAACTAAAAATCAGCAAGACACAGGCACCCCAACTTTTAGGGCTGCTCTGTTGACAAGAACCTCCACTTCGTTACACCTTAAATATCCCAGGAAAGAGAAAAATGGATAAAGAAGTTGTGGTCCTTATGTACAATGGAATATCACTCAGCCATGAAATCAACGTCATAAGGCTAGTAGCAGCATGATGAGTGGATTGAGGTACGACGATTCTAAGTGAAATAAGTCACACAGAAAAAGACACTTATCATAAGATATCACTTATAGAGGGAACATAAAAACCACTACCCTTGAACTGAATTACAAAACAGAACAGAGTCACACGTTTAGAAAACACACTATGGCTGCTTAACGGGAAAGGTGAGGTGGGGTGATGCATAAAACAAGGGTTACAAATTAGCTCAGATACCGTTCCATAAACCCAATATGTAATAGACAAGACCTATTCCTAGCTCAGTGAATTGGACTCAACACCCCCTATTCACCGCCCAAGAATATATCTGATTAGTAAGAATCTTAAAACCTCTGTATTGATATCTCTCTGTAAGTGAGTCAAGTGGGTGTAAAGCGGCATAAACACAGCTGTGAAAAGCAGCTAAACCCCATTATAAAAATCAATTACTTTTAAAAACCCGTGACACAAAGACAGTGAAAGAGAGAGAAATTCTTACAAAATTCGTTCAGGGGCTGTGATGCCAACTGGATTGAGCATATCTAGACCCACAGCTGATTGAGACATAAGGGTGGACACTCTTGGGGCTGAGAGATTTGTTGAGGTTGGGTGAGCAAACGCAGACCCTTTAAAGTAATACTGCGTGGTACCCATCCCATGGGTCCCAAATCTCCAGGTTCAAGGGCATCTTCCTACATCGAAAACATGCATGAGAAACCCACAAGATGGTAAATCGTGTGATCGGGAAACGTTTCTAAAACGCACCTAATTTCTCATCTCCTTGTGCTCGGGTTCGCCATTCCAGCCGCTTTACTAGCAATCTCCCTCTTTAAAGAATAAGCACATTTAACCTCCTGTTCCGTACAGGTTGCAATTTGTCCTGAGGATGAACGGGTGGAGGGGGAACCAATGAGAGACTAGCTCTAGGTGTTGGGACAGGCATAGGTCACTCTATTTTCCCATCAGGAAGAAGAATTAACCACAGGCTCAGCCTGCCGCCCGGGACCAGAATAGGGCCTGAAGCAATCCTGCGCTTTTGCGGCCAGCTCCCAAGGAAGCGAGTTGAAAAATGGAGCTCAGGGGCACTGCAATTCACAAACCTGCAGTCTTATAAATGATCACTCTCGTCCACAAATATCTTGAGGGAAGGCAACGAAGAGGATTTGAAAGCAAGGCAGAATTGCAGGAAACAGATTTCAGGAGGGAGATTCGAATCGCCTTTAAAGCACAGGAAAAGCGCCAAAACCTCGACAATGATGCCATTGACCAAAAAGGGCGTATGCGTTTTTTCCTGAATATATTCAGGAAAAAACGCATACGCCCTTTTTGGCCAACCAAGCAACCTGGAAAGGCAAATCAGCGCTACAAAGAAGTCTCGCTTCCCATCGGTCAAAATGGCCATGCTGAATAAAGTGTCAAAACCAGAAATGCAGGACAGGCCATGGAGAAACGGGAGCCTTGCTACGCTGATGGGCAGGATGTAAATTGCCAACAGCCACTCTGGAGAAGTGTACGGTGTGTCCTGAAACATCTAAAAAACTCAGATTAGAGAGCATAGGGCACTTCCACTTATGGGCGTATAAATTGGGAAAACTAAAAATCAGCAAGACACAGGCACCCCAAAGTTTAGGGCTGCTCTGTTGATAAGAACCTCCACTTCGTTACACCTTAAATATCCCAGGAAAGAGAAAAATGGATAAAGAAGTTGTGGTCCTTATGTACAATGGAATATCACTCAGCCATGAAATCAACGTCATAAGGCTAGTAGCAGCATGATGAGTGGATTTAGGTACGACGATTCTAAGTGAAATAATTCACACAGAAAAAGACACTTATCATAAGATATCACTTATAGAGGGAATGTAAAAACAGCTACCCTTGAACTGATTTACAAAACAGAACAGAGTCACACGTTTAGAAAACACACTATGGCTGCTTAACGGGAAAGGTGAGGTGGGGTGATGCATAAAACAAGGGTTTCAAATCAGCTCAGATACCATTCCATAAACCCAATATGTAATAGACAAGACCTACTCCTAGCTCAGTGAATTGGACTCAACACCCCCTATTCACCGCCCAAGAATATTTCTGACTAGTAAGAATCTGAAAACCTATATATTGATATCTCTCTGGAAGTGAGTCAAGTGGGTGTAAAGGGGCATAAACACAGCAGTGAAAAGCAGCTAAACCCCATTATAAAAATCAATTACTTTTAAACACCCGTGAAACAAAGACAGTGAAAGAGAGAGAAATTCTTACAAAATTCGTTCAGTGGCTGGGATGCCACCTGGATTGACCATATCTAGACCCACAGCTGATTGAGACATAAGGGTGGACACTCTTGGGGCTGAGAGGTTTGGTGAGGTTGGGTGAGCAAACGCAGACCCTTTAAAGTAATACTGCGTGGTAACCATCCCATGGGTCCCAAATCTCCAGGTTCTAGGGCATCTTCCTACATCGAAAACATGCATGAGAAACCCAGAAGATGGTACACCGTGTGATCGGGAAACGTTTCTAAAACGCACCTAATTTCTCATCTCCTTGTGCTCGGGTTCGCCGTTCCAGCCGCTTTACTAGCAATCTCCCTCTTTGAAGAATCAGCACCTTTAACCTCCTGTTCCGTACAGGTTGCAATTTGTCCTGAGGATGAACGGGAAGAGGGGGAACCAATGAGAGACTAGCTCTAGGTGTTGGGACAGGCACAGGTCACTCTATTTTCCCACCAAGAAGAAGAATTAACCACAGGCTCAGCCTGCCGCCCGGGACCAGAATAGGGCCTGAAGCAATCCTGCGCTTTTGCGGCCAGCTCCCAAGGAAGCGAGTTGAAAAATGGAGCTCAGGGGCACTGCAATTCACAAACCTGCAGTCTTATAAATGTTCACTCTCGTCCACAAATATATCGAGGGAAGGCAACGAAGAGGATTTGAAAGCAAGGCAGAATTGCAGGAAACAGATTTCAGGAGGGAGATTCGAATCGCCTTTAAAGCACAGGAAAAGCGGCAAAACCTCGACAATGATGCCCTTGGCCAAAAAGGGCGTATGCGTTTTTTCCTGAATATATTCAGGAAAAAACGCATACGCCCTTTTTGGCCAACCAAGCAACCTGGAAAGGCAAATCAGCGCTACAAAGAAGTATCGCTTCCCATCAGTCAAAAGGTCCATGCTGAGTAAAGTGTCAAAACCAGAAATGCAGGACAGGCCATGGAGAAACGGGAGCCTTGCTACGCTGATGGGCAGGATGTAAATTGCCAACAGCCACTCTGGAGAAGTGTACGGTGTGTCCTGAAACATCTAAAAAACTCAGATTAGAGAGCATAGAGCACTTCCACTCATGGGCGTATAAATTGGGAAAACTAAAAATCAGCAAGACACAGGCACCCCAAAGTTTAGGGCTGCTCTGTTGACAAGAACCTCCACTTCGTTACACCTTAAATATCCCAGGAAAGAGAAAAATGGATAAAGAAGTTGTGGTCCTTATGTACAATGGAATATCACTCAGCCATGAAATCAACGTCATAAGGCTAGTAGCAGCATGATGAGTGGATTTAGGTACGACGATTCTAAGTGAAATAATTTACACAGAAAAAGACACTTATCATAAGATATCACTTATAGAGGGAATGTAAAAACAGCTACCCTTGAACTGATTTACAAAACAGAACAGAGTCACACGTTTAGAAAACACACTATGGCTGCTTAACGGGAAAGGTGAGGTGGGGTGATGCATAAAACAAGGGTTTCAAATCAGCTCAGATACCGTTCCATAAACCCAATATGTAATAGACAAGACCTACTCCTAGCTCAGTGAATTGGACTCAACACCCCCTATTCACCGCCCAAGAATATTTCTGACTAGTAAGAATCTGAAAACCTATGTATTGATATCTCTCTGGAAGTGAGTCAAGTGGGTGTAAAGCGGCATAAACACAGCAGTGAAAAGCAGCTAAACCCCATTATAAAAATCAATTACTTTTAAACACCCGTGAAACAAAGACAGTGAAAGAGAGAGAAATTCTTACAAAATTCGTTCAGGGGCTGGGATGCCACCTGGATTGACCATATCTAGACCCACAGCTGATTGAGACATAAGGGTGGACACTCTTGGGGCTGAGAGGTTTGGTGAGGTTGGGTGAGCAAACGCAGACACTTTAAAGTAATACTGCGTGGTAACCATCCCATGGGTCCCAAATCTCCAGGTTCTAGGGCATCTTCCTACATCGAAAACATGCATGAGAAACCCAGAAGATGGTACACCGTGTGATCGGGAAACGTTTCTAAAACGCACCTAATTTCTCATCTCCTTGTGCTCGGGTTCGCCATTCCAGCCGCTTTACTAGCAATCTCCCTCTTTGAAGAATCAGCACCTTTAACCTCCTGTTCCGTACAGGTTGCAATTTGTCCTGAGGATGAACGGGTGGAGGGGGAACCAATGAGAGACTAGCTCTAGGTGTTGGGACAGGCATAGGTCACTCTATTTTCCCACCAAGAAGAAGAATTAACCACAGGCTCAGCCTGCCGCCCGGGACCAGAATAGGGCCTGAAGCAATCCTGCGCTTTTGCGGCCAGCTCCCAAGGAAGCGAGTTGAAAAATGGAGCTCAGGGGCACTGCAATTCACAAACCTGCAGTCTTATAAATGATCACTCTCGTCCACAAATATATTGAGGGAAGGCAACGAAGAGGATTTGAAAGCAAGGCAGAATTGCAGGAAACAGATTTCAGGAGGGAGATTCGAATCGCTTTTAAAGCACAGGAAAAACGCCAAAACCTCGACAATGATGCCATTGACCAAAAAGGGCGTATGCGTTTTTTCCTGAATATATTCAGGAAAAAACGCATACGCCCTTTTTGGCCAACCAAGCAACCTGGAAAGGCAAATCAGCGCTACAAAGAAGTATCGCTTCCCATCAGTCAAAAGGTCCATGCTGAGTAAAGTGTCAAAACCAGAAATGCAGGACAGGCCATGGAGAAACGGGAGCCTTGCTACGCTGATGGGCAGGATGTAAATTGCCAACAGCCACTCTGGAGAAGTGTACGGTGTGTCCTGAAACATCTAAAAAACTCAGATTAGAGAGCATAGGGCACTTCCACTCATGGGCGTATAAATTGGGAAAACTAAAAATCAGCAAGACACAGGCACCCCAAAGTTTAGGGCTGCTCTGTTGACAAGAACCTCCACTTCGTTACACCTTAAATATCCCAGGAAAGAGAAAAATGGATAAAGAAGTTGTGGTCCTTATGTACAATGGAATATCACTAAGCCATGAAACCAACGTCATAAGGCTAGTAGCAGTATGATGAGTGGATTGAGGTACGACGATTGTAAGTGAAATAAGTCACACAGAAAAAGACACTTATCATAAGATATCACTTATAGAGGAATTGTAAGAACCGCTACCCTTGAACTGAATTACAAAACAGAACAGAGTCACACGTTTAGAAAACACACTATGGCTGCTTAACGGGAAAGGTGAGGTGGGGTGATGCATAAAACAAGGGTTTCAAATTAGCTCAGATACCGTTCCATAAACCCAATATGTAATAGACAAGACCTACTCCTAGCTCAGTGAATTGGACTCAACACCCCCTATTCACTGCCCAAGAATATATCTGACTAGTAAGAATCTTAAAACCTATGTATTGATATCTCTCTGTAAGTGAGTCAAGTGGGTGTAAAGCGGCATAAACACAGCAGTGAAAAGCAGCTAAACCCCATTATAAAAATCAATTACTTTTAAAAACCCGTGAAAAAAATACAGTGAAAGAGAGAGAAATTCTTACAAAATTCGTTCAGGGGCTGTGATGCCACCTGGATTGACCATATCTAGACCCACAGCTGATTGAGACATAAGGGTGGACACTCTTGGGGCTGAGAGGTTTGGTGAGGTTGGGTGAGCAAATGCACACCCTTTAAAGTAATACTGCGTGGTACCCATCCCATGGGTCCCAAATCTCCAGGTTCTTGGGCATCTTCCTACATCGAAAACATGCATGAGAAACCCAGAAGATGGTACACCGTGTGATCGGGAAACGTTTCTAAAACGCACCTAATTTCTCATCTCCTTGTGCTCGGGTTCGCCATTCCAGCCGCTTAACTAGCAATCTTCCTCTTTGAAGAATCAGCACCTTTAACCTCCTGTTCCGTACAGGTTGCAATTTGTCCTGAGGATGAACGGGAATAGGGGGAACCAATGAGAGACTAGCTCTAGGTGTTGGGACAGGCACAGGTCACTCTATTTTCCCATCAGGAAGAAGAATTAACCACAGGCTCAGCCTGCCGCCCGGGACCAGAATAGGGCCTGAAGCAATCCTGCGCTTTTGCGGCCAGCTCCCAAGGAAGCGAGTTGAAAAATGGAGCTCAGGGGCACTGCAATTCACAACCCTGCAGTCTTATAAATGATCACTCTCGTCCACAAATATATTGAGGGAAGGCAACGAAGAGGATTTGAAAGCAAGGCAGAATTGCAGGAAACAGATTTCAGGAGGGAGATTCGAATCGCCTTTAAAGCACAGGAAAAGCAGCAAAACCTCGACAATGATGCCCTTGGCCAAAAAGGGCGTATGCGTTTTTTCCTGAATATATTCAGGAAAAAACGCATACGCCCTTTTTGGCCAACCAAGCAACCTGGAAAGGCAAATCAGCGCTACAAAGAAGTCTCGCTTCCCATCGGTCAAAATGGCCATGCTGAATAAAGTGTCAAAACCAGAAATGCAGGACAGGCCATGGAGAAACGGGAGCCTTGCTACGCTGATGGGCAGGATGTAAATTGCGAACAGCCACTCTGGAGAAGTGTACGGTGTGTCCTCAAACATCTAAAAAACTCAGCTTAGAGAGCATAGGGCACTTCCACTCATGGGCGTATAAATTGGGGAAACTAAAAATCAGCAAGACACAGGCACCCCAAAGTTTAGGGCTGCTCTGTTGACAAGAACCTCCACTTCGTTACACCTTAAATATCCCAGGAAAGAGAAAAATTGATAAAGAAGTTGTGGTCCTTATGTACAATGGAATATCACTCAGCCATGAAATCAACGTCATAAGGCTAGTAGCAGCATGATGAGTGGATTGAGGTACGACGATTCTAAGTGAAATAAGTCACACAGAAAAAGACACTTATCATAAGATATCACTTATAGAGGGAACATAAAAACCGCTACCCTTGAACTGAATTACAAAACAGAACAGAGTCACACGTTTAGAAAACACACTATGGCTGCTTAACGGGAAAGGTGAGGTGGGGTGATGCATAAAACAAGGGTTTCAAATTAGCTCAGATACCGTTCCATAAACCCAATAGGTAATAGACAAGACCTACTCCTAGTTCAGTGAATTGGACTCAACACCCCTTATTCACCACGCAAGAATATATCTGACTAGTAAGAATCTTAAAAGCTATGTATTGATATCTCTCTGTAAGTGAGTCAAGTGGGTGTAAAGCGGCATAAACACAGCAGTGAAAAGCAGATAAACCCCATTATAAAAATCAATTACTTTTAAAAACCCGTGAAACAAAGACAGTGAAAGAGAGAGAAATTCTTACAAAATTCGTGCAGGGGCTGTGATGACACCTGGATTGACCATATCTAGACCCACAGCTGATTGAGACATAAGGGTGGACACTCTTGGGGCTGAGAGGTTTGGTGAGGTTGGGTGAGGAAACGCAGACCCTTTAAAGTAATACTGCGTGGTACCCATCCCATGGGTCCCAAATCTCCAGGTTCAAGGGCATCTTCCTACATCGAAAACATGCATGAGAAACCCAGAAGATGGTACTCCGTGTGATCGGGAAAGGTTTCCAAAACGCACCTCATTTCTCATCTCCTTGTGCTCGGGTTCGCCATTCCAGCCGCTTTACTAGCAATCTCCCTCCTTGGAGAATCAGCACCTTTAACCTCCTGTTCCGTACAGGTTGCAATTTGTCCTGAGGATGAACGGGAAGAGGGGGAACCAATGAGAGACTAGCTCTAGGTGTTGGGACAGGCACAGGTCACTCTATTTTCCCATCAGGAAGAAGAATTAACCACAGGCTCAGCCTGCCGCCCGGGACCAGAATAGGGCTTGAAGCAATCCTGCTCTTTTGCGGCCAGCTCCCAAGAAAGCGAGTTGAAAAATGGAGCTCAGGGGCACTGCAATTCACAAACCTGCAGTCTTATAAATGATCACTCTCGTCCACAAATATATTGAGGGAAGGCAACGAAGAGGATTTGAAAGCAAGGCAGAATTGCAGGAAACATTTCAGGAGGGAGATTCGAATCGCCTTTAAAGCACAGGAAAAGCGGCAAAACCTCGAGAAGGATGCCCTTGGCCAAAAAGGGCGTATGCGTTTTTTCCTGAATATATTCAGGAAAAAACGCATACGCCCTTTTTGGCCAACCAAGCAACCTGGAAAGGCAAATCAGCGCTACAAAGAAGTCTCGTTTCCCATCGTTCAAAAGGGCCATGCTGAATAAAGTGTCAAAAGCAGAAATGCAGGACAGGCCATGGAGAAATGGGAGCCTTGCTACGCTGATGGGCAGGATGTAAATTGCCAACAGCCACTCTGGAGAAGTGTACGGTGTGTCCTGAAACATCTAAAAAACTCAGCTTAGAGAGCATAGGGCACTTCCACTCATGGGCGTATAAATTGGGAAAACTAAAAATCAGCAAGACACAGGCACTCCAACGTTTAGGGCTGCTCTGTTGACAAGAACCTACACTTTGTTACACCTTAAATATCCCAGGAAAGAGAAAAATGGATAAAGAAGTTGTGGTCCTTATGTACAATGGAATATCACTCAGCCATGAAATCAACGACATAAGGCTAGTAGCAGCATGATGAGTGGATTGAGGTACGACGATTCTAAGTGAAATAAGTCACACAGAAAGAGACACTTATCATAAGATATCACTTATAGAGGGAGTGTAAAAACCGCTACCCTTGAACTGAATTACAAAACAGAACAGAGTCACATGTTTAGAAAACACACTATGGCTGCTTAACGGGAAAGGTGAGGTGGGGTGATGCATAAAACAAGGGTTTCAAATTAGCTCAGATACCGTTCCATAAACCCAATATGTAATAGACAAGACCTACTGCTTGCTCAGTGAATTGGACTCAACACCCCCTATTCACCGCCCAAGAATATATCAGACTAGTAAGAATCTTAAAACCTATGTATTGATATCTCTCTGGAAGTGAGTCAAGTGGGTGTAAAGCGGCATAAACACAGCAGTGAAAAGCAGCTAAACCCCATTATAAAAATCAATTACTTTTAAAAACCCGTGAAACAAAGACAGTGAAAGAGAGAGAAATTCTTACAAAATTCTTTCAGGGGCTGTGATGCCACCTGGATTGACCATATCTAGACCCACAGCTGATTGAGACATAAGGGTGGACACTCCTGGGGCTGAGAGGTTTGGTGAGGTTGGGTGAGCAAACGCAGACCCTTTAAAGTAATACTGCGTGGTACCCATCCCATGGGTCCAAAATCTCCAGGTTCAAGGGCATCTTCCTACATCGAAAACATGCATGAGAAACCCAGAAGATGGTACTCCGTGTGATCGGGAAAGGTTTCCAAAACGCACCTCATTTCTCATCTCCTTGTGCTCGGGTTCGCCATTCCAGCCGCTTTACTAGCAATCTCCCTCCTTGGAGAATCAGCACCTTTAACCTCCTGTTCCGTACAGGTTACAATTTGTCCTGAGGATGAACGGGAAGAGGGGGAACCAATGAGAGACTAGCTCTAGGTGTTGGGACAGGCACAGATCACTCTATTTTCCCATCAGGAAGAAGAATTAACCACAGGCTCAGCCTGCCGCCCGGGACCAGAATAGGGCCTGAAGCAATCCTGCGCTTTTGCGGCCAGCTCCCAAGAAAGCGAGTTGAAAAATGGAGCTCAGGGGCACTGCAATTCACAAACCTGCAGACTTATAAATGATCACTCTCGTCCACAAATATATTGAGGGAAGGCAACGAAGAGGATTTGAAAGCAAGGCAGAATTGCAGGAAACAGATTTCAGGAGGGAGATTCGAATCGCCTTTAAAGCACAGGAAAAGCCGCAAAACCTCGACAATGATGCCGTTGGCCAAAAAGGGCGTATGCGTTTTTTCCTGAATATATTCATGAAAAAACGCATACGCCCTTTTTGGCCAACCAAGCAACCTGGAAAGGCCAATCAGCGCTACAAAGAAGTCTCTCTTCCCATCGGTCAAAAGGGCCATGCTGAATAAAGTGCCAAAACCAGAAATGCAGGACAGGCCATGGAGAAACGGGAGCCTTACTCCGCTGATGGGCGGGATGTAAATTGCCGACAGCCACTCTGGAGAAGTGTACGGTCTGTCCTGAAACATCTAAAAAACTGAGCTTAGAGACCATAGGGAACTTCCACTCATGAGCGTATAAATTGGGAAAACTAAAAATCAGCAAGACACAGGCACCCCAATGTTTAGGGCTGCTCTGTTGACAAGAACCTCCATTTCGTTACACCTTAAATATCCCAGGAAAGAGAAAAATGGATAAAGAAGTTGTGGTCCTTATGTACAATGGAATATCACTCAGCCATGAAATCAACATCATAAGGCTAGTAGCAGCATGATGAGTGGATTTAGGTACGACGATTCTAAGTGAAATAAGTCACACAGAAAAGGACACTTATCATAAAATATCACTTATAGAGGGAATGTAAAAACCGCTACCCGTGAATTAAATTACAAAACAGAACAGAGTCACACGTTTAGAAAACACACTATGGCTGCTTAACGGGAAAGGTGAGGTGGGGTGATGCATAAAACAAGGGATTCAAATTAGCTCAGATACCGTTCCATAAACCCAATATGTAATAGACAAGACCTACTGCTTGCTCAGTGAATTGGACTCAACACCCCCTATTCACCGCCCAAGAATATATCTGACTACTAAGAATCTTAAAACCTATGTATTGATATCTCTCTGGAAGTGAGTCAAGTGGGTGTAAAGCGGCATAAACACAGCAGTGAAAAGCAGCTAAACCCCATTATAAAAATCAATTACTTTTAAAAACCCGTGAAACAAAGACAGTGAAAGAGAGAGAAATTCTTACAAAATTCGTTCAGGGGCTGTGATGCCACCTGGATTGACCATATCTAGACCCACAGCTGATTGAGACATAAGGGTGGACACTCTTGGGGCTGAGAGGTTTGGTGAGGTTGGGTGAGCAAATGCACACCCTTTAAAGTAATACTGCGTGGTACCCATCCCATGGGTCCCAAATCTCCAGGTTCTAGGGCATCTTCCTACATCGAAAACATGCATGAGAAACCCAGAAGATGGTACACCGTGTGATTGGGAAACGTTTCTAAAACGCACCTAATTTCTCATCTCCTTGTGCTCGGGTTCGCCATTCCAGCCGCTTAACTAGCAATCTTCCTCTTTGAAGAATCAGCACCTTTAACCTCCTGTTCCGGACAGGTTGCAATTTGTCCTGAGGATGAACGGGAATAGGGGGAACCAATGAGAGACTAGCTCTAGGTGTTGGGACAGGCACAGGTCACTCTATTTTCCCATCAGGAAGAAGAATTAACCACAGGCTCAGCCTGCCGCCCGGGACCAGAATAGGGCCTGAAGCAATCCTGCGCTTTTGCGGCCAGCTCCCAAGGAAGCGAGTTGAAAAATGGAGCTCAGGGGCACTGCAATTCACAACCATGCAGTCTTATAAATGATCACTCTCGTCCACAAATATATTGAGGGAAGGCAACGAAGAGGATTTGAAAGCAAGGCCGAATTGCAGGAAACAGATTTCAGGAGGGAGATTCGAATCGCCTTTAAAGCACAGGAAAAGCAGCAAAACCTCGACAATGATGCCCTTGGCCAAAAAGGGCGTATGCGTTTTTTCCTGAATATATTCAGGAAAAAACGCATACGCCCTTTTTGGCCAACCAAGCAACCTGGAAAGGCAAATCAGCGCTACAAAGAAGTCTCGCTTCCCATCGGTCAAATTGGCCATGCTGAATAAAGTGTCAAAACCAGAAATGCAGGACAGGCCATGGAGAAACGGGAGCCTTGCTACGCTGATGGGCAGGATGTAAATTGCGAACAGCCACTCTGGAGAAGTGTACGGTGTGTCCTCAAACATCTAAAAAACTCAGCTTAGAGAGCATAGGGCACTTCCACTCATGGGCGTATAAATTGGGAAAACTAAAAATCAGCAAGACACAGGCACCCCAAAGTTTAGGGCTGCTCTGTTGACAAGAACCTCCACTTCGTTACACCTTAAATATCCCAGGAAAGAGAAAAATTGATAAAGAAGTTGTGGTCCTTATGTACAATGGAATATCACTCAGCCATGAAATCAACGTCATAAGGCTAGTAGCAGCATGATGAGTGGATTGAGGTACGACGATTCTAAGTGAAATAAGTCACACAGAAAAAGACACTTATCATAAGATATCACTTATAGAGGGAACATAAAAACCGCTACCCTTGAACTGAATTACAAAACAGAACAGAGTCACACGTTTAGAAAACACACTATGGCTGCTTAACGGGAAAGGTGAGGTGGGGTGATGCATAAAACAAGGGTTTCAAATTAGCTCAGATACCGTTCCATAAACCCAATAGGTAATAGACAAGACCTACTCCTAGTTAAGTGATTTGGACTCAACACCCCTTATTCACCACGCAAGAATATATCTGACTAGTAAGAATCTTAAAACCTATGTATTGATATCTCTCTGTAAGTGAGTCAAGTGGGTGTAAAGCGGCATAAACACAGCAGTGAAAAGCAGATAAACCCCATTATAAAAATCAATTACTTTTAAAAACCCGTGAAACAAAGACAGTGAAAGAGAGAGAAATTCTTACAAAATTCGTGCAGGGGCTGTGATGACACCTGGATTGACCATATCTAGACCCACAGCTGATTGAGACATAAGGGTGGACACTCTTGGGGCTGAGAGGTTTGGTGAGGTTGGGTGAGGAAACGCAGACCCTTTAAAGTAATACTGCGTGGTACCCATCCCATGGGTCCCAAATCTCCAGGTTCAAGGGCATCTTCCTACATCGAAAACATGCATGAGAAACCCAGAAGATGGTACTCCGTGTGATCGGGAAAGGTTTCCAAAACGCACCTCATTTCTCATCTCCTTGTGCTCGGGTTCGCCATTCCAGCCGCTTTACTAGCAATCTCCCTCCTTGGAGAATCAGCACCTTTAACCTCCTGTTCCGTACAGGTTGCAATTTGTCCTGAGGATGAACGGGAAGAGGGGGAACCAATGAGAGACTAGCTCTAGGTGTTGGGACAGGCACAGGTCACTCTATTTTCCCATCAGGAAGAAGAATTAACCACAGGCTCAGCCTGCCGCCCGGGACCAGAATAGGGCTTGAAGCAATCCTGCTCTTTTGCGGCCAGCTCCCAAGAAAGCGAGTTGAAAAATGGAGCTCAGGGGCACTGCAATTCACAAACCTGCAGTCTTATAAATGATCACTCTCGTCCACAAATATATTGAGGGAAGGCAACGAAGAGGATTTGAAAGCAAGGCAGAATTGCAGGAAACAGATTTCAGGAGGGAGATTCGAATCGCCTTTAAAGCACAGGAAAAGCGGCAAAACCTCGAGAAGGATGCCCTTGGCCAAAAAGGGCGTATGCGTTTTTTCCTGAATATATTCAGGAAAAAACGCATACGCCCTTTTTGGCCAACCAAGCAACCTGGAAAGGCAAATCAGCGCTACAAAGAAGTCTCGCTTCCCATCGTTCAAAAGGGCCATGCTGAATAAAGTGTCAAAAGCAGAAATGCAGGACAGGCCATGGAGAAATGGGAGCCTTGCTACGCTGATGGGCAGGATGTAAATTGCCAACAGCCACTCTGGAGAAGTGTACGGTGTGTCCTGAAACATCTAAAAAACTCAGCTTAGAGAGCATAGGGCACTTCCACTCATGGGCGTATAAATTGGGAAAACTAAAAATCAGCAAGACACAGGCACTCCAACGTTTAGGGCTGCTCTGTTGACAAGAACCTACACTTTGTTACACCTTAAATATCCCAGGAAAGAGAAAAATGGATAAAGAAGTTGTGGTCCTTATGTACAATGGAATATCACTCAGCCATGAAATCAACGACATAAGGCTAGTAGCAGCATGATGAGTGGATTGAGGTACGACGATTCTAAGTGAAATAAGTCACACAGAAAGAGACACTTATCATAAGATATCACTTATAGAGGGAGTGTAAAAACCGCTACCCTTGAACTGAATTACAAAACAGAACAGAGTCACATGTTTAGAAAACACACTATGGCTGCTTAACGGGAAAGGTGAGGTGGGGTGATGCATAAAACAAGGGTTTCAAATTAGCTCAGATACCGTTCCATAAACCCAATATGTAATAGACAAGACCTACTGCTTGCTCAGTGAATTGGACTCAACACCCCCTATTCACCGCCCAAGAATATATCAGACTAGTAAGAATCTTAAAACCTATGTATTGATATCTCTCTGGAAGTGAGTCAAGTGGGTGTAAAGCGGCATAAACACAGCAGTGAAAAGCAGCTAAACCCCATTATAAAAATCAATTACTTTTAAAAACCCGTGAAACAAAGACAGTGAAAGAGAGAGAAATTCTTACAAAATTCTTTCAGGGGCTGTGATGCCACCTGGATTGACCATATCTAGACCCACAGCTGATTGAGACATAAGGGTGGACACTCTTGGGGCTGAGAGGTTTGGTGAGGTTGGGTGAGCAAACGCAGACCCTTTAAAGTAATACTGCGTGGTACCCATCCCATGGGTCCAAAATCTCCAGGTTCAAGGGCATCTTCCTACATCGAAAACATGCATGAGAAACCCAGAAGATGGTACTCCGTGTGATCGGGAAAGGTTTCCAAAACGCACCTCATTTCTCATCTCCTTGTGCTCGGGTTCGCCATTCCAGCCGCTTTACTAGCAATCTCCCTCCTTGGAGAATCAGCACCTTTAACCTCCTGTTCCGTACAGGTTGCAATTTGTCCTGAGGATGAACGGGAAGAGGGGGAACCAATGAGAGACTAGCTCTAGGTGTTGGGACAGGCACAGATCACTCTATTTTCCCATCAGGAAGAAGAATTAACCACAGGCTCAGCCTGCCGCCCGGGACCAGAATAGGGCCTGAAGCAATCCTGCGCTTTTGCGGCCAGCTCCCAAGAAAGCGAGTTGAAAAATGGAGCTCAGGGGCACTGCAATTCACAAACCTGCAGACTTATAAATGATCACTCTCGTCCACAAATATATTGAGGGAAGGCAACGAAGAGGATTTGAAAGCAAGGCAGAATTGCAGGAAACAGATTTCAGGAGGGAGATTCGAATCGCCTTTAAAGCACAGGAAAAGCCGCAAAACCTCGACAATGATGCCCTTGGCCAAAAAGGGCGTATGCGTTTTTTCCTGAATATATTCATGAAAAAACGCATACGCCCTTTTTGGCCAACCAAGCAACCTGGAAAGGCCAATCAGCGCTACAAAGAAGTCTCTCTTCCCATCGGTCAAAAGGGCCATGCTGAATAAAGTGCGAAAACCAGAAATGCAGGACAGGCCATGGAGAAACGGGAGCCTTACTCCGCTGATGGGCGGGATGTAAATTGCCGACAGCCACTCTGGAGAAGTGTACGGTCTGTCCTGAAACATCTAAAAAACTGAGCTTAGAGACCATAGGGAACTTCCACTCATGAGCGTATAAATTGGGAAAACTAAAAATCAGCAAGACACAGGCACCCCAATGTTTAGGGCTGCTCTGTTGACAAGAACCTCCATTTCGTTACACCTTAAATATCCCAGGAAAGAGAAAAATGGATAAAGAAGTTGTGGTCCTTATGTACAATGGAATATCACTCAGCCATGAAATCAACATCATAAGGCTAGTAGCAGCATGATGAGTGGATTTAGGTACGACGATTCTAAGTGAAATAAGTCACACAGAAAAGGACACTTATCATAAAATATCACTTATAGAGGGAATGTAAAAACCGCTACCCGTGAATTAAATTACAAAACAGAACAGAGTCACACGTTTAGAAAACACACTATGGCTGCTTAACGGGAAAGGTGAGGTGGGGTGATGCATAAAACAAGGGTTTCAAATTAGCTCAGATACCGTTCCATAAACCCAATATGTAATAGACAAGACCTACTGCTTGCTCAGTGAATTGGACTCAACACCCCCTATTCACCGCCCAAGAATATATCTGACTACTAAGAATCTTAAAACCTATGTATTGATATCTCTCTGGAAGTGAGTCAAGTGGGTGTAAAGCGGCATAAACACAGCAGTGAAAAGCAGCTAAACCCCATTATAAAAATCAATTACTTTTAAAAACCCGTGAAACAAAGACAGTGAAAGAGAGAGAAATTCTTACAAAATTCGTTCACGGGCTGTGATGCCACCTGGATTGACCATATCTACCCCACAGCTGATTGAGACATAAGGGTGGACACTCTTCGGGCTGAGAGGTTTGGTGAGGTTGGGTGAGCAAATGCACACCCTTTAAAGTAATACTGCGTGGTACCCATCCCATGGGTCCCAAATCTCCAGGTTCAAGGGCATCTTCCTACATCGAAAACATGCATGAGAAACCCAGAAGATGGTACACCGTGTGATCGGGAAACGTTTCTAAAACGCACCTAATTTCTCATCTCCTTGTGCTCGGGTTCGCCATTCCAGCCGCTTTACTAGCAATCTCCCTCTTTGAAGAATCAGCACCTTTAACCTCCTGTTCCGTACAGGTTGCAATTTGTCCTGAGGATGAACGGGAAGAGGGGGAACCAATGAGAGACTAGCTCTAGGTGTTGGGACAGGCACAGGTCACTCTATTTTCCCATCAAGAAGAAGAATAAACCACAGGCTCAGCCTGCCGCCCGGGACCAGAATAGGGCCTGAAGCAATCCTGCGCTTTTGCGGCCAGCTCCCAAGGAAGCGAGTTGAAAAATGGAGCTCAGGGGCACTGCAATTAACAAACCTGCAGTCTTATAAATGATCACTCTCGTCCACAAATATCTTGAGGGAAGGCAACGAAGAGGATTTGAAAGCAAGGCAGAATTGCAGGAAACAGATTTCAGGAGGGAGATTCGAATCGCCTTTAAAGCACAGGAAAAGCGGCAAAACCTCGACAATGATGCCCTTGGCCAAAAAGGGCGTATGCGTTTTTTCCTGAATATATTCAGGAAAAAACGCATACGCCCTTTTTGGCCAACCAAGCAACCTGGAAAGGCAAATCAGCGCTACAAAGAAGTATCACTTCCCAACAGTCAAAAGGTCCATGCTGAGTAAAGTGTCAAAACCAGAAATGCAGGACAGGCCATGGAGAAACGGGAGCCTTGCTACGCTGATGGGCAGGATGTAAATTGCCAACAGCCACTCTGAAAAAGTGTACGGTGTGTCCTGAAACATCTAAAAAACTCAGATTAGAGAGCATAGGGCACTTCCACTCATGGGCGTATAAATTGGGAAAACTAAAAATCAGCAAGACACAGGCACCCCAAAGTTTAGGGCTGCTCTGTTGACAAGAACCTCCACTTCGTTACACCTTAAATATCCCAGGAAAGAGAAAAATGGATAAAGAAGTTGTGGTCCTTATGTACAATGGAATATCACTCAGCCATGAAATCAACGTCATAAGGCTAGTAGCAGCATGATGAGTGGATTTAGGTACGACGATTCTAAGTGAAATAAGTCACACAGAAAAAGACACTTATCATAAGATATCACTTATAGAGGAAGTGTAAGAACCGCTACCCTTGAACTGAATTACAAAACAGAACAGAGTCACACGTTTAGAAAACACACTATGGCTGCTTAACGGGAAAGGTGAGGTGGGGTGATGCATAAAACAAGGGTTTCAAATTAGCTCAGATATCGTTCCATAAACCCAATATGTAATAGACAAGACCTACTCCTAGCTCAGTGAATTGGACTCAACACCCCCTATTCACCGCCCAAGAATATATCTGACTAGTAAGAATCTTAAAACCTATGTATTGATATCTCTCTGTAAGTGAGTCAAGTGGGTGTAAAGCGGCATAAACACAGCAGTGAAAAGCAGCTAAACCCCATTATAAAAATCAATTACTTTTAAAAACCCGTGAAACAAATACAGTGAAAGAGAGAGAAATTCTTACAAAATTCGTTCAGAGGCTGTGATGCCACCTGGATTGACCATATCTAGACCCACAGCTGATTGAGACATAAGGGTGGACACTCTTGGGGCTGAGAGGTTTGGTGAGGTTGGGTGAGCAAATGCACACCCTTTAAAGTAATACTGCATGGTACCCATCCCATGGGTCCCAAATCTCCAGGTTCTAGGGCATCTTCCTACATCGAAAACATGCATGAGAAACCCAGAAGATGGTACACCGTGTGATCGGGAAACGTTTCTAAAACGCACCTAATTTCTCATCTCCTTGTGCTCGGGTTCGCCATTCCAGCCGCTTTACTAGCAATCTCCCTCTTTGAAGAATCAGCACCTTTAACCTCCTGTTCCGTACAGGTTGCAATTTGTCCTGAGGATGAACGGGAAGAGGGGGAACCAATGAGAGACTAGCTCTAGGTGTGGGACAGGCACAGGTCACTCTATTTTCCCATCAGGAAGAAGAATTAACCACAGGCTCAGCCTGCCGCCCGGGACCAGAATAGGGCCTGAAGCAATCCTGCGCTTTTGCGGCCAGCTCCCAAGGAAGCGAGTTGAAAAATGGAGCTCAGGGGCACTGCAATTAACAAACCTGCAGTCTTATAAATGATCACTCTCGTCCACAAATATCTTGAGGGAAGGCAACGAAGAGGATTTGAAAGCAAGGCAGAATTGCAGGAAACAGATTTCAGGAGGGAGATTCGAATCGCCTTTAAAGCACAGGAAAAGCGGCAAAACCTCGACAATGATGCCCTTGGCCAAAAAGGGCGTATGCGTTTTTTCCTGAATATATTCAGGAAAAAACGCATACGCCCTTTTTGGCCAACCAAGCAACCTGGAAAGGCAAATCAGCGCTACAAAGAAGTATCGCTTCCCATCAGTCAAAAGGTCCATGCTGAGTAAAGTGTCAAAACCAGAAATGCAGGACAGGCCATGGAGAAACGGGAGCCTTGCTACGCTGATGGGCAGGATGTAAATTGCCAACAGCCACTCTGGAGAAGTGTACGGTGTGTCCTGAAACATCTAAAAAACTCAGATTAGAGAGCATAGGGCACTTCCACTCATGGGCGTATAAATTGGGAAAACTAAAAATCAGCAAGACACAGGCACCCCAAAGTTTAGGGCTGCTCTGTTGACAAGAACCTCCACTTCGTTACACCTTAAATATCCCAGGAAAGAGAAAAATGGATAAAGAAGTTGTGGTCCTTATGTACAATGGAATATCACTCAGCCATGAAATCAACGTCATAAGGCTAGTAGCAGCATGATGAGTGGATTTAGGTACGACGATTCTAAGTGAAATAAGTCACACAGAAAAAGACACTTATCATAAGATATCACTTATAGAGGAAGTGTAAGAACCGCTACCCTTGAACTGAATTACAAAACAGAACAGAGTCACACGTTTAGAAAACACACTATGGCTGCTTAACGGGAAAGGTGAGGTGGGGTGATGCATAAAACAAGGGTTTCAAATTAGCTCAGATATCGTTCCATAAAACCAATATGTAATAGACAAGACCTACTCCTAGCTCAGTGAATTGGACTCAACACCCCCTATTCACCGCCCAAGAATATATCTGACTAGTAAGAATCTTAAAACCTATGTATTGATATCTCTCTGTAAGTGAGTCAAGTGGGTGTAAAGCGGCATAAACACAGCAGTGAAAAGCAGCTAAACCCCATTATAAAAATCAATTACTTTTAAAAACCCGTGAAACAAATACAGTGAAAGAGAGAGAAATTCTTACAAAATTCGTTCAGAGGCTGTGATGCCACCTGGATTGACCATATCTAGACCCACAGCTGATTGAGACATAAGGGTGGACACTCTTGGGGCTGAGATGTTTGGTGAGGTTGGGTGAGCAAATGCACACCCTTTAAAGTAATACTGCGTGGTACCCATCCCATGGGTCCCAAATCTCCAGGTTCTAGGGCATCTTCCTACATCGAAAACATGCATGAGAAACCCAGAAGATGGTACACCGTGTGATCGGGAAACGTTTCTAAAACGCACCTAATTTCTCATCTCCTTGTGCTCGGGTTCGCCATTCCAGCCGCTTAACTAGCAATCTTCCTCTTTGAAGAATCAGCACCTTTAACCTCCTGTTCCGTACAGGTTGCAATTTGTCCTGAGGATGAACGGGAAGAGGGGGTACCAATGAGAGACTAGCTCTAGGTGTTGGGACAGGCACAGGTCACTCTATTTTCCCATCAGGAAGAAGAATTAACCACAGGCTCAGCCTGCCGCCCGGGACCAGAATAGGGCCTGAAGCAATCCTGCGCTTTTGCGGCCAGCTCCCAAGGAAGCGAGTTGAAAAATGGAGCTCAGGGGCACTGCAATTCACAACCCTGCAGTCTTATAAATGATCACTCTCGTCCACAAATATATTGAGGGAAGGCAACGAAGAGGATTTGAAAGCAAGGCAGAATTGCAGGAAACAGATTTCAGGAGGAAGATTCGAATCGCCTTTAAAGCACAGGAAAAGCGGCAAAACCTCGACAATGATGCCGTTGACCAAAAAGGGCGTATGCGTTTTTTCCTGAATATATTCAGGAAAAAACGCATACGCCCTTTTTGGCCAACCAAGCAACCTGGAAAGGCAAATCAGCGCTACAAAGAAGTATCGCTTCCCATCAGTCAAAAGGTCCATGCTGAGTAAAGTGTCAAAACCAGAAATGCAGGACAGGCCATGGAGAAACGGGAGCCTTGCTACGCTGATGGGCAGGATGTAAATTGCCAACAGCCACTCTGGAGAAGTGTACGGTGTGTCCTGAAACATCTAAAAAACTCAGATTAGAGAGCATAGGGCACTTTCACTCATGGGCGTATAAAGTGGGAAAACTAAAAATCAGCAAGACACAGGCACCCCAAAGTTTAGGGCTGCTCTGTTGACAAGAACCTCCACTTCGTTACACCTTAAATATCCCAGGAAAGAGAAAAATGGATAAAGAAGTTGTGGTCCTTATGTACAATGGAATATCACTCAGCCATGAAATCAACGTCATAAGGCTAGTAGCAGCATGATGAGTGGATTTAGGTACGACGATTCTAAGTGAAATAAGTCACACAGAAAAAGACACATATCATAAGATATCACTTATAGAGGGAATGTAAAAACAGCTACCCTTGAACTGATTTACAAAACAGAACAGAGTCACACGTTTAGAAAACACACTATGGCTGCTTAACGGGAAAGGTGAGGTGGGGTGATGCATAAAACAAGGGTTTCAAATTAGCTCAGATACCGTTCCATAAACCCAATATGTAATAGACAAGACCTACTCCTAGCTCAGTGAATTGGACTCAACACCCCCTATTCACCGCCCAAGAATATATCTGACTAGTAAGAATCTTAAAACCTATGTATTGATATCTCTCTGTAAGTGAGTCAAGTGGGTGTAAAGCGGCATAAACACAGCAGTGAAAAGCAGCTAAACCCCATTATAAAAATCAATTACTTTTAAACACCCGTGAAACAAAGACAGTGAAAGAGAGAGAAATTCTTACAAAATTCGTTCAGGGGCTGTGATGCCAACTGGATTGACCATATCTAGACCCACAGCTGATTGAGACATAAGGGTGGACACTCTTGGGGCTGAGAGGTTTGGTGAGGTTGGGTGAGCAAATGCACACCCTTTAAAGTAATACTGCGTGGTACCCATCCCATGGGTCCCAAATCTCCAGGTTCTAGGGCATCTTCCTACATCGAAAACATGCATGAGAAACCCAGAAGATGGTACACCGTGTGATCGGGAAACGTTTCTAAAACGCACCTAATTTCTCATCTCCTTGTGCTCGGGTTCGCCATTCCAGCCGCTTAACTAGCAATCTTCCTCTTTGAAGAATCAGCACCTTTAACCTCCTGTTCCGTACAGGTTGCAATTTGTCCTGAGGATGAACGGGAAGAGGGGGAACCAATGAGAGACTAGCTCTAGGTGTTGGGACAGGCACAGGTCACTCTATTTTCCCATCAGGAAGAAGAATTAACCACAGGCTCAGCCTGCCGCCCGGGACCAGAATAGGGCCTGAAGCAATCCTGCGCTTTTGTGGCCAGCTCCCAAGGAAGCGAGTTGAAAAATGGAGCTCAGGGGCACTGCAATTCACAACCCTGCAGTCTTATAAATGATCACTCTCGTCCACAAATATATTGAGGGAAGGCAACGAAGAGGATTTGAAAGCAAGGCAGAATTGCAGGAAACAGATTTCAGGAGGAAGATTCGAATCGCCTTTAAAGCACAGGAAAAGCGGCAAAACCTCGACAATGATGCCGTTGACCAAAAAGGGCGTATGCGTTTTTTCCTGAATATATTCAGGAAAAAACGCATACGCCCTTTTTGGCCAACCAAGCAACCTGGAAAGGCAAATCAGCGCTACAAAGAAGTATCGCTTCCCATCAGTCAAAAGGTCCATGCTGAGTAAAGTGTCAAAACCAGAAATGCAGGACAGGCCATGGAGAAACGGGAGACTTGCTACGCTGATGGGCAGGATGTAAATTGCCAACAGCCACTCTGGAGAAGTGTACGGTGTGTCCTGAAACATCTAAAAAACTCAGATTAGAGAGCATAGGGCACTTTCACTCATGGGCGTATAAAGTGGGAAAACTAAAAATCAGCAAGACACAGGCACCCCAAAGTTTAGGACTGCTCTGTTGACAAGAACCTCCACTTCGTTACACCTTAAATATCCCAGGAAAGAGAAAAATGGATAAAGAAGTTGTGGTCCTTATGTACAATGGAATATCACTCAGCCATGAAATCAACGTCATAAGGCTAGTAGCAGCATGATGAGTGGATTTAGGTACGACGATTCTAAGTGAAATAAGTCACACAGAAAAAGACACATATCATAAGATATCACTTATAGAGGGAATGTAAAAACAGCTACCCTTGAACTGATTTACAAAACAGAACAGAGTCACACGTTTAGAAAACACACTATGGCTGCTTAACGGGAAAGGTGAGGTGGGGTGATGCATAAAACAAGGGTTTCAAATTAGCTCAGATACCGTTCCATAAACCCAATATGTAATAGACAAGACCTACTCCTAGCTCAGTGAATTGGACTCAACACCCCCTATTCACCGCCCAAGAATATATCTGACTAGTAAGAATCTTAAAACCTATGTATTGATATCTCTCTGTAAGTGAGTCAAGTGGGTGTAAAGCGGCATAAACACAGCAGTGAAAAGCAGCTAAACCCCATTATAAAAATCAATTACTTTTAAACACCCGTGAAACAAAGACAGTGAAAGAGAGAGAAATTCTTACAAAATTCGTTCAGGGGCTGTGATGCCAACTGGATTGACCATATCTAGACCCACAGCTGATTGAGACATAAGGGTGGACACTCTTGGGGCTGAGAGGTTTGGTGAGGTTGGGTGAGCAAATGCACACCCTTTAAAGTAATACTGCGTGGTACCCATCCCATGGGTCCCAAATCTCCAGGTTCTAGGGTATCTTCCTACATCGAAAACATGCATGAGAAACCCAGAAGGTGGTACACCGTGTGATCGGGAAACGTTTCTAAAACGCACCTAATTTCTCATCTCCTTGTGCTTGGGTTTGCCATTCCAGCCGCTTTACTAGCAATCTCCCTTTTTGAAGAATCAGCACCTTTAACCTCCTTTTACGTAAAGGCTGCAATTTGTCCTGAGGATGAACGGGAAGACGGGGAACCAATGAGAGACTAGCTCTAGGTGTTGGGACAGGCACAGGTCACTCTATTTTCCCATCAGGAAGAAGAATTAACCACAGGCTCAGCCTGCCGCCCGGGACCAGAATAGGGCCTGAAGCAATCCTGCGCTTTTGCGGCCAGCTCCCAAGAAAGCGAGTTGAAAAATGGAGCTCAGGGGCACTGCAATTCACAAACCTGCAGACTTATAAATGATCACTCTCGTCCACAAATATATCGAGGGAAGGCAACGAAGAGGATTTGAAAGCAAGGCAGAATTGCAGGAAAGAGATTTCAGGAGGGAGATTCGAATCGCCTTTAAAGCACAGGAAAAGCGGCAAAACCTCGACAATGATGCCCTTGGCAAAAAAGGGCGTATGCGTTTTTTCCTGAATATATTCAGGAAAAAACGCATACGCCCTTTTTGGCCAACCAAGCAACCTGGAAAGGCAAATCAGCGCTACAAAGAAGTATCGCTTCCCATCAGTCAAAAGGTCCATGCTGAGTAAAGTGTCAAAACCAGAAATGCAGGACAGCCCATGGAGACACGGGAGCCTTACTACGCTGATGGGCAGGATGTAAATTGCCAACAGCCACTCTGGAGAAGTGTACGGTGTGTCCTGAAACATCTAAAAAACTCTGCTTAGAGAGCATAGGGCACTTCCACTCATGGGCGTATAAATTGGGAAAACTAAAAATCAGCAAGACACAGGCACCGCAAAGTTTAGGGCTGCCCTGTTGACAAGAACCTCCACTTCATTACACCTTAAATATCCCAGGAAAGAGAAAAATGGATAAAGAAGTTGTGGTCCTTATGTACAATGAAATATCACTCAGCCATGAAATCAACGTCATAAGGCGAGTAGCAGCATGATGAGTGGATTGAGGTACGACGATTCTAAGTGAAATAAGTCACACAGAAAAAGACACTTATCATAAGATATCACTTATAGAGGAAGTGTAAGAACCGCTACCCTTGAACTGTATTACAAAACAGAACAGAGTCACACGTTTAGAAAACACACTATGGCTGCTTAATGGGAAAGGTGAGGTGGGGTGATGCATAAAACTAGGGTTTCAAATTAGCTCAGATACCGTTCCATAAACCCAATAGGTAATAGACAAGACCTACTCCTAGTTCAGTGAATTGGACTCAACAACCCCTATTCACCGCGCAAGACTATATCTGACTAGTAAGAATCTTAAAACCTATGTATTGATATCTCTCTGTAAGTGAGTCAAATGGGTGTAAAGCGGCATAAACACAGCAGTGAAAAGCAGCTAAACCCCATTATAAAAATCAATTACTTTTAAAAACCCGTGAAACAAAGACAGTGAAAGAGAGAACAATTCTTACAAAATTCGTGCAGGGGCTGTGATGCCACCTGGATTGACCATATCTAGACCCACAGCTGATTGAGACATAAGGGTGGACACTCTTGGGGCTGAGAGGTTTGGTGAGGTTGGGTGAGGAAACGCAGACCCTTTAAAGTAATACTGCGTGGTACCCATCCCATGGGTCCCAAATCTCCAGGTTCAAGGGCATCTTCCTACATCGAAAACATGCATGAGAAACCCAGAAGATGGTACACCGTGTGATCGGGAAAGGTTTCCAAAATGCACCTCACTTCTCATCTCCTTGTGCTCGGGTTCACCATTCCAGCCGCTTTACTAGCAATCTCCCTCCTTGGAGAATCAGCACCTTTAACCTCCTGTTTCGTACAGGTTGCAATTTGTCCTGAGGATGAATAGGAAGAGGGGGAACCCATCAGAGGGTAGTTTTAGGTGTTGGGACAGGCACAGGTCACACTAATTTTCATCAGGAAGAAGAATTAACCACAGGCTCAGCCTGCCGCCCGGAACCAGAATAGGGTCTGAAGCCATCCGGCGGTTTTTCGGCCAACTCCCAAAAGAGCGAGTTGAAAAATGGAGATCAGGGGCACTGCAATTCACAAACCTGCAGAGTTATAAATGATAACTCTCGTCAAAAAATATATTGAGGGAAGGCAACGGAGAGGATTTAAAAGCAAGGCTGAATTGCAGGAAACAGATTTCAGGAGGGAGATTCGAATCGCCTTTAAAGCACAGGAAAAGCGGCAAAACCTCGACAATGATGCCCTTGGCCAAAAAGGGCGTATGCGTTTTTTCCTGAATATATTCAGGAAAAAACGCATACGCCCTTTTTGGCCAACCAAAAAACCTGGAAAGGCAAATCAGCGCTACAAAGAAGTCTCGCTTCCCATCGCTCAAAAGGGCCATGCTGAATAAAGTGTCAATACCAGAAATGTAGGAAAGGCAATGGAGAAATGGGAGCCTTGCTACGCTGATGGGCAGGATGTAAATTGTGAACAGCCACTCTGGCGAAGTGCACGGTGTGTCCTGAAACATCTACAAAACACAGCTTAGAGATCATAGGGCACTTCCACTCATGGGCTTATATATTGGGAAAACTAAAAATCAGCAAGACACATGCACCCCAAAGTTTAGGGCTGCTCTGTTGACAAGAACCTCCACTTCGTTACACCTTAAATATCCCAGGAAAGAGAAAAATGGATAAAGAAGTTGTGGTCCTTATGTACAATGGAATATCACTCAGCCATGAAATCAACGTCATAAGGCTAGTAGCAGCATGATGAGTGGATTTAGGTACGACGATTCTAAGTGAAATAAGTCACAAAGAAAAAGACACTTATCATAAGATATCACTTATAGAGGGAGTGTAAAAACCGCTACCCTTGAACTGAATTACAAAACAGAACAGAGTCACACGTTTAGAAAACACACTATGGCTGCTTAACGGGAAAGGTGAGGTGGGGTGATGCATAAAACAAGGGTTTCAAATTACCTCAGATACCGTTCCATAAACCCAATATGTAATAGACAAGAACTACTCCTTGCTCCGTGAATTTGACTCAACACCCCCTATTCACCGCCCAAGAATGTATGTGACTAGTAAGAATCTTAAAACTTATGTATTGATATCTCTCTGTAAGTGAGTCAAGTGGGTGTAAAGCGGCTTAAATGCAGCAGTGAAAAGCAGCTAAACCCCATTATAAAAATCAATTACTTTTAAAAACCCGTGAAACAAAGACAGTGAAAGAGACAGAAATTCTTACAAAATTCGTTCACGGGCTGTGATGCCACCTGGATTGACCATATCTAGACCCACAGCTGATTGAGACATAAGGGTGGACACTCTTGGGGCTGAGAGGTTTGGTGAGGTTGGGTGAGCAAATGCAAACCCTTTAAAGTAATACTGCGTGGTACCCATTCTATGGATCCCAAATCTCCAGGTTCAGTGGAATCTTCCTACAGAGAAAAAATGCTTGGGAAACCCAGTGGATGGTATACAGTGTGATCGAGAAAGGTTTCTGAAACACACCTCATTCCTCATCTCCTGGTGCTCGGGTTCGCCTTTCCAGCTGCTTTACTTACAATCTCCCCACTTGGAGAATCAGCACCTTTAACCTCCTGTTCCGTACAGGTTGTAATTTTTCCTCAGGATGAATGGGAAGAGGGGGAACCCATGAGAGGCTAGCTGTAGCTTTTGGGACAGGCACAGGTAACCCTAATTTCCCATCAGGAAGAAGAATTAACCACAGGCTCAGCTTGCGCCCCGGAAACAGAATAGGGCCTGAAGCAATCCTGCGGGTTTTCGGCCAGCTTCCAAAAAAGCGATTTGGAAAATGGAGCTCAGGAGCATGGCAATTCACAAATCTGCAGAGTTATAAATGATAACTCTCGTCTAAAAATGTATTGAGGTAAGGCAACGAAGAGGATTTCAAAGCAAGACAGAATTGCAGGAAACAGTTTTTCACAGGTAGATTGGACTCGCCTTTAAAGCACATGAAATTCCGCAGAACTTCGACAATGATGCAGTTGGCCAAAAAGGGCGTCTGCGTTCTTTCCTGAATACATTTTGGAAAAAACGCAGATGTTCTTTTTGGCCAACTAAACAAGGGGGCAATGTAAATCAGCATTACAAAAATGTCTCACTTCGCATTGGTCAAAAGGCCCATGCTGAAAAAGTGTAAAACCCAGAAATGCAGGACAGGCCATTGAGAAAACGGAGCCTTGTTATGCTGATCGGCGGGATGTAAATTGCCACCGGCCACTCTTGAGAAGTCTATGCTGTATCTTAAAACTTCTAAAAAACAGAGCTACAGAGCATACAGCACTTCCCCTCATGGGCGTATATCTTGGGAAAACCAAAAAATCGACAAGACACAGGCACCCCAAAGTTTAGGGCTGCTCTGTTTAGAAATACCTCGATTTGGGTACAACTTACATGTCCTTGGAAGGAAAAAATGGAGAAAGAAGATGTGGTACTTATGTACAATAGAATGTTACTCAGCAATTAAATCAATGAAATAAGGCCAGTGGCAGCAACTCGTGCAGACTGAGGTACGATCATTCTAAGTGACATAAGTCAGACATAAAAAGAGACTTATCATAAGGTATCACTTATAGATAGTATCTAAAAATGCCTTCACATGAACGCAATTACAAAACAGAAACGGAGTCACACATTTAGAAAACACACTTATGGCTGCTAAAGGAGAAAGGTGGGGCGGGGTGATGCATAAACCAGGAGGTTGAAATTAGCACAGATACGGTTCCATAAACAAAATAGGTATTCGACAGGACCTACGCTATAGCTCAAAGAGCTGGACTCAGCACACTGTTGTCACCAGAAAAGGATATATAAGACTGGTAAGAATCTGTAAAAGAATTTATTGATGTCTCTCTTTAAGTGAATCAAGTGGATAGATGTAGAGCAGGAAGAAACACAGTATTGAAAATCAGCTATACCCCATTATAAAATTCAATAACAAGAACAAAATAAAGACAGTGAGAGAGAGAGAAATTCTTACAAAATTTGTTCAAGGGCTGTGATGCAACCTGGACCGACCATATCTAGACACAGAGCTGGATGGGACTTAAGGCTCTACACTCGTTGGTCTGAGAGGCTTCGTGAGGATGGGACAGCAAATGCAGCACTTTTAGAGTAATACTGCCTGGCCCCCATTCCATGGGTTCCATATCTCCAGGTGCAGGGGACCCTTCCTACAGCTAAAACATGCATGGCACATCCAGAGGATGGTACACCGTCTGATCGGGAAGAGTTTGGAAAAGTCACCTCATCTCCACGTCTCCTGGTATTCGGGTTCCCCAGCTCCTTTCCTTAGAGTCTCCCCACTTTGGGAAGGCAGCACACTCAACAGCCGGTTTTGCACGGCTTGGAATTTTCCGGTGAAGAAGGGGAATGGCGGGATGGAATGAGACACAAGCCTTAGATGTTTGGACAGGCATATGCCACTCTAGTTTCCTACCTGGAAGAAGAATTTCCCTATCCTTCAGGTGCCCCAGTAACTGGAATGGGTCCGTAGAAATCCTGCCCCTTTGTGTCTGCTTCCCTAAACAAGTTGAAAACTGGTGCTCAGGGGCACTGCAATTCACAAACATGCAGGGTTGTAATTGACACCTCTAATGGAGTCATTTCTTGAGCCAAGTATTCGTAAAGGCGTTGTAAGCAAGGCGGAATTGCAGGAAAGGGATTTCAAGGGGTAGTTTGCACTCGTCATCAAAGCACATGCAAAGCTGCTGAACATCGCCAATGATGCAGTTTGCCAAAAAGGCCGTATGTGTTATTCCTTAATATATTCAGGAAAAACCCTTACTCCATTTTTGGCCAACAAAACAGGCGGGCAATGTAAATTAATACTACAAAGAGATATCACTTCGCACCAGTCAGAATGGCCAACCTCACAAACTGTAAAACCTGAAATGCAGGACAGGGCGTGGAGAAAAGGGAACCCTGACAAGCTGATGGTGGGAATGTAAATTGCTAACAGACACTCTGGAGAAGTGGGTGGTGATTCCTTAAAAATCTAAAAACCAGAGCTTCTGAGCATATGGTGCTTCCACTCCTGGGCCTGTATCTTGGAAAATACGTAAATTGACAGGACCCAGGCACTCTAAAATTTATGCAGCCCTGTTTACAAGAGCCTCTACTCGGAAGCTACCTAAAAGTCCTTGGAGGGAAGAATGGATAAAGAAATTATGGTAGATATGTACAATGGAATATTACTCAGCCATGAAGTGAATGAAATAAGGCCATTTAGGGCCACTCAGAAGGACCTACATACATTCATATTAAGTGTCATAAATCAGGCAATGAAAAATATCATATGATATTACTTATCGGTGGAATCTAAAAATTGATAGAAAGGTACTATCTTACAACACAGAAACAGAGTGCCAGACTTAGAACACAAACTTATGGTTACCAAACTGGAAAGGTGTGTTGGAGGCATAAATCATGAGGTTGGAGTTAGTATATACATATTTACAGAGAGAAAACTTGTAATCAACATGGACCTGCTGTAGAGCACTTGGAACTCTTCTCAACACCCTTTAGTAACCTCAATGGGAAAATAATTCTAAAAAGAATATATAGTTATCTCTGTATAAATGAATCATGTTGGTGTATGTCAAAAATGAACACAACATGATAAATCAACTATATACTCCATTATAAATTTAAAATTAAGTTAAAGAAATGAAAAATGATCACTAAATTTGTTTAGTCGCAGTGAACGTACTAGTGTCACATCCCTGGACACAGACACAATTTGGTCCCAAGGCTGGACTGTTGTAGGCCTGAGGACCTCGGGAGGATATGCCAGCTAATTCGCCCCCCTTGAACATGTGCAACCTGGTCCCCTCTGCATGGGATCACTATCTCCAGATCTAAGTGTGCCCTCATACTACTAAACCAACCCTCTGACACCCAAAGGATGGTGGACTCTCTGGGCTGGATGACATTTGGAAAATCACCTGCTCTCAACATATCCTGGTGTTTGGGTTCCGACCTCCCGACTCCTTCGTAAGGGTCATCCCACTCTACAAGACAGCACCCTCAACAGGTGATTTTGCAGGGGTTTATACTTGTTCGGGGGATGAAGGGTAAGGGGGAAGAAGGAATGGGACAGAAGCCCTTACATGTTTGGACAGGCACATTCCACTCTAATTTAATACCCAAGAACAGGACTTGCCCTACACCTAAGGTTGTCTCAGTAACCAGAGAGGGACAGTAGAAACCCTGCCGCCTTCTGTTTCCCACAACAACAATTCTAAAACTGGACCTTATACGCACTTCATATTCACAATGCCTGGGGAGCTGTAAATGACAACAGCCCTCAAAAAATGTCTTGGGGTAGGTAATCGAAGTAGACTTCAAAACAAGGCAACCTTTCAATAACCCTTTTTCAAGGGGTAAATCTTACTGACACTGTTCAAAAAAAAAAGCACATATGAAGATACTCACCATTGCTTTATGTTAGACAAATGCAAATCAGATGTACCAAGAAGTATCATCTGGAACCACTCAGAATAGCCACCATCACAATGTCTACAAACAAGAAATGCTTCAGAGGGTGTGGAAAAAAGAGAAACCTACTACTTATTTTTTTTTTAATCTGCGTTGGGTCTTCGTTGCTGTGCGCGGCTTTTCTATAGTTGCAGCAAGCGGGGGCTACTCATCATTGTGGTACGAAGCCTGCTCTTTGTGGTGGCTTCTCTTGTTGTGGAGCACAAGCTGTAGGCACACAGGCTTCAGTAGTTGTGGTTCGTGGGCTCTAGAGCGCAGACTGAGTAGTTGTTTTGCACGGGCTTACTTGTTCTGTGGCATGTGAGATCTTCCCGGGCCAGGGCTCCAACCTGTGTCCCCTGAACTGGCAGGCAGATTCTTAACCACTGCACCACCAATTCTATGCTATCGGTGGCAATGCCAATTGGTAACAGCCACTATGGAGCACAGAATGGAGGTTACCAGAGTAAGGGGAGGTGGGAGGGATAAATTGGAAATTGGGATTGACATATACACACCACTATATATAAAAGAGATAACAAATAAGGGCTTACTGTATAGCACAGGGAACTCTACTCAATACTCTGTAATGACCTGTATGGGAAAGGAATCCAAAAAGGATTGGATATATGTATAACTGCTTCACTGTGCTGTGCAGCAGAAAGTAACACAACATTGTAAATCAACTCTATTCCAAAAAAATTGAAATTGAAATGAAATGAAGTAAAATAAAATAAAATAGAGCTACCAGATGATCCAGCAAGTTCCCTCCTGTGTGCATATCTGGAGGAAAGCATAAATCGAAAAGACACATCTTCCCCAATGTTCACTGCAACACTCTTTACAATAGCGAAGACATGGAAGCAACCAAAATGTCCATCAACATATGAATATAGGTAAAGAATATGTGATACATATATATAATGGAATATGACTCAGCCATAAAATAGAGGAAAATAATGCCAGTTGCAGTAACATGGATGGACCTAGAGATGATTGTACTAAGTGAAGTAAGTCAGACAGAGTAAGACAAATATTGGATGATATCACTTCTAGGTGGAAGCTAAAAATTGATACAAATGAACTAACTTACAAAACAGAGGCAGACTCACAGACTTGGAAAACAAACTTATGGTTACCAAAGGGGAGAGGTGGGGGGTAGGGATAAATCAGGAGCTTGGGGTAAACATACGAATACTACTATATATAACAGATAAGCAACAAGGACCTACTGTATAGCACAGGGAGCTCTACTCAGTATTCTGGGAATACCGTTATCAGTAAAGAATCTGATAAAGAATGAATATATGCATATGTGTAACTGAATCACTTGCTGTGCAGCTGAAATGAACACAACATTGTAAATCAACTATACTCCAATAAAATTTAAATTTCAAAAGAAGGAAAATCACCTATATTTCAAAAGAAAAAAAAAGAATTCCCATCTCTTTATATGGCTTGATAGCTTACTTTTTTAGTGCTCAATATTATCCCATTCCCAGAATATATTAATACTATATCATTTCATTCACCTATTGGAGGACACCTTAGTTTCATTCACATTTTGGCAATATTGAATTAGGTGCTATAAATATCCATATGCAGGTTTTCCTCTGGAAGTATGTTTTAAACGACTTTCAGTAAATATCCATGAGAACACTTGACGGATTGTACAGTAAGGGAATGCTCACTATTCTAGCAAGTGTCAATCAGACTACCAAAGTAGCTGTATTATTTTTCATTTCCACCAATGACAAATGACATTTCCTATTGTTCCACATCTCCTACAGAATTTGTTCTTGTCATTGTTCACATTTTAGCCATTCTAAGTGTTACATAGTGGTATGGAATTGTATTTTTAATTTGCTTTTTCATGGCAGCATGTAATCTGGATTATTCTTCTGTATACTTATATGAATAGTGTCTATTTTCTTTGGTGAGGTGTCCATAAAGTATATTGGTCCACATTTTATTTAGGTTGCTTTCATTTTTTTCTACCCAATCTGTATTGGTTTTATTTATTTTCGTGCCTTATTGCATTAGCAGGAATTGGAGTAAAATATGGAAAAGGAGTCATGAAAGGGGACATCCTTGCTTTTACCTGAACTTAGTGGAAAAGCTTCATGGTTTTGACCATTAATCATGATGTCAGATAAAAGTTTCCTGTAAATCTTTGTTATCAACTTGAGAAAGCTCCAGTCTATTTCTTTAACTGAGAGTTTTTATGAAGAATGGGTGTTAGATTTTTTCAAAGGTCTTCTGAATCTATTGATATGCTAATGATTGTCTTTAAGGTGTTCATATGATGGATATAATTATTTGATTCTAGAATGTGGAAACAGCCTTTCATACCTGGGATTATTTCCTCTCATTCATGATATAAAATTCTCTCAAAATATTGTTGGATTCGATTTGGTAATATTTTGTTGAGGATTTTTGCATTGATGTTCCTGAGAGATATTGGTCAGTTTTCTTTACTATTCATATGTTCTTCTAAGTTTGGATGTTGTGGATTTAGTGTCAGACATTCATTTGGGGAGATTCTCAGTCATTTTTAAAAAAATATTTTCTGTTCTTTATTATCTTTATTCTCCTCCTGCTATACCCATTATGTATAGGTCACAGCATTTTTCATTTTTCCACAATTATTGATTACTCTGTTCTGTTGATTCCTTTCCCGCCCATTTTCTCTTTTCTTTTGAGATTTAAAGGTTTCTCCTGATATGTCTTCAAGCTCACAGATATTTCTCCTCAGCCAGCTCTTTGACTGCTAAAACAAAATACGAGAGACTTGGTATTTTATAAACAACAGAATATTTTTGTTTTCTCATAATTGCTGAGGCTGAAAAGTTCAAGAACAAGTAACCAGGGGCTTCCCTGGAGGTGCAGTGGTTAAGAATCTGCCTACCAATAAAGGGGACAAGGGTTCAAGCCCTGGTCCAGGAAGATCCCACATACCATGGAACAACTAAGCCCGTGCACCACAAATACCGTGCCTGTGCTCTAGAGTCCACAGGCCACAACTACTGAGCCCGTGAGCCACAACCACTGAAACCCACACGCCTAGAGCCGGTGCTCCGCAACAAGAGAAGCCACTCAATGAGAAGCCCGCACACCGCACCAAAGACCCAACACAGCCAAAAAATTAATTAATTAATTATCTAATTATTTTTTTTAAAAAAAGAACAAGTTGCCAGCTGACTTAGTGTCTGGCGAGGGACCAATTTCTGGTTCATAATGTGGGTCTTCTCGCTCGGCAATGAAATCATGGAATGGGCATAAGATCTTCTGTGTGCTACATTTATTAGGTCACTAATCCCATGTTTGAGGTCTCTGGCTTCATAACCTAATCACCTCCCAAAAGCCCCACCTCCTAATACCATCAACATGGGAGCTGGGTTTCAAAATTTTAAAATTAGAGGTACAAAATATTTACACCATAACAGGGACCACAGAGTTAACTGATTTTTCCTTTCATGTTAAAGGTTTGCACATTTATATTTATTATATAATCCCAAAACCCTTGATTTTTTTTATAAGATTCTTTTTCCGTATACGCCAGTACAGACCACTGAGTAGAGTTCCCTGTGCTATAAAGCAGGTCTTTATCTATTTTATACATAGTAGTGCGTATAAGTCAGTCCCAATCTCCCAATTTATCCCTTCCCCACTTATTCCCTGGTAACCAAAAGTTTGTTTTCTATATCCATGATTCTATTTCTGTTGTGTAAATAAATTCATTTGTACTTTTTTTTTCTTTTATAGATTCCTCATATAAGCAATATCATATGATATCTGTCTTTCTGTGTCTGACTTGCTTCACTCAGTATAACAATCTCTAGGTCCATCCATGTTGCTACAAAACCCTTAATTGTGAAGGAAAACTCTCAATTTTTCCCAGTATCATCAGCAATTCTTTCTGGCAGACACGTGATAACACTTTTTAAACAGGGATATTGAGACCAAGGCTCCTGACCTGCAAACAAACAAAACATCATTCATATAGTGAAAACTTTGCAAATCAAAGGATGAAAGCACTTGGTCTCAATCCCTTTGCACCCACTGCTGACAGAGGGCAGAGGAGTTTGACTCACTAATCTTTCTTACGTGCACTTCTTCCTAATAGGGTATTCCATCTAAAACTTATAAGAAGCGGGGATGTATCATGGAACACACCAATCGCTACTACAGATTCTGAAGCAGCGAAAAAAAAAAAAAAACATGATAAATCCATCCAAAGGGTTCTGTCCACATTGTTACAATAGTTTCCTTCACACTGTGAACCCTTTTCAAACCCTATCACTTGAACCTATTTTTATTTTTTTCAACAAAAATAATGTTAATCTGCAGTCAGACACTCCAGTAATATTACACTATCCCTTGTGCAAGTATGTAGGGATTTGAGGAGCTATGGGAGGCTACCATGAGAGGTTGCCTAGAGTAATTAGGACATTTCATTTAATGTTGGTTCTTCTCCCTAAGATGTCTGCTATCCTCTTCTTTTTGTAGCTACTAGCATTGAGAAAGTGACCAAGATAAGGCCCTTCTCTTTTACTGCCCATGAATGGAACTGTGATTAACCCCACAGAACTTGGTGCTTCCAGAATCCCCTGAACCTACTGACCTTCCATGCATGGCACAACATAGATAAGGATGGTGACGTGTATCCTTGTATAGAGCATGTTATAAAATGTTTGACTCTTCCCTTCCTCATAATTCCAAAGAATAGGTTTCTTTGGATTTCTGCTTAATGCTGCTGGAGTTGGTACATAAGTTGAGGGAGGTATCAGGTCACACCAAAAGAGAGGGTAACTGCACAGAAAATACAAGCAGGTACATTTCTGTGTAGTTTCAAGCAGCTTATTTGCTATATCAACCATGGTGACATGTTGACCCTTCCTCTTTCTACTAGTAGTACAACAAACATAAAGGATATTTAGGCTGCTTGTTTTATCCCCACCTCTCACAATTGATCTGCATTAACATATAGGACAATGAAGGGCCCTTTGTACCATCTTAACCAATATTTGAGAACTAGAAAATGTCCAGATTTTTCTGGGTTTTATTTTCATATTCCTCAATCAGGCCTATGAAGGAATCTTACCTATTGTGTTTATTAATGAAGTCATATCTCTGACGGCATCCCATCATCAACCAAACTGGAAAGAAATTTGAAGGGTCTTCGATTTTACCATATTTGAAATAACAATATTTTAGCCTGACACGTTTTTGGATTTTAGAAAAAAAATATTTTAAATGAGACAAAAAATCATTTTTATGACACAAAAAGACAGCAATAGTTTTATATTTTTATCTCTTCCACTTACACACAAGTGTCTCATGGGGTTATGTAAAGCTCTCCTGTTGGGTGCTGTGCATGGTGCAAGTATGGATTAAAACTTAGGAATCTTAAGCTTCAGTCACCTGAAACATTTAAATTAGGATGCAAGCAATCCTGTCCAACATTTGAAAAGAGCAAGACACTCTCTTTATTTTATTTGTTAGGTAATTAATCTGTCTTTTCCCCAAGGAGAGAAACAAGTGGCATCTTCCATCAATGTGTTGCACAAATATCTTTGAACAGAGAGTGCAAGCAGAGGCTGATACAGGATGTGAAAAAAAAAATGAGAGACCCTTGTGGCATTTTCTCCTAACTTATTGCAATCTCCCATTTAAAATGTGGCAATAATCAATCTTCTGAGGAAAAAGGCCCAAGGAAGGTTTTTGCTTCTGTGGAATAAGGGGATTGCTAAAGATTTCAGGAGGCAAGACGAATTAGTGAGAATGACCATGAGAAATCAGAGAAAAGTCAGATCCATGGATGAAGTGATGTTTACCACTGTGAATCAATGAGAAGTAGGAGCAAATGAAAAGAAAGCTGATACAACATTTTCTGAATAAATGTAACCTTTCAGCTGTCATAGAAAAATTAATACTCACTATGATACAACATATTTAGTTTAGAAAGTTAACTTAAATTTAAAGCTTAATAATTACATTTATAGAAGAAATGAAAACATATTTGTGGTTTAGAATAAATAATGTGTTCTGCTACAGGTAAGAAGACTACATAAATAAATAGAAATAAGACTAAATAAATAAAGAGGAAAATAACAAATTAGATGTTATTAACATTAAAAACTGACACTCATCTAAAGAAAGAGAAGGAGAGACAGAAAGAGAGAAGAACTCATCTCAAGCATGTATTAAAAACTCCTAAATAAGAAGTCTTCAGATGTTAAAAAAAAGGAAGTCTTCAATAAGAAGATAATGGAATAGCAAAATGGGGAAAATATACCAAAAGATATTTCAAAAAAGAGAGTACAGAATGTTAAGTAAACATATCAAAAGATGCTTGGCTTCTTAGTAGTCAATTAAATGCAAAAGCGTGATACCAGGAATTATCACTGACAAACCAGAAAGTTCAAATGAAAATGACAGGTATTATCAAGTTTGACAAGAATGTGTATAATCCTTGAATCTCATTCACTGCTGCTGAAGTTGAAAAATCATACAAATGTTTTGAAAATATTTAGAAATATCTAAAAAGATAAACACAAGAAAGCTATGACTCGAAAATTTTACTACTACGTGTATACTGAACAATAATTTATACACACACCACCAAAGCTCAAGTTCTAGAATTTATATACCAGTGCTGTTCTCAATAGACACAAACTGAAAATCACTCATATTGTAATACACATTGGAATAAATTAATTAATAGTTAAATATTTACATTATGGAATCCTATGCAACAGTGGCAATGCATGATCACAACAACATGCAACCATATAGGCATATTCACAATCAACATAAAATAAAAAAGCCCAATCCAAAAGTGATTTTACTGTGCCATAACATTTATATAAAATACAAAATACAGGTAAAGTTATCTTTTTGTTAGATACCAGAACAATATTAAACCTTAAGGGGAGTCACTAGAATGGGACCAGGGGGCCTCTGAGTATCGGGCAATTTTCTGTGTCTTTATCTAGAAGCTATGTTTAGAGTGTATTCAGATGCTGAATTTTCTGAAATGTGTCATTTCCTTACAAACCATGCATGTTTTTCGTTGTTTTTTATACATAACAAAAACTAAAAAAGATAGACCAGGGAAGGTAATTGTATTAGCACTTTAATATCCATGCTTTTCAAGGTGGAAGTGAAAAGTATTAAATACTTGACATTGTGATTACTTCTTAAAAGTAAGGTGAAAATTTGAGGTTAATAAATAAGACATACTTCTTCATATATAATCCTCAAAGAGGAGGGGTAGAAAGGAGTATTATTTTTTTTCTTTAATACAGAATCGTTAAGATAGAAAATAATGAAAACAGACTAGTTTTAAAAAAGAGCACACTGGACTTTCCTGGTGGAACAGTGGGTAAGAATTTGCCTGCCAATGCAGGGAAGAGGGGTTCCATCCCTGGTCTGGGAAGATCCCACATGCCGCAGATCAACTAAGCCCGTGTGCCACAAGTACTGAGCCTGTGCTCTAGAGCCTGCAAGCAACAACTATTGAGCCTGCACGACACAACTACTGAAGCCCATGCACCTAGAGCCCATACTCCACAACAAGAGAAACCACCGCAAGGAGAAGCCCGTGCACCACAACGATGAGTGACCCCTGCTTCTCTAGTAACAAGTGGAGAAACCCTGTGCAGCAACGAAGACCCAACACAACCAAAAATTTAAAAAATTAAATCTTTTGACTTCTGAGATGACTCACTCACGTGGCTGTAGGTAAGAGGCCTCAGTTCCTTGCCACATGGATCTCTCCTTAGGGCTGCTTGAGTGTCCTCATGACATGGCAGCTGGCTTACCCCAGGATGAGTGATCTAGCAGAAACCAAAGCAGAAGCTGCAATGTCTTTTATAACTTTGGAAGCTGCACTTTGTCATTTCTGCAATTTCTTATTAGTTAAACAGTCAACCCTTTTCAAGTGCGAGGAGCCACACTGGTACATGGAGACTGGGAGATAATTAGGGGATAATTAGGTCCATCTTGGAGGCTGGCTACCAAAGTGGCTGACTAGCCAAAGTCTGAATTTTGTTTTCTTCACTTCTGGAGAGAAAATGGTCAGTGAAGCTCAGTGGTGGTCTTTGAGATGTACCAAAGCTACCTCTTGCTCTCACCCCCAGCTGTGTGGCTGACAGGGTCTTGGTGCTCCAGCCGGGTGTCAAGCCTGTTCCTCTGAGGTGGGAGAGCCGAGTTCAGGACATTGGTCTACCAGAGACCTCTGGCACCTTGTAATATCAAATGGTGAAAGCTCTTCCAGAGATATCCGTCTCAACGCTAAGACCCAGCTCCACTCAGAGACCATCAAGATCCAGTGCTGGACATCCCATGCCAAACAACTAGCAAGACAGGAATGCAGGCCCACCCATTAGCAGAGAGGCTGCCGAAAATCACAATAAGGTCACAGACACCCCAAAACACACCACCAGATGCGGATCTGTCCACCAGAAAGACAAGATCCAGACACACCCACCAGAACACAGGCACCAGTCCCCTCCATCAGAAAGCCTACACAACCCACTGAACCAACCTTAGCCACTGGGGGCAGACACCAAATACAACGGGAACTACGAATCTGCAGCCTCTGAAAAGGAGACCCCAAACACAGTCCCCAAAGCCAAATGAGAAGACACAGAAACACACAGCAGATGAAGGAGCAAGGTAAAAACCCACCAGACCAAACGTGGAGGAAATAGGCAGTCTATCTGAAAATGAATTCAGAGTAATGATAGTAAAGATGACCCCAAATCTTGGTACTGGAATGGAGAATAGACAAGAAACGTTTAACAAGGACCTAGAAGAACTAAAGAGCAAACAAACAATGATGAACAACACAATAAATGGAATTAAAAATTCTCTAGAAGGAAACAATAGCAGAATAACTGAGGCAGAAGAATGGATAAATGACCTGGAAGATAAAATAGTGGAAATAACTACTGCAAAGCAAAATAAAGAAAAAAGAATGAAAAGAATTGAGGACAATCTGAGACATCTCTGGGAAAACATTAAACGCACCAACATTCGAATATAGTTTTCCCAGAAGTAGAAGAGAAAAAGAAAGACACTGAGAAAATATTTAAAGAGATTATAGTTGAAAACTTCCCTAATATGGGAAAGGAAATCGTTAATCAAGTCCAGGAAGCGCAGGGAGTCCCATACAAGATAAACCCAAGGAGAAACATGCCAAAACATATATTAATCAAACTATCAAAAATTAAATACAAAGAAAAAATATTAAAAGCAGCAAGGGAAAAACAACAAATAACATACAAGGGAATCCTCGTAAGCTTAACAGCTGAACTTTCAGCAGAAACTCTGCAAGCCAGAAGGGACTGGCAGGACATATTTAAAGTAATGAAAGGGGAAAAGCTACAACCAAGATTACTCGACCCACCAAGGATCTCGTTCAGATTCGACAGAGAAATTAAAACCTTTACAGACAAGCAGAAGCTAAGAGAATTCAGCACCACCAAACCCGCTTGACAACAAATGCTAAAGGAACTTCTCTAGGCAGGAAACACAAGAGAAGGAAAAGACCTACAATAAGAAACCCAAAACAATTAAGAAAATGGTAATAAGAACATACATATCAATAATTACCTTAAATGTAAATGGATTAAATGCTCCAACCAAAAGACATAGACTGGCTGAATGGATCTGAAAACACGACCGGTATGTATGTGGTCTACAAGAGACCCACCTCAGACATAGGGACACATACAGATGGAAAGTGAGGGGATGGAATAAGATATTCCATGCAAATGGAAATCAAAAGAAAGCTAGAGTAGCAATTCTCATATCAGACAAAAAAGACTTTAAAATAAAGACTATTACAGGAGACAAAGAAGGACACTACATAATGATCAAGGGATCAATCCAAGAAGAAGATATAACAATTGTATAATTTTATGCACCCAACATAGGAGCACCTCAAAACATAAAGCAAATGCTAACAGCCATAAAAGGGGAAATCGACAGTAACACAATCATAGTAGGGGACTTTAGCACCCCTCTTTCACCAATGAACAGATCATCCGCAATGAAAATAAATAAGGAAACACAAGCTTTAAATGATACATTAAACAAGATGGACTTAAGTGATATTTATGGGACATTCCATCCAAAAACAACAGAATACACTTTTTCTCAAGTGCTCCTGGAACATTCTCCAGGATATAGATCATATCTTGGGTCACAAATCAAGCCTTGGTAAATATAAGAAAATTGAAATCGTATCAAGTATCTTTTCCGACCACAATGCTATCAGACTAGATATCAATTACAGGAAAAAAATCTGTAAAACATAAAAACACATGGACGCTCAACAATACACTACTTAATAACCAAGACATCACTGAAGAAATCAAAGAGGAAATAAAAAAATACCTAGAAACAAATGACAATGAAAACATGAAGACCCAAAACCTATGGGATGCAGCAAGAGCAGTTCTAAGAGAGAAGTTTATAGCAATACAATCCTACCTCAAGAAACAAGAAATATCTCAAATAAACAAGTTAACCTTACACCTAAAGCAATTAGAGAAAGAAAGAAAAAAAAAAAAAAACAAAGTCAGCAGAGGAAAGACATCATAAAGATCAGACCAGAAATAAATGAAAAAGAAATGAAGGAAACAACAGCAAAGATCAAAAAAACTAAAAGCTGGTTCCTTGAGAGGATAAACAAAATTGAGAAACCATTAGCCAGACTCATCAAGAAAAAAAGGGAGACGACTCAAATCAATAGAATTACAAATGAAAAAGGAGAAGTAACAACTGACACTGCAGACATACAAAGGATCATGAGAGATTACTGCAAGCAACTATATGCCAATAAAATGGACAACCTGGAAGAACTGGACAAATTCTTAGAAAAGCACAACCTTCCAAGACTGAACCAGGAAGAAATAGAAACTACAAACAAACCAATCCCAAGCACTGAACTTGAGACTGTGATTAAAAATCTTCCAACAAACAAAAGCCCAGGACCAGATGGCTTCACAGGCAAATTCTATCAAACATTTAGAGAAGAGTTAACACCTATCCTTCTCAAACTCTTCCAAAATATAGCAGAGGGAGGAACTCTCCCAAACTTATTCTATGAGACCACCATCTCCCTGACACCAAAACCAGACAAAGATGCCACAAAGAAAGAAAACGACAGGTCAATATCACTGATGAACATAGCTGCAAAAATCCACTGCACAATACTAGCAAACAGAATCCAACAGCGCCTTAAAAGGATCATACACCATGATCAAGTGGGGTTTATCCCAGGGATGCAAGGATTCTTCAATACATGCAAATCAATGTGATACACCATATTAAAAAACTGAAGGATAAAAACAATATGGTCATCTCAATAGATGCAGAAAATGCTTTCAACAATATTAAACACCCATTTATCATAAAAACCCTCCAGAAAGTAGGCATAGAGGGAACTTTCCTCAAAATAATAAAGGCCATATATGACAAACCCACAGCCAGCATCGTTCTCAATGGTGAAAAAGTGAAACCATTTCCACCAAGATCAGGAACAAGACAAGGTTGCCCACTCTCACCACTATTATTTCACACACTTTTGGAATTTTTAGCTACAGCAATCAGAGAAGAAAAAGAAATAAAAGGAATCCAAATCGGAAAAGAAGAAGTTAAGCTCTCACTGTTTGCAGATGACATGATACTATACATAGAGAATCCTAAAGATGCTACCAGAAACCTATTAGAGTTAATCAATGAACTGGTAAGGTTGCAGGATACAAAATTAATGTACAGATATCTCTTTCATTCCTATACACTAAAGATGAAACTTCTGAAAGAGAAATTAGGGAAACACTCCCATTTACCACTGCAACACAAAGAATAAAATACCTAGGAATAAACTTACCTAAGGAGACAAAAGACGTTTACTCAACAAACTATAAGACACTGATGAAAGAAGTCAAAGACGACACAAACAGATACGGAGATATACCATGTTCTTGGATTGGAAGAATCAACATTGTGAAAATGACTCTACTACCCAAAGCAATCTACAGATTCAATGCAATCCCTATCAAACTACCAATGGAATTTTTCAGAGAACTAGAACAAAAAAATTTCACAATTTGTATGGAAACACAAAAGACCCCGAACAGCCAAAGCAATCTTGAGAAGAAAAACAGAGCTGGAGGAATCAGGCTCCCTGACTTCAGACAATACTACAAAGCTACAGTAGTCAAGACAGTATGGTACTGGCACAAAAACAGAAATATAGAGCAATGGAACAGAAGAGAAAGCCCAGACATAAACCCATACACATATGGTCACCTTAATTTTGATAAAGGAGGCAAGAATATACAATGGAGAAATCACAGCCTCTTCAATAAGTGGTGCTGGGAAAACTGGACAGCTACCAGTAAAAGAATGATATTAGAAGACTCCCTAACACCATACACAAAAATAAATTCAAAATGGATTAAAGACCTAAATGTAAGGCCAGACACTATCAAACTCTTAGAGGAAAACATAGGCAGAACACTCTATGACATCAATCACAGCAAGATCCTTTTTGACCCACCTCCTAGAAAACGGAAATTAAAAAGAAACATAAACAAATGAGACCTAAGGAGACTTAAAAGCTTTTGCACAGCAAAGGAAAACGTAAACAAGACGAAAAGGCCACCCTCAGAATGGGAGAAAATATTTGCCAACGAAGCAGCTGACAAAGGATTAATCTCCAAACTTTACAAGCAGCCCATGCAACTCAATATCAAAAAAAAAAAAACACAAACAACCCAATCCATAAATGGGCAGAAGACCTAAATAGACATTTCTCCAAAGAAGATATACAGATTGCCAACAAACACATGAAAGAATGCTCAACATCACTGATCATTAGAGAAATGCAAGTCGAAATTACAATGAGGTATCACCACACACAGGTAAGAATGGCCATCATCAAAAAAATCTATAAACAATAAATGCTGCAGAGGTGTGGAAAAAAGGGAACCCTCTTGCACCGTTGGTGGGAGTGTAAATTGATACAGCCACTATCGAGAACGGTATCGAGGTTCCTTAAAAAACTAAAAATAGAACTACCATATGACACAGCAATCCCACTACTGGGCATATACCTGGAGAAAACCATAATTCAAAAAGAGTCATGTGCCACAATGTTCATTGCAGCTCCATTTGCAATAGCCAGGACATGGAAGCAACCTAAGTGTCCATCAACTGATGAATGGGTAAAAAAGATGTTGCACATCTTCAATATAAAATGGAATATTACTCAGCCATAAAAAGAAATGAAATTGAGTTATTTGTAGTGAGATGGATGGACCTAGAGTCTGTCATACAGAGTGAAGTAAGTCAGAAAGAGAAAAACAAATACTGTATGCTAACACATATATGTGGAATCTAAAAAGAAAAGGAAAAGAAACGGTTGGGAATAACCTAGGGGCAGGACAGGAATAAAGACGCAGACATAGAGAATGGACTTGAGGACATGGGGAGCGGGAAGGGTAAGCTGGGACGAAGTGAGAGAGTGGCATGGACTTATATATACTACCAAATGTAAAATAGCTAGCTAGTAGGAAACAGCTGCATAGAAGAGGGAGATCAGCTCAGTGCTTTATGACCACTTAGAGGGGTGGGATAGGGAGGGCGGGAGGGAGACGCAACAGGGAGGAGATATGGGGATATATGGATATGTATAGCTGATTCAATTTGTTCTAAAGCAGAGACTAACACACCATTGTAAAGCAATTATAGTCCAATAAAGATGTTAAAATTAAATAAATAAATAAATGAATAATTTATGGCCCCCCTTCCAAATTAAATCTTTTTTAAAAATAAATAAATAAAAAAGAGCACTCCATGACATGGAACGCTAAACTTAAGTATTTTCAGTACTATAGTAAATGTAAATGGATTAATATCTCCTATTAAAGTGTAATTTTTTATATTATGTGCAACTAAATTTTTTTCACAATATACAGGTAAAATAAAAGAATTACATTAGAAAGGAGAAAACATTCCATGTATTTAAAAACAATAAAACAATAAGCATATAGTATGCATCTTAGATATAAGTAGTCTTTAAGTTCAGAACAATTTGTCATTATTGTAATTAGTATTATTATACCAATTTCTTTAAAACATTTCAATACTTGTTGTATTTGAAAAAATATTTTAATATTTTTTCTTCTCTCTTTTGTGGTCTAATACATGGTAAGAATTTAGCTGCTAACATAACTTAAAAATATATTTTGCTTTTTTACAGCCGAACAAAACTGAATCAAGAAGAAATAGATAACTTGAACATACTGATCACTAAAAGCAAAATAGAGGGCTTCCCTGGTGGCGCGGTGGTTGAGAATCTGCCTACCAATGCAGGGGACACGGGTTCGAGCCCTGGTCTAGGAAGATCCCACATGCCGCGGAGCAACTGGGACCGTGAGCCACAACTACTGAGCTTGAGCATCTGGAGCCCGTGCTCCACAACAAGAGAGGTCACGATAGTGAGAGGCCCACGCACCGTGATGAAGAGTGGCCCCCGCTCGCTGCAACTAGAGAAAGCCCTCGCACAGAAACGAAGACCCAACACAGCCAAAATAAATAAATAAATAAATAAATAGAATTTAAAAAAAAATAGAATCTGTAATTTAAAAAAACTCCCTAGCAACAGAAGTCCAGGATCAGATGGTTTCACAGGCAAATTCTACCAAATATAAAAAGCAGAACTTACACTGATTCTTCTCAAACTCTTCGAAAAGATTGACGAGTAAGGAATACTTCCAAAGACATTCTATGAAGCCACTATCACGCTGATATCAAAAACAGATGGGGAGGGGGGACTTCCCTGGTGGCACAGTGGTTAAGAATCTGTCTGCCACTGCAGGGGACATAGGTTCGAGACCTGGTCTGGAAAGATCCCACATGCCATGGAGCAACTAAGCCTGTGTGCCACAACTACTGAGCCTGCACTCTACAGCCCATGAGCCACAACTACTGAGCCTGATAGCCACAACTGCTGAAGGCCACGCAACTAGAGCCCATGATCTGCAACAAAAGAAGCCACCACAATGAACAGCCTGCACACCAAAACGAAGAGTAGCTCCCGCTCACCGCAACTAGAGAGAGCCCAAGCACAGCAACGAATGTCCAATGCATCCAAAAATAAATAAAGAAAGAAATTTACTTAAAAAAAAAACCAAATAAAACAGATGGGGACTTTTCTCGTGGTCCAGCAGTTAAGATTTCGCCTTCCAGTGCAGGGGGTGCGGGTTCGATCCCTGGTTTTGGAGCTAAGATCCCACATGCCTCACAAACAAGAAACCAAAACATAAAACAGAAGCAATATTGGAACAAATTCAATAAAGACTTTTAAAAAAACCACAGAGAAAGACACTACCGAAAAAGAAAACTGCAGGCCAATATCACTGATAAATATAGATTCAAAAATTCTCAACTGAATATTAGAAAACCGAATCCGACAACACATAAGAGGATCATACACCATGACCAAATTTGATTCACCCCAGTTTCACAAAGCTGTTTCAACATATGCAAATCAATCAACATGATACACCCCATCGACAAAGGAAAAACAAGAAACAAACGATCATCTCAATAGATGGCGAAAAAGCATTTGAAAAGCTTCAACATCCATTCATGGTAAAAACACTTACCAACGTGGGTACAGAGGAAACATATCTCAACATAATAAAAGCTATTTATGACAAACCCACAGCCAATATAATACTCAACGTTCATAAGCTGAAAGCCTTCCCGCTAAAATCTGGAACAAGACAAGGATACCCACTCTCACGTCTTCTCTTCAACATAGTATTGGAAGTCCTAGCCACAACAATCAGACAAGAAAAAGAAATAAAATCTAACCAAATTGGAAGGGAAGAGGTAAAGTTGCCATTATATGCAGATGACATGATAATATATATAAAGGAAACCCTAAAAATTCCACACAAACACTACTAGAACTGATAAACAAATTCAGCAAAGTAGCAGGATACAAGATTAACATATATAAATTGGTTGCATTTCCTGGTTTTTCTTTCTTTTTTTTCTAAATTTATTTTGGCTGCATTGGGTCTTCATTGCTGTGCACGGGCTTTCTCTAGTTGTGGCCAGTGGGGACTAGACTTTCTTGTGGTGCGCAGGCTTCTCATTGCAGTGGCTTCTCTTGTTGTGGAGCATGGGCTCTAGGCATGCAGGCTTAAGTAGTTGTGGCATATGGGCTCAGTATTTGTGGCTCACTGGCTCTAGAGTGCAGGCTAAGTAGTTGTGGCACACAGGTTTAGTTGCTCCACGGCATGTGAGATCTTCCTGCATCAGGGCTCAAACCCGTGTCCCCTCTATTGGCAGGCGGATTCTCAACCACGGAGCCACCAGGGAAGTCCCTGGTTGCATTTCTTTACACTAACAATGAAATATCAGAAAGGAAATGTAAACAAGCAATCCTTTTTTTAATGGCATCAAAAAAATAAAATGCTTAGGATTAAACCTCACCAAGGAGGTGAAAGACTTATATACTGAGAACTACAAAACATTAGTAAAGGAAGCTGAAGGTGATTCAAAGAAATGGAAAGACATCCCATGCTCTTGGATGGGAGGAATTCATACTGTTAAAATGGCTATACTACCCAAAGCAATCTACAGATTTAATGGGATCCCTATCAAATTACCCATGACATTTTCCCCAGAACTAGAACAAATAATCCTAAAATGTATCTGGAACCAT